>NC_080087.1:132646991-132950021 GCF_950005125.1 Chionomys nivalis | reverse complement strand
TGATTTCTGCTGTTCAGTTCCTGTCTCTGAGGCATGTCCATATTCACGGCATGACTAATCTACTCCCATGACAATGCCAAGAAGTAACACAGCAGCTCAGCACTGGTCTGCACAGCTCAGGGCACTAAGTAGCAGGAACTATGCAAGAGCATGCCCTGTGCTCTGGGCTGGTCTGTCTTTTTGTATTAGAACAAGAGAATAAAAGCATCTAATGAATTCTGCCGAGGGTTTGAGCTTTTATAATTATTTTCTTAGAAATCCAAACATCTTAATATGCCAAAAGCTAATGTTACTGGGATGGCTGAATAAATGTTGCAAATTATAATTAATCATATTAAGCAAAACATAATAGGTGCTTATATTGGTTAATTTAAAATTTAGAAAAAAGATAAAATTCACTGGTAACTAAAGATCTTGTAGGGTGAACTCTGTTGTAAGAAACATCTGGGCCACAATTAGGTTTTTGTTCCATAATTCTACAAATAATTACATATAATGACTGGATTTCAAAAATCCTTAATATAAAATCAGGAACAGAATTTAGAACAGAAGTGTGTGAATAAATAAGTGGGCGGTTTTAAATAGACAAAAATAAAATTTAAGGGCTGGCAAGACTCAGCAGGGTAGAGCATTTGCCGTACAGTCTGACGACCCGAGTTTGAGCCCCAGAATGCACGGAAGTGGAAGAAGAGAAGCAACTCCACGAAGCTGTCCTCTGGCCCCCACACATGCCCCACAGCACATAACTGTGCACACAAGCACAGCAATAACAACAAAATCTTAAAAGTAAAATGTAGATTGCATTTCTAGCTAAGTGCACAATTTCAAATGCTATTGTTCTTTTGAGGACATTGTCTTGGGTGGTCAAAATGACTATACAAGATCAATTTTTTTCAACTCTAATTTTAAACAGAATTAATTGCTAATAGAGAAGGAGTAGAGAGAGAGAGTCAAACTTGGTTTTCTTTTTTCAAGTACTTGAACTGTTCCTAGGATGACACTTGACAGGTTGATACTGTTTGAGAATTATTATGATGTGGTTGAGAATTAATACTTCTGAGTTAGGCAACTGTGAGCTCCCAACCCAGTCTGCTTCTTAGAGCTCAGACAGTTATGAAATCTCTCCAAACTTCAGTTCCTTTAGCAGTAAAAGCAGGGTTTGTAATAGTCAGCTTTCCCCTGGTGCCAGGAAAACTCCCAGAAACCCATAAGGATGACCCTCACTAAGACTCCTAGCGATTGTGGAGAGTGTGCCTGAACTGGCCATGTCCTCTAATGAGATTTGTGACTACCTTAGTTATCAACAGGGAGCCTTCATCCAGTAACTGATGGAAGTAGATGAAGGGATCCACAGTCTACACTGCACTGAGCTCCTGGAGTCTTGCTGAAGGAAGGGATGAGGGATTGTAAGAGCCGGGGTGGTCATGACAGGGGAACCCACAGAGACAGCTGGCCTGAGATAATGGGAGCTCACAGACTCTGGAGTCTGCATGGGACTCATCTAGGCCCTTTGCATGTGGGTGGCAGTCATGTAGCTTGGTCTTTTGTGGGGCCCCTAGTAGTGGGATCAGGACCTGTCCCTGGTGCATGAGCTGGCTTTTGGAACCTATTCCCACACAGGGGAGGAGCTCAGGCTTTGTTGACTCCTGTGGGAGGCACACCCTTTTGAGGAGGAGTAGATGGGGTAGTTGGATAGGAGGTGGGGGAGGAAACAGAAAGAGAGGAGGGAGGGGACACTGTGATTGGTATGTAAAATAAATAAAATCATGTAAGAAAAAAAGAAGAAAAGAATTGCTGAAAAAATAAAGGAATATCTGAATTAAATTCCATCACTGTAATGAAATATCTGAGATAGACTATTTTATAGGAAAAGATGCTTATTTTCTCACAGTTTTGGAGGCTGAAAAATCTAAGCACTATGATGGCATTCTGGTAAGCACGCTTCAGGTTATATTGCATCCAGGACAGATGACATCACACATGGAAGAGAGCACAGAGGGCCAGGCTTATAACTATCAGTAACTATTCAGGATCCCATGAGACTGCTGGGCCTGGCAAGGGCTTTAGAAACCTCCAACCAGACCACACTTTCTAATGCTTCCCAAATAGTACCACTAACTGGGGACCACACGTAAGCCCAGGGCCACTCTCATCCAAACCACCACAGACTATGATGTAGAAGTACAAGCTAAACAAACCATTTCCTCCCCAAGTTGCTTCTGGTCATGATGTTTTCTCACAGGCACTAAGACACCAAACTTGCCTCCCACTAAGCCACATCTCTTCAAGGTCGTGACCTCTTAACATGGCTATACTGGGGACCAAGTATCACTGGATGCAAAACTTGTCCCTTGGACTTGAGACATGAACAATAGAAGAAATAATAATTTTGTTCCCATGAACAGAGTCCGGTGGTTATCAGGGGAAGGAGGTAGAGGAAGGACTGGGGAGATTTAGGTCCCAAGGTACAGAGTTACTTTAGGTAGGCTAGATAAGTCTAGAGGTTTGGTGTGTGGCCTGGACTAGAGTTACTAGCATAGCAGGGCATCCTGGAAAATTACTAAGGGTGGGTTTCAGGTGTTCCTATTACACAAAATATGTTTCATTATGTGCGATGATGGGTAGGTTGAGTTACTTGACTGTAACAATGATTTGAAACAGGCTAGAAAGGCAGGGGAAATTAAGAGGACGTGGGAAGAGACAGGGGCTCCTCTCCTTTAAGTCTGACTGAATTCTCTATCAGCTGAGAGCCAAGAATTATAGAACAATTAATAGAACTTGGTGTGACAGTTGCCGCTATAGGAACTATATTATTTTTGTGCAGACATATTTTCGAATTAGAATGTTAAAATAGCAGTGAACCATGCTGAGGCCTGGGAGTATATGACCTCCTTTTCCAGGAATTTAACAAGGAAAACTATTAACTTTTTGATAAAAACACTTTAACTTCCTCTGTACTCTTCCTGTCTGTCTTTCCTTCTTCCTTCCTTCCCTCCCTCCTTCATTCCTGTCTTTCTTTGTTGAGACAGGGCTTTTCTTTTTAGCCCTATCTATCCTGGAACTCACTCTGCAGAGCAGATATCTTCCTGCCTCTCCCTCCTAAGTGTTGGGATTAAAGGCATGGGTGGCCACCACCTTGTTTCTCCTCTGTACCATATACCTTTTCGGTTCAAAGGTTTCACCTTACCTTTCCAACTACCTATCTTGGCAACTGTTTGAGGTATGACTTCAGAAGCCACCTATAAACTCATTTTTCTTTTATATGTACACACACACACAATTACATACACATACATACATATAAAAGACACCTAAGTGAAACTTTCTCCTTAGAAGTTCTCGTCATGGTTGTGGGAGAAGATGAAATCCCGAGTGAATGTGTGCTGTTGACATGAGCATGGCCATGCCAAGGACCCCAATGCTTCAGACTCGTGGGAATGGCAAAGTCTTCCCTGGATCAGGCTTTGGGAAATGGCAAAGTACTGTGGGACAATGGTCTACACCCTGTCACTTGTATTTTAAATAAATGCTGATTGGCCAGTAGCCAGGCAGGAAGTGTAAGTGGGGCAACCAGGCAGGAAGTAGAGGTAGGACAAGAATTCTGGGACGAGGGAAGTTTCAGTCTGCAGTTGTCACCCAGACACAGAGGACACAAGGTGTGACTGCCTCGCCGACAAAGGTACCAAGCCATGTTTCTATGGGACTGAATGACGGAAGGACCAGGTGGGACAGAAACCTGGGTCAACAGCAAAGCCTTCCTCTGATCTACGGGCAGAAGTTGACAGTGTATGAGAAGTCAAAGCTTCCTAACTTAGATGATCACAACCTGAGACTGCTCCCTTGTAGACTTCCTACTGAGATTAGTTAAACCTGCCTCCAGGATCAGCAGCATATAATAAACATGGCGGCGAATGTCTGAGCTGCTGGTACGTCTTCATTAGCGCACACAGCCCACATGATTCCCACTTTACTGTGTGTGTGTCTGTCATTTTTTTAATTCCCTCGTTGCTCCACTTAGGTCAACTCCTAAAGCACTGTAGCTGTTGTCACATGGGTGTCGTCACATGTTGTGACAGCCTCCTTTCCTAGTAACCCATGTGCTTACATCTATGTTAAAATGTTTTTCTAATAAACTTCAACTGCTTCATACTGACAGTTTACAAAATTCTTTTCTACAGCAAAATCTAGACTCCCTTCATTCCAGCATTGGTTTCCAAAAGGGGCTGCCGAGGTTGCCCCAGGCTCCAGTGGGAAACTGTTGCTGGCTGGCAATTTTGCTAGATGTAACAAGACATTACGCTCTATAATATTTGATGAAAAGCTTTTCAGGTGAGTAAATGTGCAGCCAGGTAGAGGATCACTGTTGGGTCACACATGTAAGTCCTGGTGTCCCCTCACCCAAGGTGGAACCCCTAAAATGAGTAATAGTAATGTCCTTCTTCAGCTGTGGGGTCGAGCATCACATAGCTAGGCACAGATTAAAACGCTCTGCATTGTATGAAGGTACAGTAATTAGTAAAGTTGCATTTTTGTTGTTTATTATTTCATTTTATTCTTCTCTCAGTCATTGCATTAGTAAAGTCGTGTTAAAGGTTTTCAGCAATTGTTATTGTGTACAGGGAAGGATTATAATTCACATATTAATATTGCAGCTTGAGTTCGAACATTCTCAGAGAACATTCAGTTTCTGTCTAAGGACAGTCGTGCTTTCCCGACCCCAGTCCTTGCCATCAGTACCTGGCTGCAGAAATTCCCCTGTGCGATGGACCTAGTGTGAGTTTGAGTATCATTTGACAGCTCAGTGGCTCCTGCCAGTCAACACGTTTTTGCACGTTTGTAGAGCACATACTTGTTTGGTGCTTTGTGCCGTGGTTTGTAAATTCACTAGAACTTTGGGACACACGAGGCCAATGTTTGCTAAGTGAGAGGAACATGAACTGCTTTTCCAATTTTATCTTGTTTTGTCAGAAATTTCCAGTTAAACTGCATTTGGTATAACAACCTTTCAAACCTGATTCTTTTCAGCCAGTACCTTCTGCCAGGTGTGCTGCACCCCGCAGTCCCCAGGTCTCTCTGTTTAATGGTCCCCAGTGTCCCTTTCCCAGGGAATTCTTTTTCTTTTTCCTAGTAGTGTAGGAGTCAGTTACATTACGACTTCTGAAACTGTGGCATCCTTTAGAATAAATACTAGTATACTTTAAAACTTTTAAGTTTATTAACTAACCAGTTAGCTTTTCCAGTAGGCGCTTATGCAAAGTAGGCTAGCGAACTTGCTAAGTGGCTTAGAATGACCTTGAGAATTGACCCTTCTCTTCTACCATCCACATGCTGGGGTTGCAGATATGTACCTCCGTTCCTGGTTTTATGCTGGGGAATAAACCCAGAGGCTGAGCTAGACCCTAGCCCTCAAACCGAGGTGTTATGCGTACTTGCAGGCTTATTTTCCATAGACGCATGTTTGGGGCCACACCATGTGCTGTGTTGTGTCTGGAGCACAGACTCACTACCCTGCATCTGCTGTCCAGGACCGAGTGTGAGGAGCAAAGGCAGATCACCAATAGTGACGGGCTTGCAGAAGGGATGTCACGGCGTGTGTTACCTTGTCTTCTGACTTCTCATGGCTGTAATGTTCATTCAAACCTCTTTGCTCTCCAGAAAATATGGTTTGGCACAATAAAGGAAAGTTTTGACATCTGTATTGCTTTGGTGAATAAATTCTGACACTTGTCCCACCATTTAAGTTCTGGGAATTAGCACCAAAAAGGAGAGATGATTTTTCCTTAGGAGCTCGTTCATGTATTGAACATCTTTGAAGAAGTTAGTGACAGCTTGCTGATACCTACTGGTTGAAAGCAAACAATTGAACAAGGGTGATCAGATTCACACACATATACACACAGAGATATATTATATAAACATACATATATATTATACACACAAACACACACGCACGCTTCATTGTACATGGGTGGATGTCAGAGGACAACCCTTGGGAATTGGTTTTCTTCTTCCACCCTGTGAGCTCAGGTGTCAGGCTTGGCAGCAAGCACAATCATTTACCTGCTGAGTCTCCTCACCAGACCCAGGTTCTTTTGAAAATAGGGTCCTAAATGTTGTACCTGCCTGCCTTACTTTTCTACTCACAAGCCACAGGCCACAGTACAATTTATAACTATGAACTTTAGTGTATTTGACTGTGTAGTGCATGCAGACATATTCTGCTGTGTAAAATGATGGGCTGGTGAGTTAGAGCCTGCAGCCTAGATTTTTATTACCTGAAGATTATTTTTTATTACACCTACGTATGTATTTGAGATAGAGCCTTGCATGTAATTTTTGCTGGTCTGGAACTTGTGATGTAGTTCAGGTCGGCTGTGGTCTCATCTGTCTCTGCTTCTGCAATGCTGAGATTTAAGGCATGCACCATTCAACACATTCAGTTCACACACACACACACACACACACACACACACACACACCACAGGGGGGGAGAGGGGGGAGGGAGAATGTGCAGTGTGCATGTTTGTTTGTGGAGTATATTTGTGGAAGTCACAACCCTAGTGCAACTTGGAGCTATCATTTCTTGACTTCAAGTGGTTCCCAGGGATTGAACCTTTACCTACCAAGACTTCCTGGCACTGATTTTTACATTTTTTAAACTGTTGTTAAGAATAAAATAAATGACAGAGACCACATATCCCACAGACCCCATGATACTGACTAAGTGATACTTTCCAGAAAACGTGCTGGCCCCTGATACGTGGAAAATACCAACAACAGAGCTCACTTGTTCTACATGTTTAGTAAGAAACGAATATTTTTCTTCTCTTTAGTATGGGTTTCCACCTGTTTACTCAGTGTTCACAGTCACCAGAATGAGACACAGTGGCGTCACCCGTGGAAAGCATATGACGTCATCACCCACAGCCGGCTCTGTGACGCCAGTTACTCCTCAGCTGTGGGGCAGTCCCTTCTGCTCTTGTTTGAGCTCTTACTGTCTCCTAGATCTTTTCTCAGCTTCCAAGGTGGCCAAATCACTTTAATTGTTCTCCTGAGCCTATTCTGTCACACCCCCTCCCTTTCCACCTCCTTCACCCTCCCCTCCTGGGACCCTCGTGGGCCACGTGCCTTCTAAATCCAATATTTCCATGGCTTGACTTTTTCTTGTTTTTATTTCATTTTAATTGTCTCACGGGTTTTAAAATCAGCAAGCAGACTTTGGCAAAGGGAGGCCACAGTCAAGTGGTGTTCCTGTCCAGGCCAGCTGAACCATTTCTGCAAGTACTTGATTGCACTGTTTGGAGGCTGCTTGGAGACACTGGTGTCCATACTGTATGGTCTGATTTGCCCCATGAGCCCCACAGCAATCAGTTCCCACATCTGCTATTCTGACCAGATCGTACCAGTGGTCCCCCGAAGACCTCCACAGCCAATGTACCTTTGTTTCCAGAGCCAGGCTCGTCTCAAACTTCTGATCTTTAATTTTCTTAACTCCAGCCAAGCTTGCCGAATCTCTCCTGTTGCTACCTGAATTCAGTTGTCTTTTGACATCCTTACCTGCCGTGGTAGATTTGCGTGAGTGCGTGCGTGAGTGCGCGCTCGTGTGTGTGTGTGTGTGTGTGTGTCTGTGCGTGTGTGCATATATGTGTGTGTGTGTGTGTGTGTATGTGTGTGTGTATGTGAAAAGCTGGAATGGAACCCTTAAGGCCTCTCACATGCTAGGTCAGCACTACACCCCTAGCACCTGTTTTTGCTAAGTTTTGTTAGGGAAAAGCCGATTTGCATACGCAGATCAAGGCATTGGAGAGGAATCAAGAAAGTCATTAACAACATACACCACAATGGTAAAAATGGGACTATTCAGAATGAAACATCTTAAACTAATAATAAGAATAGTGATAAATATAATAAATTGGCAACTAAAGAATATGTGATTCTGTTGACCTTTATTTAAGTAGAGGTTAAATAGCAAGTGCTAATTAATAACCTTTCCTTGTGGTTTACTCATTTCCTGCCTCACTTGCTGGGGACACTGCCTTGCCTCCAAGTGCATCTGTAAACATTACACTTCTGTATGTAAATGCTGTTTTCCATTACACAGCATAAATCAGCATCCTTCATTGTAAATATCCCCACTCCTCATCAGAAACCAAATGGAACCTCATCCTGCGTAGACTGGTGGGTTGTCACGATGGTGATCCATCAGCCCAGCTCAGATGGTAGGTTTACTTAGTAAGCAGACAGAGACTGTCGCTCGGTTATGAGACATGCCTTTGAAATAACTTGAGCCGGGACAGCTTTCTCCTTCATTTCCTTCTCCTTCAAAGTCCTTGGCTGTCTTCTTTCTGGTTTTATTCTCCCAAATCCATTTCCAGGATGTGTAGTATAACAAATACAAGTTGGGAGAACCTAGTCACCTTGCCCTCTTGAGCAAGACATTTGCAGGAATACTGGCCTTAGGGAGCAAAGACACCGACACGCTCACCAGCTTGACTATACCATGGTGCTGGGTAATCTACACAGCCTCCTAGCTGACTCACTGAACATGTATTATCCAAGAGAGTTCCCTGGGCCTTAAGTATCATGTTAGGACTTGGGGCTACAATGTGAATGAAAAGGAAAACTGTGGCTGCCTCATATGGAGTCTCTGTGTGTATGTGTAGTGTTAATACTAATTACAAGTTGATGTGTCCCATAAATACTCCTGCTAAAATTTGCAATGAAAAGGCTAAAATTAATATCCGATACCCCAACAATCTGAGGTCTGTGTGCAGGTCTGTCTGTCCTTGTCTCTCTCCAGAAGTTCTTGTGGTGAAGCTGGAGTGGAGAAGGCAGCAAACAGATGGTGTGATGGTGATGGAAGTTTAGCTTCTTTTCTTTTTTAAGATTAGGGTCAGGTTTAGGGATACGGTTAGGGTTCAGGTTAGGGTTTAGGTTTGGGTTCGGGTTAGAGTTATGCTTAGGGTTTGGGTTAACTTCTTGAACCCTCCCCGACCCTCTTCAAGTATATATTTTACCTCTATTTTAAATACAGATAGTGGAATAAGATACCACTGTTATTACTTAGCCATCCTTGGTAGAGTGTATATGTTAATGCTGGTATTACTGGAGTCAGGTGGTAGAAATGTGTCTCGAATTCTAATTTGAACTACCAGAATTAGCAGTGGCTACTAACCCACCCAAGCCAGGGAATTGACAGAAGTGAGAGAAAGTATCCCCTTTCTCTGAACAAGGTAAGACTGGAGCCCATAAATAGAAATGTGTTCTCAGAAATGTCTGTCCACCGCCAAGGTAGGTTGACAAACGATAGATTTCCCAAGATAGCTGCCACGATTGGTTTCTACTCTTTCGTGTTTATTCTTTTCCAGACACGGCCCCTCATACTTTCTGAACTTAGCTTTCCTCAAGCCCACGGGCACAAGCAGGAAGGACCTACGACCCTGCAAAGGGATCCCAGTGGCTCCATGCCCATATAGGCAAGACTGTGGATGCTCCGCACAGCTTCCCACTGTCATCCCACTCGTTATGAGGAGCACAGCTATTTTTACTTCCCCGGCGCGGCCCTTTATATTTATTTGAGGGAAGGAAGTAAATAAAGATTTTAGAAGGAAAATGCGTGGACTCAGTTTTCCCTGTGCTGGAGAGGGTTGGTATAGAAGTGGGTGTTGAGGATGGGTCGTTTTCCTTGGCAAGTTGTTGCTAGATCAGGCCAACCCCAGGACTGGAATCGTCTGCACTTTTCTCTTTGGGTTCAACCAACCCTGACTGTAGGCTTGTTTCTCCCCTACCCCCATCGTTGGAGGTGCCACCATCTCTTTTGATGCTGCCTCAGATGCTATATCACTCTGCACTCCCCCTCTCCCGACACCTCCCCGGGGCTCCCACGGTAGAGCATGCGCAGTGTGGTCCATGCGGGCCACAGCATCAGCATCTGCAAGAGCATCAGCATCCGCACCCGAAAGCCCGCTTGGGCGCGCTCCCGGAGGGTGGGGTGCAGTACCGCGCTGCGCGTCCCCGTGTCGCGTGCCCGCGCCGCGCGTGCCCGCGCCGCTCGCTCCCGTGCTCCTCCTCAGCATCCTTAGGCCCGGCAACAACCCCCGCAGTCACAGGAGCGGCCGCGCCCGCCACTGGGAGGGTGCAGCCACTGGGGAGGGTCTAATTTGGCTGAGCGGAGGGGACCCTCTCTGCAGGCCGCTCCCCGAAAGGCGGAAATAGCCGACGAGGGCGCGCCGCCGTCCCCCAGCCCCCGGCCCCTGACCCCTGCCCGCGGCCGCAGCATGCGCGCCCAGCCGGCGTGACCGGCTCCGCCCGCAGCCGCCCCGCAGCCCAGCCCGGAGCTCTCTCGCGGGTCACTCGGACCGGCGCCCGGGAGCGATGAGCCATGAAGCCGCCCGGCAGCAGCTCCCGGCGGCTGCCCCTGGCGGGCTGCAGCCTGGCCGGCGCCACCCGCGGCCCCTGTCGCTGCCCCGCCGGCCCGGTGCTGGCCCGCGCGCCACCCTGCCGCCTCCTCCTCGTCCTTCTCCTGCTGCCAGCGCTCGCCGCCTCGTCCCGGCCCCGCGCCTGGGGGGCCTCTGCGCCCAGCGGTGGGTATGGCCGGTGCCCTTTTCGTTGCCTTTTCCATGGGGCCCTTGGGAGGAGAGAGAAGGGCACGCAGGTGCGTGTACCCTGGACGTGTGGGTCCCCAGCCTGGCCTTTGAGCGCCTCTCTGTCCACCTGCCCACCCTTCTCAGTCCCAAGCCCAGGTTCATGCTAGTTCACTTTTGGGAGTCCGTTTCCGTTGCATTCACTAAAGACCCATTCCAGTGACTGTGGGTTCCACCCAGAGGTATTTCGTGGCTCCTGAGTCCTTTAGCGCTCTCTATGTAACTTCCAGGGACAGGGATACGCAGTGAGCAAGCAAGTTGCTTCTTGCTTTGGGGAACCTTCCTATGAATGCGGGGAGCATGCAATAATAGTGGCAAATGCTTGTTTCTTCAAATTCCCAACTAGGTTTAGTCTCTGCTGTTGGAATTAAGGTGAGGGAGGCATACTTTGGGGGCGAGAGAATGAAAGTCTCCAAGACACACTTTGCGCATGACCTTTGACTGTGTTTTCCCAAAATGCTTGTCATAATGAGCAATCAGAATAATACAGTGTTGAGCACACTGGTGATTGGAAGTCACTGAAAGCAGAAAGCTGACCTTGGAAGTAAAAGAAAAAGAATTTGGAAAGTTGCCAGCTTCTGTGGCCCTTTATGACAAAACAGTTTTTTCCCCTCATCTCAAAGTTAAAAAAGAAAAGGAAATCATATATATATATATATCCTTATATATATATATACACACACACATATATATTCTTATATATGTGTACACACACACACACACACACACACACACACACACACACACACACATATATAGTTGAAAGAATCATTTTACATTCAAGGCTCATGAATTCAGCCCCCAAGCCATGTCAGGAGTGTTCTTAGCTCCCAGACGGGATGCTGCTAAGCTTGGTCCAGTTGAATTCCTCTAACCTCCAAAGAGGGAGGGGATGAGGGTCAGGATCCTTGAGCATGTCCAGTTGCTGACTCTTCTCTAAGCCTTTTCTGTCCCTGCTCCCTCATAGTTGGGACATTCAGATCGAAGACTAGTAAGGGAAGGACTACAATGGCTATAGTATAATATATAATAAGAGCCACGATTGTATAAGCTTCCCTGGCTCCTAACTTACCCAGAGCATCCCACTGTTACAATCACTTGTTTTTTTTTTTTTTGTGTCTTCACTTCCTACCTCCTTATAAATAGGAAAACTTTGTTAATACAATTAATGGAAAGGTACATTTTAGAATGTACATACTTACTGGATGTCTATGTGTATGTTTGTGTATATTTGTGCTTTTTGCTCTCCCCCCACCCCACCCCCAGCTCTGCATTGGAATGAAACTGCAGAGAAAAACCTGGGAATCCTGGCAAATGAAGACAATGCATTGCAACAGAACAGCAGCAGCAATACCAGCTCCAGCAGTGCAATGCAGAAGGAAATCACACTGCCTTCAAGACTGGTATATTACATCAACCAGGACTCCGAAAGCCCTTATCATGTGCTTGACACAAAGGCCAGACACCAGCAGAAACACAATAAGGTAGGCAGGGGCTGAGTAGGCCAGGGTTGCTGTCATGAAGACTTCTCCTTCAGTTTGACTTTCTGCCAGAATCTGATTTCACAAATTTTAGTGCAGCATTTTATTAAGAAAGCAATTAATATGATGATAGAAGAGAAACTAGAGGGAATTAACTTGGGATCGACCAGGGCAGGGTTTACTGTTTGTTTCTTTGACTAAATGAAACTGAACAATTTCAGATGTCCCGTGAGAAACTTGGTTCCCGTATCTCTGAGGTGCTTTGGTACTAAACAGTAGAGTGAACTTGGTTTTGGGACCTTTACGTAAGGATACAGGAATCTACCTTTCAGGAGATAAAAACTCCCGGCAGTCTGTCCACAGAAGGCCTCGCCGATAGGCATTGTGGCTGCCGTTTCCCCGCAGTCTTTCTGTATAGAACTTGCATTTGAGTTTACTTTATTTCTTACGGGGCATTGGGTTGGCATGGGTCAGCATTGCTATGCTATTTTTTTTTTGTCAGTAAACAATTTGGCATTTCAAGAGGCTCTGAAGAACAGGAAACCATGACTTGTCTAAGATAACAACTAGTTTGGGTTGACATCATCCTTGAGGACTCTCTGCGTCAATGGGGAACATGAACTTCTAGGTCGGTTTAGAAAGTGGTATTGCACTTGAAAAGGGTACTCAGTTGAAGACAGAAGTATTTAATGTCCCAAGAGTTTGTGGGATCCGTTCTCCTGTTTCATTGGATCTGAAGCAGGTCTACACAGTGAAGTGGTGGAGCCTCTGTTCTGTATTAGGTGCAGAAAAAGAAAACAGACCCCTTATATTATGTATTTCCTTCTGAACAGTTCCTGTTCAGTTGGCAAGAGAAGGAACTAGTTAAAGCATGTAGAATTTAGGCCAAGCTTCTGTGATCTGCACCAGTGTGTGGTTAGTTTACTGAAACAGGGGTAAGTACAGTGTCCTTCCCCATTTCGTAAATGGGTAGATAAGGATACAAGACCTTTCTATGACTCTTCTGAAGGTTATAAAGTAGCTTTTAGATTCGAACTGTTAATTGTTACTATTTTTAGAACAAGTGAGGTCCCTGAAACAAAGCTTTCTTACTACTGAATAACTTTGTTAATCCTGTTCGGCTTGTTTGTGTGATTTTGGAGGGGTTTTTGTCCACTGTGGTTCAGATCGTGAACTTCTCCTTGGCCAAGTCTTTCCCTCAGAAGGTTTTCTTTATCAGTGGAGCAACTAACACTTCACGCCTTACGGGTAGAGGGAGTGGGTGTTGTCCTTAGGAAGAGACATCCAAGGTCAAGCAAGCATTGAAGACTAAATAGCTTCCCTTATGAATGATCCTTGTACCATGTGGGGGATGGGCTGTGCTCTGTGGCTATAGTTTTTAAACTCCAGGGCCTTTGCACAGGGCGCTGGAGGAAGGCCAAATTTGCTCCAAAGCTGGCTTTAAAGAACGTCTAAGCCCTCCTCAGCTGAGATCTGAAAGAAACTTCAGTGGAATTTCTTTTTACTTGGGCGTTGAACTCTGTGACTGATGCTTGCCCGGTGGTCTAGCCTTAGATGGCTGTTTTGCTTGTGGGTGTGATTTTACATCATATGTCTGACTTAATGATAGTAATATCTGTTGAACTTTTACCTGTCACTGTATAGAGGCACAGAGAGTTCCTGTGGAGCTTGGTTTGATGTTGGAATGACTAAGCTTCTTGACAGCCCCTCCCCCTAGACGAACTTCTTTTCGACTTTTGAAAAGAATGTTTAGGCAGGAATAATATTCAAAACTCTTTTTTTTTCTTTTTAGTTTAATTCCGTAAATATCTGTTATACATTTCTCATATGCAAAGCTGTATGGTAAGGGTTCACAGATAAGAGATAAGAGTTGCAAGGGTGAAAAAGTCGTATTTATTCTCCAGGAGACACAGGCTTGGCATAAGCAAGATTCTGAGATGTGCCTGGGTCAGATTTTAATAGTGCCGATCTGATTTGGTACTACCTGAAATTTCCTTTTGTGATCCATGGTTTCCTTTTCCCTGGTATCTTTAGGGTTTTCTTGGACTGGTTGATAAGAAGTATTGTTAACATACAAGAATCTGGAAATAATTCACCACAAAAGACCCGGTTCGAGCAAGCCAAAAATTCATTTAGGAAAAACCTGATATCAGGGAGGTGGCAGGGTTCGGGTTCTAAACTGTGTCCCTGAGGTAGGGGCCTCAGAGCCTGCTCCAGAGTCCCGTCCAATCAGAGTGTAGAACTGGGAGAAGCAGTTGGGGACTTTGATGGTGACACAGTTTCCGCCTGTCAGGGAGTTCTGTGGTTTAGTGTCTTGGACCAGCTCTGGGCCAACCAATCAGAAAAGAGTGGAATGCTTGTGTGAGAGACTGGGGGTGCTGTGTGCGGGGTTGGGAGCGTGCTGTGGCTATGTGAGGGTTAGGGGTGCTGCAACCTAGCCTTAGGTAATTTAGGTAGTAGCTCAGGGGAGATTGGCAGTCTGGGCCAAAATGGAGTTTCTGCTGCTAACTAGGATGGAGCAATATTGTATGTTTTCCATTGGCTCTTATGATGGTTTGCTTAATATCAGTGATGAGAGACTTGTCAACTTGCTGCCTCCCAAAAGTTACAATGAGAAAGCATAGAATTGCATCCTCATTGCTTTAAAAAACTAGTTTTTGATTTTAATATCTGCGGACTTGCACTTTTCCTGCACTCGGGTTCTGTTGCGCTGAGGCACATTCTAATGAACACCGTAGAAATGCTGAGTCACCGTGCCTCCCTTCTGAGTCCCTGTGACTGGGGGGGAGGATTGAAATGGGACTTTCCCAAATCTAGGTTGCAAGGCCAAGCTCCACATTTATGTCTGAAGAAGTTTCATAATCTTGCTTTGGATGCATGGAAAGTTAAAATGCTTATTAACTCTTTCATAGTTGGGGAGTCTGAAAGCTGCTTGTGTAGTTCACCTCGGTGTATGTTATTGGGTTTGAAAATCATAGCTTTCTTTTTGTCAAGGAATGCTGAGGAGTTGTGCAGGTTAGTTTTTCTGTCTATCAATTTGACAAGAGGAAATCTCAGTTGAGAAAGTGCCTCCCCATCTCTTGGGGACATTCTCTTGATTAATAATTGATGTGGGAGGTCCTTGCTTACTGTGAGCAGGGCCACCCCTGGGCAGGTGGTCCTGGGTTCTATAAGACAGCCAGTAAGTAGCCCTCCTCCAAGGCCTCTACTTAAGTTCCTGCTCCTGGCTTGAGTTCCTACTCAGACTCTTTCAGTGATAGACAGCAATTTGGAATGTGTGAGCCAAATAAACTCTTTACTCCCCAAGTTGCTTTGGTCAAGGTGTTTTATCACAGCCACAGAAAGCAAACTATAACAGGAATTATTTCAATTTCTACATAGTCGAAATGTTGTAGAAACAGTTGTCCAAACAGCTCCGTTTTTGAGAGAAGTGAGCACACTTATAACTACGCCAGGATATGAGGCATAAACTAAGGCAGCCAGAGAAGGCAGAGAATGAATAGGCCCCTCAGACCTAAACTTTTTTTTTTTTTTGGCTTTTGGTGCTTTCCCAAATTAAGATTCCTTTATAGACAGTCTTATTGGCTGATAGTTTATTATGAAGTCAGTTTAGTATGATGTAGCAGTTTTCAGACCTGCTACAGAAATTAGTCATTTCGTGTGATGCTGGAAAATACAGACCTGTTGTCGGTTCTATTTTCTGTCGCACAGGTTCAGTCTTCCTGAAACCATCAGGTCCTGAGCCGCTCTTTTGTGGGCTAGCACTGCAGTGACTGGAGGCCGGGTCCCTCCCGGAAGCTTTAGCCTGGGGGTCTAGCCACTATAAAGACGAAGGTGTGAGTGAAGGGTTGGGGCTTTCAGCCTTGTCCATCAGGAAAGGGGCTTAACATTTGGTTGATCATCAGTGCCTAGTGACATAATCAACCACACTTACCTAATAAAGCTTCCCTGAAGATGCAAACGCATTGGATTCTGGGAGCTTTCAGGTAACTGGACATGTGGAGGTTCCGAGATGGAGTGGTACCCAAACAGAGCCTGGAAGCTCAACACCTTACTCCCATACCTGACCTGATGCATCTCTTCCACCTGGCTGCTCATCTGACTTTTCTATACTGTCCTTCATAGCAGCTAGTACATGTTTCCCCAGAGCTCAGTGAGCTGCTCTGAGCAAGCTAACCAACCCTGAGCAGGGAGTGCTGAGGCCCCTGAGTTATAGCCAGCTTCCATCAGCACAGGCTCTGGCTTGGGACTTGTGACTGACATCTGAAGTCTTGTGGGACTCAGCCTTCAACCTGTGAGATCTGACACTATCTCCAGATGTATAGTGTCAGAACAAAATTGAATTAGAGAGCGCCTGACTTGTTCATTGTGAAGAACCTGCCAGTTGCTTGATGTGTAGGGAAGAAGCCCCAGACAACTCATGTTAGCAGTGCTGTGTGAGAAGGAAGATGAGCTTTGTGAGTTCTTATGTCTTTTTGTTATCAAGACTTGCCCAGCTTTATGAATCTAGGAGGAATGATATGGTTATTACACACAGTAATGTATTATCGATACAGGACAGTAATAATATAATTATTAAACACAGTAATATATTATCGATACAGGGCACTAATAATATAATTATTACACACAGTAACGTATTATTGATGCAGGGCACTAATAATATGATTATTACACACAGTAATATATTATCGATACAGGGCACTAATAATATAATTATTACACACAGTAACATATTATTGATGCAGGGCACTAATAATATGATTATTACACACAGTAATGTATTATCGATACAGGACACTAATAATATAATTATTACACACAGTAACGTATTATTGATGCAGGGCACTAATAATATGATTATTACACACAGTAACGTATTATTGATGCAGGACACTAATAATATGATTATTACACACAGTAACGTATTATCGATGCAGGGCACTAATAAAATGGACAAAGGTGAGGAGCATTCTTCACTCATCCACTCCTTTTTGAAATGATTCTGTGAAGTCTGTTCCTAAGAAACACGAGTCACAACTTAGGGTCAGGGGAATGTGACCCAGATATCAATGGAGTTACCGAAACATTGACCTCTTGCCGTGGACTGACTTTTAGGTAAACAGTCTGCTCCTTATTCCCCACAGTTCCAGACTGAGGAGAAAAAGAGACAATTTAGTGAATTCAATTTCTTCCTTCCTGGGGGCTGAATCCGGAGAATCATGTGTGTTATCATATATGTACCACAGCCGCATCCTGGCTGTAAGTGAATTTGGACCATAGTAATTATGCTTTTGAGTTTGCTTCCGTTTTTTTTTTAGCAATATTTTTTATTGATTATTTGGGAATTTGACATGATGCACCCTATCATCCTATTTCCCAGTTCTGAGTTTTTGATTTTCTAGATGCCAGAAGCTCTGTTCTTCTTGTTATGTGGCAATAGGAAGAGCATTATGGGACAAGGAAGTCCCAAGCGTTTCTCCTGCAGGATGTTTTTAATAATCTTTAGAAGTCAGGGATATATGTTTTTATGATCCTTGTCTATTAAGAGGAAGTATCACTATTGTGGAATTGGGAAAAAGGAATCTGGCCTGAAAGTTTCTTTCACAAGTCCAAGTTTTAGTGAAAGATCTGTTTGTAAAGTCTTTACACTGTGGCGCACCCTTGCTTCTGCATCAGCAAACTCTGTGAGTCTGATGGCCAGGTCTGAGCCCTTTCTCTGTTGTGATGGAAGATTATATGAGAATATGGACTTTGATATTGACCTCAACAAACTTCCTAAGTTTTCCCGGAGTTTCTAGCTTGTGACTTGTAGAACTCTGTTTACTATTGTGTCATTTGTGGGACTTGGACTAGTGTATCTGTTGAGGGAATTTTTGTGTAAACAAAATATATAAGAAAATATATAGAAAGAATGTAGTGATTGCCATAGCATTTAATGTTATAGTCATACTAAACTTAGAAAACAACCTCCAGATCCTTTTGGTTATTTTTGGTGCTGGGCTAGATCATCAGGAGAGGTAATTTTAGTCTTGAGTTTTGGCATTGTATAAGTTGCTAAACATATGTTTATTCTGTGTAAGATAGCAAAAATCCCTCTACGGTGGCCCCTCCTCCAGTGACAGTGTTTCTTTCAGGCATTTCAGTTCACGCTCAGCTGTGGGCAAGGAGGAGGGGCATACAGCACAGTAAGGCATTTGAGAGACCAGAGATGGTGTGTGTTTAGTGAGAAAAAGGTCCTTGTAATTCTCTAGAAATCTGGAGACCAAGATTGATAGACTGTGCAGTTGAGAGAGCCGGGAGAAGTGGGAGGCTGTCAGGACTGGAGACAGATGGAGAGCTTTGATTTAGTCCACGTCACATGGCGAGTCATGAGAAAGGGGTTAAGGAGTGAGTATGTTCTCGAGCGTCCATTCCGTGACCTGCCGGGAGCTCACCTTCTTATAGGACATTAACAACTCTGGCCCATTCATTCTGAGCACCGACAGGTACCTGGAGAAGATAAAATAACAAGAATAGTGGGCACAGTGGGCCTAGGACTCTGGGTGTGACAAGGGTACCAATTGTTAAGAAGTGAGTCCTATCGAGGTAATGTAGGCATAGGCTTTAGATAAGGATAGAAAAAGACAGAGAGCAACACTTAGTGCCTTCTCTTTCTCCTGGTGGAGTGTCAGAACCAAGGTGCTGCGGTGTGTAGTTCATGTCTGTGTCATTGCTAGCTGCTGGGACATGGTAGACATGCAGAGGAGGACTAACCTTTGCTCAAGGAAGTCAGAGAGAAGAAAGAACTGGCCTGGGTCCCAATTCTACTCCACAGACTGCGGACTGTGGTTTGAACATGTTCTACACAGTTTTGTGTTGGAAATGCTATTCTCCAACTCATACTTTAGTGGTGTGTGATGGTGAAGCCTTGGGAGGTAGTTAGGGTTGGAGGAAGTTAAGATGGTAGGGGCCCCATGATGGCATTGATGGTTTTATGTGGAGAGCAATAGAGACGCTCTAGCTAGAACATTTGGTGTGTCATGTGATGCCCTCAGTCTTGTCGGGATGCAACAAGAAGGCCCTTTTGCACACGCCAGTGCCGTGACCCGGGGCTTTCTAGCCTCTAGAATCACGAGCCAAATGCACCTGTGTTCTCTCGAAGTCATCTAGTCTGTAGTATTCAGTTATAGCAGCAGACAAAAGATTAGGCTTCCTCCTACCTCAGTTGTAACCTTCTTTATTTCTTTTGCTTTCTTGGTGTCTTTGCGTATTTGAATTTGGATCCTTGTCTCTGAGTCTTTTCTTCTATCAAGTCTAGACCATTTTTGTTCATTCTCCACCCCGACCCCCAGAATCAATCTGAACAGCTCACAGCTGACCCATGCTGTTCAAAGTCCAGCTTCATTGTGTGGCCCTGAATAATGCTTTTTGCTCAGGGCCTGATTCCTTCTTTGCAACTGTATATAACTGCTGCTGCTACCATCCTGCCTTCAATTCTCAGGGTTAGTGGCCCACTGTCCCTCTTTTCAGCCAGTCAGAAGATAACCCAGGACTCTTTGCCTGGTGTGATTGCCCAGGTTTGGTGGTTTCAGTCTGCGTGAAGTAGTTCAGGCAAGGAAAGAGCTGCTCACCATCCCCATTCTCTCTGGGATGTTGTCTCTCTGCATGGAGGAGTGAACTTGGGGAGCTTCTTTGCCTCTTCTCTCCTTCCCTTCCTGTCTATAAATAGTCACCGATCAAGTCTTGACGCTGAGCCCTGAGCCCACCCCTCCTCTCTACATTGTGCTCTCTTGTCATTGCCTCTTGCCTCATTCTCTGTCAATCCATCAGTCCCACTGCTGACAGATCCATCTATCACGTGACTCCTTTATCCACATCCAGCAAGCATCCTTTCAGCTAGATAACTTTTCCTTGGGCAGAGCACAGGGTGTACTCCTCCGCTTTCCTCTTAGACCACGAGCCCTTGTTCTTCCTCTTCCAGCATTCTTCTGGGTCTCTTTGTCCAAAGGTCAGTCCACCTACGGGGAAGCCTATGTTCATGATTTTATTCGTATCTGTCCGAACTGTGGGGGTACTCTTAGAAAATGTGTGTCTCCCTGGAAAGACCCTAATCTGTTAGTAATTTGCCTTAAAGGCCAAATTCCGTTAAATTCCTGCGTAGTTCAGGGGATCTTGTCAAATCTATCTTTAAGGCCTGGAAAGTTATTTGTTCCTAAAGTTTGAGCTTTCAGAATAAATTCTTTTCCTTTCCAGAAAGCACATAAATCATGAAGTACATAATCATAAAGTTTTATTCACACAAAGTATTCAGTTCTCAGGTGACACAGGTCCCCTTAGCCACAACTCACTGAAGGTCGGGTTTGGCAGCGATCCTGGGGAGTCTTTGTGTTTAGAATTCATGTACATTTAATACAACTTTAATTGAGTTTAATGCTAGAAATTCTATTACAAGAAGAATAGATCAAATTATCTTTTATTTGGAGTCATGATCCTGAGAAAAGTCACCTTCTTCATGGCGGGGTAGGGGATAGAAGTCTCCATCCTGGGAACCCACTCTGGTGCACCTGTGACTTAGTCCAGGTCCTCAAAGTTTTGTTTTCTTGACTCCTTCTTTGGTTAGAGCCTGGGCAGAAGCACATTTCCTTACCTGGAAAATTACAGGTTGGTGGACTGAGCTCCTCTTTGAATTCTTCTGTGAAATGCACTTGTGCGTTAAGAAGATCCACCTTAACACTAAGTGTTTTCTAATGGTACCAGGAACCGCCTTAACAAAACAAAATGTCTTCTAAAGGCTTGTGATGAGAAGGAAGGGAACACAAGCACATCTCCTCTCTAGCATGGACAGTAACTACTGAACAGTTAAGTCTCAGTAGGCTGCTAAACACAAGGATGACTAGGTTTAAATCTATCATTACACAGCTGGGGACATTTGTCTCTTACTTATCTCTGTGGCAGTGTCCTGCCAAGGGACCAGTCTTGTCAAGCTTTAAATCCTAGCTGGACAGTGGTGACTAGGTGACCAATACTTCTGGACTTTTTTTTTTTTTTTTTGCACAGTAGGAGTAAAGATACTTTCAGGAGTAGTCTGACCCTAGCATGGGCAGCAGCTGATACACGAAAAATAAAACAAAGCAAAGCAAAACAACAGCTGCAACAAAACAACCTAAAACAAAAATAAAACAGCAACAGGGAAAAACCAAAGGCCTCCAAGAGGGCTGGAGGTAGAGCTCAGCTGTAGGGTGCTTGCCTAGTGGTCGCCGGGCACTGGGTCTGATCTCTTGCACCACTGAGGAGAAAAAAAATAAACCAACAAAAAGGCATTGATTTTCATATTTTGAGTGCCTGCTAAATTTCAGGATCTCTCTGGAGCTTTCTTCCCCTCAGTATGAACGTTTAAAAACTGCGGTGGTAAGTTGCTGTCCGGCTCATTTAGTTGGTGTTTTGGGCTGTCTTTTGTCACCAGGCTGTAGTAAGGAGGCCGCTTGTTAGTTCCCGGATGCTTACCCCCGAAATAATCACACAGAAACTATATTATTTAAACCACTACTTGACCTATTAGCTCTATATTCTTATTAGCTAGTTCTTACATATTAATTTAACCCATTTCTATTAATCTGTGTATCACTATGTGGCTGTGGCTTACTGACTAAAGTTCTGGCATCCGTGTCTGCCGGGGCTCCATGGCTTCTCCCAGCATTCAGTTTAGTTTTCCCCGCCTACCTAAGTTCTGCTCTGCTATAGGTCCAAAGCAGTTTCTTTATTAACCAGTGGTATTCCTAGCATACAGAGGCCTGCTAATACATATGAAAAAGCCACTGTGGATAAAGTTCATCTCGTTGTAAATCACTGAATGCGTAGATAAGTTTTTCCCCCATGTGTCTCCCAACTATTTATTTTTTTTTAGTGAAATAGAACACAATAAATTAACTTGAAGCTCAACTCTCCAATGCTTTGTAGCAGCGAATATAACCCAATAGCTTTTGAATTGAACTTGAACAGTTTTATGGTGGTGTTGTCATACACAAAACCACACGTGATCCTCATAGCGAAACTACTGAGATGATTAATTATTTCTATGTTCTGGATGTGGAATTTGTGTCTCCAGACTTCCAGTCCCTTGCTTTTTTTTTCTTTAATCACAATTCAATGGATGGGGCATAGAGAACTTGCCTTCTCTTTTAGATAAAAATGTTTTAAAAAAGTATTTATCTAAATTTTTCCAAAATACTTCTTTTTAAATATTTACATTAGTGTGTGTGTGTGTGTGTGTGTGTGTGTGTGGTTATGAATGCAGGACTGCAGAGACTAAGAGAAGGAGTCCTTTTCCCTAGAGCTGGAGTTACAGGCAATGTGAACCCATCTCAGAGGAGCAGTGCATGCTCTTAACCACTGAGCCGTCTCTCTGCCCAGACATTCATCTTCTTGATCAAAAGTCTGCTGAGGTGAGCTGATGACACCCGAGCTGTGTACCTGGGTGCATTCCCATACACACTGTCTTCAGGATTTCCCTGCATTCAATGGCTTTTTTTAGTCTTTATATTTTCCCTTCCCCTATCTCTCCCTCTTTCCTCTCCTCTCTTCCTCCTTCTCTTCTTTCTTGCTTTTTAATTTTTGAGACAGGTTTATACTAAGCAACCCAGGCTAGCCTTGAACTCACAATGTAGCCCAAGCTACGCTTAAGAAACTGTGGTTTCAGCTTCCAGAACACTGGGATTGCAGGGGTTTCCTACCAGGCCTGGCACCTTCCTTGTTAGCCTTTAATTTAATTTATTTTTTTCTATCAGGTTTTCCTTCTTTATGTTAAAAAGCGAGATGGACTTGTTTGGTGTTTCCAAGCTGTGCCAGACGTCGACTCATTTTAGAAGTGACTTCTTTTTTTGGAAAATATTCTTGTATACTTTATAGGAACTCACAGCTTAAGGAGGTGGGCGTCTGAAGTAAGCTTATTTAACAAGAACTGGTAAAGCTGGTACAGCCACCCTTTAGTTTTTAGTAGAAAAAAAAAGACAGAACTCCCAATTTAGCCTTTTTGTCAGCACGTGAAATGCAGCCTAACCCGTGATTCAATACAAAGATGGTATTTCAACTCAAAGCAAGGAAATGGCCATTTAATGACCCGGTATATCCATTTATTTGTGGGACAAATAGGATTTTAAAAAATATGGCCATTGTTGTGGTTTGAATATGAAATCCCCCCCCCCACCCCCCAGAGGCTAGTGTGTTAAAAGGCTTAATCCCCAGCTGGTGTTGCTATTTCAGGAGATGATGGACACATCAGGAGGTGGGGCCTGGCTGTGGGAAGTAGATTTTGGGGCTGTGTTTTACCCTGCTGTTTCCTGGGCACCGTGACCTGAGCAGTGCTTGCCATGTGCCCCTGCTGAGCCCGCTGGGTAGGGCGGAAGCCTCTGAGAGCATGAGCCGAAGGGGCTTCTTTCCTTAGGTTATTTTTCTGAGGTGTTTGTCACAGCTGTGTGAGGAGGGCTGCTTCCAGGATCAGGACATATTCTTCGTCCCCTCCTGCTACCCTTGTGGCTAGTGATGAAGAAGGATTCAGGGTTTTCAGAGTCCTTTGGGTCCATATCAGATGGAAGCAGGCGTAAAGACTGAGGTGGGCCACACCGGTTTGCCTCAGCTCCTGGGAGGCCGGGGTGGGGCTCTGACAAGATGAATTAATTAGCTGTGGCCCTTGCCAAACCACGGTGGCCATTAGAGGAGCTTTCCCTAATCGTGAGATTTGGAAATGGGGCATCTTAGTGAGTTGAAAGGCAAACCTTTCTCTCGTCACCTTCTCTTCATTCTTGGCAGTGCAGGAGTGGAAGCCAAGGCCTGTGAGTGCCAGGCAGTGCCTTGCTGCTGAGCTATGCCCCCCAGCCTCAGGGCATCTTTTTGTTCTGCTTTGAGGGTGTTGATAAAGCCCCCAATACTTGTGCTCTAAATAAAGAACCATTAAGATAATTTTCCCCCAAGAACGGTCCCAATTCACCTTTCTTCCCTCCTTTCAACTCTCCCAATTCAAGCCTGAGAACAACTTAGGTTTGCCTTTGAAAGTTCTCTGGTTTGAAAATAAAAGATAGCAAGGATGAGACCATGACAAATAGAGTGTGCCTATGTCTGCCAACTAGAAAAAAACCAAAACAGGACGAAAATAACAGATATACAGTTTGCTTTTATTTTCACAGTGGGATACAGTTGAACAGGCCACGGCCAGGAGGTAAAATCTGTGTGCCTGCTCGCCTGAAGAGCTGGTGCGGATTCTCCATCGCTTAGGAAAGATGGCTTTGTAGTGAGCGCTCACTAATTGCTTTGCTAATTGCTGTGCGGTGTCCTGTGTGACAAAGTGGCCTTTTATCTCTGCGGAACGTTCATACAAAAGCTAGCAGCGTCCATCCCTGTTGAGCTGTGGGAACACCATCACT
Source organism: Chionomys nivalis (assembly GCF_950005125.1). NCBI lineage: Eukaryota > Metazoa > Chordata > Mammalia > Rodentia > Cricetidae > Chionomys > Chionomys nivalis. The sequence goes on along the minus strand of NC_080087.1, from coordinate 132,925,499 downwards.
TGCTCCCTTCAGATGAGATGGTCAAATGACATTTTGTTGTTTTTGGCTTTGTAATGGTGTGTAAAATTGTTTTCAGAAATGGTTAATCATTATTCCTTTCTCTTATAATTAATTAAATCCCTATTTTTCATTTTACTTGTTCTTTTATTTGGGCGGTACCCATCATTTTAATAAAGTACTGAAGCATTTAATATTGTTGCTCAAATAATGTATTTATAAACTAGCCCTTCCCACACTGTCTTCATAATTACCTCTAATCCCATTTTCTATAAAATAAATTCTTTATGCATAACTGAAATCTAAAAGTCTGCCTATATGAGACCGTAAGTTTGTCTTTTCATTCAGATTTCCCCTGCTTGTGGATTCTCCTGGGTGTTTCTACAGCCTAATATGTCAGAAGTTCCTGAACTAGGCTGACTCACCATTATGAAGCACTTGTTCGCAGTGTAAGGTCTGAGGGCCCCTGACCTTCCCTGGAAGGTCACCCTATCCCTGCGACTGTCATCCTTTGTTCTACGTTGATATGCAAGAGACAACCCAGGCCTACCATGATCATGCTCACATTTCCCGTGTCAGCCCACCCCCCATGTTCTTCTTGTGTTCTTCCAGACAGTTGCTCAGTCTAAGAGCCTTCTCCCACTCTTTCTCCTAAAGCATCGCTTCAAGCCGCTGACTCCACTGCCATTCAGAAACTCCGCCAAGCTGGTCCAGCGTGCCATCTCCTCTTGCCTACACTGTCTTGTCAGCTCTTCTCCTGTCCCTGTCCACCTCCCTCCTCCCACTCTTGTCATTTCTGCACACATCAGGCAAAAACAAGGGTGTCAAATCCTGTTTGGATGATGTCACCTCGGCTCAACAACCCCAGGAGCCTCCCATCTTCTCAGAGTGACTTCCGCGCCTCCAATCATAATGATGAGGTCACTAAAGAAAGCTAAGCTGTTGCTATGGTAGTTGGATAGATAGATGTGCTAGTGCTCTTTATGTTTATGTCTTTGAGCACATGAATTAGAGAAATGAATAATATTTAAATATAGTTTCACCAGTGATTTGAAATATAATAATATTTGAAATATAATAATAATACAGAATTCACTTTACAACATGAATTAATTCAATTTAATGTAATTGTTTAAATAAAAAATTAAAATTGTATACCAAAATTACTTATGTACTTTGATTAATTCACATTTTAATAAAAAGTTTTTGTTTTCTTATTTTAAAATTTTAAATCTTGGAATTAAAGTGGATTTTTAAATTATAACAATAGAAAACAAGAACATCATCTGAACATATTTGCTGATGTTGTGATATATTAAAGGGCATCTTTTCTGCCCAGAATGCTTTTATGGGTCAGTGACTTGAGAAGTTGATGCTTCTGGATTCGGCCAAGGGAGAGGCTGTTTCTGTGGTCCAATTATTATTTTTATTTCCACAGGAAGAGGCTCTTTCCTATTTCTGGGTATCTAGGGCCAAGTGTAGAGACTCAACAGTGGTAACAGACAGACATCCTCACAGAATTTTGTCGGGAGGGCTCTTAGGGAAATATACCATTCTGCAAACTTCGGGCTTCCTGGGCAGAGGAGAATATATATATATATATATATATATATATATATATATATATAATAGCAGTGGCCCTATTTTGCAATCTCACTAGTACTGTGTAAGGGTTTCACATCCTTGTTGACTTTTTATCTTCAGTTTTTAGATACTGACTATCCTATTAGGTGTCAAGTGGTAAGTCCACAAGGCTTTGTCTTTATTTCTTCAGTGTTACTAAGGTTGAATACTTTCTGATATAGTCAGTGATGATATATATATATTTTCTCTGAGAAGTTCCTTATTCATTTTGTGTCCCTTTTTGTTTGTTATCTGTTGTTGATATATAGAAATTCTTCACATATTCTGAGTTTTAATCCTCAGTCTCTTGACCTACAAGTGTTTTCTTTCATCTCGTGTGGACTCTGTCATCCTGTTGACATCCCTTCCCTCCCTTCATTGGGAATTGGCTCAAAGGCATGACAGGCACGGCTTCTGATTGATAGGCAAGGGTTCTACCATCTATCTTTCTACCTTTTATTTTGAGACAAGATCTTATTAAGTGGTCCAGTTCCCCTTGAACTCACTCTGTGTCCCAGGTTGGCCTCAAGCTTGCAACCTTAGCCTTAGCCTCTAGAATAGCTAGAATTATGGGCCTGTGCTACTAGGCAGATAGTGTTTTTTGATATGCAAAAGTTATCATTTTTGTGATGCCTCACTTAGTTTTTCTTTTGATGCCCATGCTTTTAGTGTAGTAGCCAAGGAATCATTACCAATTCCTGTGTTATGAGGTTCTCCCCATAATTTTTCCTGCTCCCATTTTTTTCCTGAAAGTTATTATTTAGGGCTTAAGTTTAGGTTCTTGATGACCATTTATTTAAATTTTAAATAAATGTCATGGAAGGTCAGGTTCCATTTTTTTTTTTTTTGCATGTGCATATCCAGTTTTCTCCTATCGTGTATTGAGAAGACCATTCTTCTGCTCTAAAATGCCGTAGTATCCTTGTCGAGTATCATCTGACTATATTGTGTGAGGCTTTGTACTGTACTTTGACGGCCTTCATGTTTTTCTTTAGGCCACTAGCATACTTTTGATTATCATAGCTTTGCAGTAAGTTTTGAAGTCAGTGAGTGTCAGATCTCTCTCCCCTGCATTGACTGAAACCAGGGGCCACATGCATGATACGCATATATTCTACCACTAAGCTGCACCTGTAGGCTCTGTTCTTCAGGTAGATTTGGTTGTTTGCGGGGTCTTTTGAGATTCCATTATAAACTTTAGGATGGATTTTTCTATTTCTGGGCTTCGATCACTCTATCGATTGCTTAGAATAGTGTTTGCACTTTTTTCTCTTGAGTTTTAAATCCATGAACCCTGATGGATACCCATATATTTGTGGCTGTAGGTTTCTTTCATCTAGTTTTGTGGTTTTAGAAATATCTTTTGCATATTTAATAAATTTATTCATCATTTCATTGTGAATAGGGTTGTTTGATTAATTTTCAGATTGTTTATTGCTAGCACAAGGATATCAGACATTATTTTGTAGTTCTGGGGATCTTCTCAGGGTCTCACACACCTTTTAAGCACTTTACCACTGAGCTACACACCCAGCCCTTCAAATTGAAGCCCTTCAAATTGAATTCTGAGTGTGGCTTTTGTGCTCTGCAAACTTTCTGAATTCATTTATTTATTACTCTTTGATTTCTTTTTGTAGACTGTAGGATTTTCTGTATATGAAATTATGTCATGCACGGTCAGATGAATTTCTGTTTGTCTTTCCAATTTGGACGCCTTTATTTCTTTTTCTTGCTTAATTACTGTAGACAAAAGTTGATGTCTTGCCCAGTCCTGCAGCTGTTCAGTCCCAAAGAAACACAGAAGCTTATATTAATTATAAACTGTTTGGCCTATTGGTTCACACTTATTGTTAACTTTCTCTTACAACTTAAATTAACCCATAATTCTCATCTATGTTTAGCCACATTGCTTGGTACCTTTTCTCAGTAAGGCATTCTCATCTTGCTCCCTCTGCGTCTGTCTTTTTGTTGTTGTTGTTGATGCTGTTGCTGCTTCTTTGCATTTTTTCCCCAGAATTCTCTTAGTCTGGTCACTTCTTGCCAACCAGTGTTTTTTTAAACAAACCAACACAAGTGACAAATTTTACAGTGTACAAAAGCATTATCCTACAGCAAATTACGTTGGTTGAGACTTCCATTATAGTGTTGAATAGAAGTGGCAGAGATAAGTACTTCATTTTCTTTCTGAACTTAGTCTTTACTATTCACCATCATGTTAGCTGTGAGTTTAGATATAGAGCATTTTTTGTTTCAAAAACAACAATAATAAATATAAAGATAAAGATAATTTCCTTCTATTAATTTTTGCACTCATTTCTTTAATAAGGAAACCATGCTATGGGATGAATTATTGATTAATAGGCTTCCAACTTTGGGTAAGTTATTTATCTGTATTTAAAGTTTGTCATTTTAAACCTAAAAAGATTGAATTATATTTTGGGATGTTTTAGTGTGATTTGGATCCGCTTGGGAAGTTGCCGAAAAGGTGTGTGGGATCCAGTGATTAGAATTGTTATGTGTCATTTAATTTTGATGTGGGATAGTTCATTTGATACAACACTCACAGGTTGTATATCTGTGGAATGTCCTTCAAAAAGAGATAGATGCTGTCAAGTGAAGGGTCTCTCATTATTTCTAGGATTGGCTCTGTTTGTGCAATAGCTACCTTCTGAAACTGGGGTATTAAACAAAGAATAAGAATAATAAATTATGGATATTTATCTGAAAATTTAAAAAATGGTATGGTGGGAAGAAGGCTCATTTCAAAGAAGCATCTGCTGTGCAAACTTGAAGACTTGTGTTTGGGTCTATAATAACCCATGTAAAGAAAAGCTGACCATGGCAACTCATGTCTGTAACTTATTTTTGGGGCATGGACATGGGTAGATAGATCCCAAGGGCTCACTGGCCAGCTAGACTAGGTGAACTCATGAGCTCCAGGTTCAGTGAGAGACTCTGTTTTAGAAAATTCGGTGGGGAACATTGAGGAAGATATTTGACGCCCTTAACCTCCACACAACTCAAGTGTCCCTATGGAAGACTCACAGGAACATGTAGTACCAAAGAGGGTGTGTGTGGGGAGTGACAGGCTTCAGGAACAAATGGTGTAAAGTGACCCAATGAGAAAAGAGTTTTGAAAAGTAAAGCTGAGGAGTGGCTGAGGAGTGGTTTTAAATAGAAACACCACTAGCTGGATTATGTTGCACCCCTGACTTATCATGAAGTCCTTAGCAAGACAATTTCTGGGTTGTAGAATTCCTAAGAGCAATGTTGGGACTCCATGGCAAAGGAATGTTATAATAGGTGAAAAACTGGTGGTAGATATATGTAAAGATGCACATTTCCATGTGTGACATTGGCATAAATGTGTTATGTGGAATTCATAGTTACTCTTACATTTCCCAACGTGGTCTAAGAATTCAGAGTTCACAGTGGCACAAAATGAATAGCAAGTCTCTTTCTGAGCACTCTTCCAAGGCTGTTGAATTCTGTTTTTAGTTCTCATAACATTTAATAATTTATTTCTGTCCTATTTTTAGATTCCCATCAACTTAAGATATTATCTTTTCTCTGTTGAGAGGAAAGGTGAGCATACTTCACTATCGTGTGCCTCTGTCTTCCCCAACTCCTGACTTTTATTTCTGACATATTTTCTTTCCCTTTGTGTGTGTGATTTTTAGCAGGCATTATATACTTAAAATAATCTTGAAGGGATTTACTTTTAGAATTATGTGTCAAGTTGTAGTCTTTGACCTCTGAAGAGAGAGATGAACTTGGAGACCCAGGGAGAGCAGCTGGAACAGATTATGCTCCTATGATGGGTTCCCAGGAGTGTGTGCTCAGTGTGTAAGGCCTTGGCAGGTTGATGGTGAAGGACAGAGAGACATTTTGTGGATGAAAAAGTATTGCATTTTTCCTGCTGTGTTATTTGTTCAAGGTAAGAAAGGACCAGAGGACAACGATCTCGTTAGGATTGCTTTCTTGTTATGTTAAGACGATGTGGAAATATTTTAAAAGGGAAGGAAGGGAGCAAACGTTACTTTCATATTTTAAAGAGGCAACCTGGCAGTCCTATTCAGGATGGAGTACTGTAGGGATAGAGTGGATGTAGGAGATCTTTTGGGGCATGTGCACAGCTGTCTAGGACAGAGGCAGTGGTCCTTGCTGGGGCGGTAGCAGGAGCATGGCAGATAAATAGCTAGATTTGGTACAGTTTAGAGATGAATCTTCTGGCTTTCTGGTTACTGTTCTGGAACAGGAGAGGGGCCGTAATGTGCTGACGAATCTCTCTTCCCCTAAGCTGTCCACATCTGCATCTCCAGGACCTGTGAATAGGGTACCTTCCCTGACAAAAGAGATTTGGTAGGTATAATTAATTAAAGGATTGTAAAATGAGGTTTGAAGACCACATGTGAGCACTGTGGCCCAAATGAATTAGAGAGAAGAGGAGGTGACAGTGGATGCAGATGCATGCTCGGGGGGTGGGGGACACCCATGAGTCAAGGTGTGTGTTCATTCTTGGGATATCAGACAAGGAGGAACTACACTCTTCCTGGGGCTCTACAGATGGAATCAGGCTCCCCAACACCTTCACTTTAGTCTCTAGACTTTGATTTGGACTTTTGACCTCCAGAATTGTCAGATAACAATTTGTATTGTTTGTAGCGCTGATATTTATAGACATTCACTATGTCAGGCATAAGAAACTAACCCAGAAGTCTGGAATGCCTGCTGAACCTTTCCCAGGGAGCCTGTGGAGGAAGCTTAGAAGCTAGCACTCTCTGCACTTTGCTGCACTTTGCTGCAGAGAGTGTCTGGTCAATGAGTGACTTAGTTGTGGTGTCAGGGACAGGGTGAAGTGGGGTGGAGATGTGGGAGCTGTCGTCCAGCAAATGACACTGAGAACTCAGGGAGTTTCATCCTCTGAGAGGATATTGCCTCAGTTGTGGAGAGACAGCTTAGTAGGCTCCATTCCTCTCATTTCCAGCTGCTCACCGCACATTTGTTTGCTTTTGTGTCACCAAATGACATTTCAAAGGCTGATAAGAAGCTGTCACTTCAGGAGGAAAGAAAGCCATTTTAAACATCCTTTAAAAGAGATTGAAATCTTGAACCGTGTACATAGTTTCATTATTGCTTTCTTTATTATTTTTTGAAGAATGTGTGTGAGCCCTTGTGACAGATTTAAACCAGGGATTTAATTTTGAGGAGTCTCTATGGGTATAAAATTTTAAAACTCCCTTCTCCTCAGCTGGCTTACTCTACCTGCGGAAAGAACTGAACTTTGTCTTTTCCTTTACCGTTTACTTTCTGTTTTATCTAAAGGACTTTGTTGATGGCTGCAAAGGGGCTTTGAAGAGAAGGTTAAACAAATTTGTGTAAAGTCAATGTGTTTAGAAGAATCTAAATCCACATAGCTCCTGCATATATAAAACAGGGATTCTTAACTAAGGGTAGTTTTGGCTCTTATATACCATTGGGCAACGCCAAGAGATATTTTGTAGTTGTCCCAAGTTGAGGATCAGATGCTGGGATCATCTGTGGGTAGAGGCCGGGGTGCTGCCAACATGTTGTGTAGATAGTCTCCCATCCCCAATCAAAGAAACATTGAGTTCAAGTTGCCAGGTGTGCGGAGGCTGAGAGACCCTGCGAGAGACCTTGCAAACCTGTAAACTAGGAAGCAGAACGGTCCACCAACACTACTTTCTATAGGATATCTGTTTGAATTCTGAGCCAGCAAATGTAGTCTTTGGCCACCTTCATGTAAGTCCTGGGACTTTCTTATATATTTTGTAAATTTTTGACTTTGTAGGGAACTGGCTAATTTAGTGTTCATTGAGATAGAAGGCAGAAAGAAAATGCTACTTTCTTCATTTAAATATCATCTCCTTTTTTGCATGAGAAAGTATTACATTTATTATAAGCTTTATTTTAGAAAAATTAACGTACTCTAAGTAGTTTTTATTTTTGGCTATTTATCAAATATTGATAGCATTGTGTCCTCTTAATCATTAATAACTAAATATTACCCTAATATAGTTATTTGCTTATGTCAGGTAATAAAAACCACTTGACATGCCTATAAATAAAATTTAAAAAATTGAAAAATTACCTAATTTCTTTCCTATTTATTGGCACTATTAAATATCTTGGATCACTGTGGTCTAAAAAGAAATATTCACAAAAAATTTCTTTTCTCTTTCACTTGTTGGTTTAAGTAGCAGTGTGTGTGTGTGTGTGCTTGTGTGTGTGTATGTGTATAAGAGAGAGACAGAGAGAGAGGGAGGAGGGGAGGGAGAGATTGAGAAAAGTCAGGAAGGAGACAGACAGACACACAGACACTGGAGATGAGAAGAAAATTTTTGATTCTCCCCTTTCTTCCACTGGGTCATTGAAGACTGAACTCAGGCTTTCCCATTGAGCAATCGTACCAGCTCCATAGTCCAAACCTTGGACACTAAATCAGAAGAGACCTTGAGAAAATGGCATTACTTAGTAGAATGTGAGATATATCTTAATTTCCCTGATTTAAGAACAGGTCTTTGAGATGGAAGCTATAGACAATAAAATAAAATCAGTAAGAATGACTTTCAGAATTCCCAAAGGGCTGTGACAATACATATCAAACAGCAATGACACATTTGAAATATTAAGAATGACGATAGCGTAGCTTCTAAAATAGGGAGATGTACTTTCAAAAATGCACAGGGCTGGAGAGATGGCTCAGAGGTTAAGAGCACTGGCTGCTTTTCCAGAGGTCCTGAGTTCAATTCCCAACAACCATCACAACCATCTATAATGAGATCTGGTGCCCTTTTCTCGGATAGTCATACATTCAGGCAGAAGACTGTATACATAATAAATGCCCCTCCTCCCTTTGGTTTTAAAAGGAAGTCTAGAGACACCTACCTGCAGCTTTGTAAAATGGAGAAGCCCATCTTTGGGGTAACTTCTAGTTTGAAAGTTACTCTTTCTTTCCAAAGGGGTAGGAAGAATACCATCAATGATTGCAGTCAAGGTCAGAATTGATAGCAAAGGAAAGAAGCAACGATAGCTGAACCCCAGAAAGTTCAGGGAACTCCATAATCTACAAGTTCCTATAGACAAAAAACAGAGACTGTACCCCAGTGTTAGGCAGCTTGTGACGTGAGTCTTGTGGAAAGTAGTCAAGGAAAGTCAAGGTCTCTTAGCAATAATGTTGTTAAAGAGTGCACATTTAGGGAGAAGGCTGAGCTTTCTCCTAAGCAGGGCCTGGGGAATCCATGCAGAAAGAAACAAGAGGCTGTGATGTGGAGATCTGGCCAGAGTCACTGGGATGAGTGGTTATAGACAGTTGTGAGCCACCAAGTGGGTGCTGGGAATTGAACCCAGGTTCTCTGGAAGAGCAGTTAGTGCTCTTAACCCCTGAGCCATCCCTCCAGCCTAACTGGGAAGAATGGTATGGGAAGCATCAGCCACACGTGTAAAGAAGAAGCATGTTTTCTAACTTGTAGTGTTAGACCCATGTGCTTAGCCCCCCTTAGTTATTTGTCTTTATTGTTTTTTCTTGAGGGAGAAGTTGAAATGAATATTTGGTTCTATACTGTATCATTTATGGTTTCCCAGATACTCAGGCAAAGTGTGTGATAACTGGACCCTAATTCTTATTTTATTAAGTCTTACCAATGCCTTATATGGCTATCGCAAGTTGAAGCACCATCTGTCCCAGAGAGATATTGAAATGGAAACCAGTTGACTGAGTTATAGCCAACAATCCAAGGAGCAGGCAGCAGGCTGGGTTGTCATCAGGCGCTCTCTGCAGGAAGCTGGTTTTCAGGATGGTCCTACTGTTATGTAAGCAATTCTGAGGAAAATGGCAGTGAGTCACCGACAACAAGCATGAGGCTTGATTTATTTCCTTTCCAAATTTTCTTGTATCTCATCCTCCCTCTCCACCCTTTTTCCCACCCCCATCATTTTTCTTCTTCTCCTCTTCTTCCTTCTCCCCCTCATTATTCTCCTTCAGGACTGGGGACTAGGGCATCATGCATTCTGGGCAAATACTCCATCATTGAGCCATGCCCCAGCCTCACTATTCTTCTCTTTCATTGAAATTACTTAGTGGGTGTTTAGTCATTTTGTCCAGAAAAACAGAATTTGTTCTTACTTTAGGACAAAAGAGTTGGAGAGGAAGACCCATGTGGAGTTGTGCAGTTTGGTAGTGTAGGAATTGATGAGGAGAAAGAAGACGGTGAGTCACACCTCAGCTACTAGATTAATGCATCCCATTAAATGTTACCATTCAGGAAGGCGGCAGAAAGAAACTGCTTCCATGGCAACTGTTGTCATAGCTGGATTCTTACTCGTCTTTCACAAACTCCAGGAAAGCCAAAGAATGCAGCTGTTGTGATACTGGTAATGCTTTACTCATCTTTGAATAAATCGCTCTGGAGGCCTGTGATTTCGTCTGTTTTGTTGGCATTGTAAGTTGAATATACAGAAGGAGAGTAATTATCAAAGGTTAGAGTTTAGAAAATATTTAAGGCAAATGTCCAAAGGTGCTTTGTCAGTGATATATTCACAGAACCTTCGGGGCTGCTACATAATCACCAGGAGAAAATTTCCTTGGTCCCTTTATCTCTCCTCATAATATTAAAGATGGCTTCTTTTCTTTGACTCTTCTTCAGAGTCTACAAAGAAAATCAGCGCACATGAGTCCCTGCTTATTTACTGGAATGCCTGTGCAGGTCACCACTGTGGCTTCTCTTCCTCTTTTGTTCGCCTATTTTCTGTATCAGACTTTAAGGGTACCTCAGGGTGAAGGACGATGAGAAAAGGAAGTAGATGAAACCGGAGTCTCTAAATAGATGGCTAATTTGAAATGGAGTTCTTGTAGGAGGTTTGCCAGAGGTCTCGTGGATCTATCAGCCCACGCTTCCCTTTCTCTTTGTCATCAGATTCAGTAATTGAATGCTGGCTAGGTTTCTTTCAGACCCCATGTTCCCTCTTTCTTCATGAGGATGGCTTAGAGAAGGAAGTCAGGCAGTGACCCTCTTTCTTCATTGGGAGATGCTGATCTGTGGCCTGTGTGCTACCCGTGCTTGGGTGATGTACTGGTCCCATTTCAGTAAAATCCTCCAAAGGACATGGCTTCAGCCTCCTATTTCCTGCCAAAGATAGATTGGTTAGCAAGATGCATTAGCATTTTTGGGGGGTTTGTACATTCATCACATTTATTGATGTCATGGAATGCCTTATGATGCATTGCCACGTTTGACTATCACCACAATCTAAACTGCAGTTTAATGCTCCAGAATGGAAGGCAGTATGTGTTTTGCTTTAAAAGTGTGTTTCTGATGTATCTATTCATTAGCAAACATTAGAAACACTTGATAATTTCATCCTACTGAGTCATTGAGCTGAGTTCTGCTAATCTTTACACGCTGAGACTCCTGCATAAGCAATTGTCACTTATTTCCAGTCTCCAAAATCCCCCCTTCAAATTCTAATACACTTGTCCATACCCCACATTTGATGATTAATCATGCTTATATGTCCCACGATGATAAATAGTTTTTGTTAGTATTTAATCAGTGCATTGTATTTTGTACTCACTTCTTTTTCATTTCATGTCCCAGATGGTTGGGTTCTTAAATGTGAATCTCAATTTCTCTATAACCTCACATCTTCCACAGTAGCTCATACAAAGTAGGTTTTCTATTCAAATTTGTTAGTGGGTTAACTCATAATACTGTGCATTAGAACACAGTGGAAGAACACATAAATATATTCTTTTCCACGGACTACCTATTTAAATGTGACTTGGCAGGAATTGTTCAGCAAATTACTTTAATTTATAAAACTGCCTTCGTGAAACGTTTGCAGCTGTTTCACTTCATAGGAAAATGATTCATATTGTTTCAAAGACACAGCACTTGAACAAGGTCAAAGCATAATCTATAATGGTAGTGAGGAATAAAAATATAACGTTCAAATTTTGCAGCATATAAATGCACATTGGAATTTGCTAGAAGGTAAGCAGATATATTGGGAGGGAATTCTGAGGCGAGCTGACATGTCTACCCTTTCCAAAATGTTAATATATTCTCCTTTTTCTCCTTTCTCAGTCCACATTGCTCTTCTCTAAACGATTAAGCCGTTTCAATGTAATCAACCTTTTCTAGTAAGTTTCTGTTACATTATGACCTAAATTAATCCTCATACACATCTTTGTGGTACACTATTGTTATTTATATTTTAATAGCTAGAAACCATTGAGGCTTGAAGATTTAAGGACTTCTGACATGGACTTGGCACTTCTCGCTTAACTGAAGCTAATATCTTGCATTCCTTTGATGTACAACCTTGAACAAGAATCTTACTTAACCTTCTATTCCTTAAATTTCTTCCTTCTTTTTTTCTTTTTATAAGCAGTAAGAACATCTGCCCTGCCAATTTCTTGGGCATTCTGGGTAGATATGATGGTGCTCTGGAATGATTAAATCCCGAGAAGGAGATGGATATGCCACTTAAATTTATTCTTATTTTTAAATTATGCTTGTATATGTATGAATGTGAGTGCAATGTCTGAGGATTCCAGAGTTGAATGTCCTGGGATTACAAGGGGTGCAAGCTGTCTGATGAAGGTGCTGGGACCTGAACTCAAGTCCTCTGTAAGAACAGCCAGCGCTCTTAATTGCAAAGTCATCTCTCTAACCCTTTATAAGTCGCTTTTAATGTTTCCTCTATTACCTGAGTGAAAGTCTTCATAAAGAACAGATCATAGTTAAGAGAAAACCACTTCCAGATTGTCCTCTGCTTCCCAAGCTCAGTAGAGAAGAGCAGATACACAGAGGTAAAGAGGCGTGGGGACTGACATCACTTTCTGTTCTACGACCTTTTCACATTTTACTGAAGTCTGAAGTTAGGTTTTGTAAGTGGGAAAGTGAAGAGTTTCTGTTTCGCAGTGTTAGTTCTAGTGATAGGTATACCCTAGAAAGCCCAGCTCCCACAAAAGGCAGTGGGGGACGTTGTTTCATGACAGTGTGCGCATGTTCAAATGATCATTTTTTTTGGGTTTTCGAGACAGGGTTTCTCTGTGGTTTTGGAGCCTGTCCTGGAACTAGCTCTTGTAGACCAGGCTGGTCTCGAACTCACAGAGATCCGCCTGCCTCTGCCTCCCAAGTGCTGGGATTAAAGGCGTGCGCCACCACCGCCCGGTCAAATGATCATTTTTTTAAAAAAAAATTTATAGGTGGAGATGTAGTTCTGCTCATTTTAATGTTTACTAACTGTCTCAAGAACAGCTCACTGTGTCTCTTCAGGTATGCAGTGTGCCTGATACAAGCTGCCTGTGTTATATTACGACATTGTGTGATGGCAAAGCATACTGTGGCAGCTGCCCCAGGATAGAGTGGGCTTCTAACGTTTCTTAATAGGGGTAGCATTACTAGAAAGAAGGAGGGAAAACAGGAGTCAGAAGAACAGAAGAGTACTTTGAAGACTTGCGAATTGTCTCTAGCGAAGGAGATTTGTGTATATATAATCACCGCTAGTTGTTTTTGTTTATGAAGCCCCTGCAATTTCCCTGGATCAGATTCTTAGTCCCAAGCAAAGACTGAAGTGCTGAGACAACAGCTGTTTCCTGTCCTTCGGGGTGGCAGTTCTGAGCCCAGCGACACACTCCTTCTCGTGAAATGATGCTTCTTGCCTAGAAAACTCTGTGGCCTTCCCCAGTGCCATTACGGAGGATGTCCTTACAAAAACAAGACTGTCTAGCAGATGTCTTGAAGGACAAAACAGCTGACCTCATGTGGGGTCAGTTCTCTCGGAAGTAGTCTGAGAAGCTGATTTTTATATAAACCTTACCGTGTCATCCCTTACTTTGTATTTTCAGCGATGTGTAGCGTCTTATCGATTCTAAACACACGTTAGAGCGATCAGAAGCAGTCTTACCCAAAACCCTACTCATGTCTGCTATTTGTCTAACTTCCTACCACTTGAAAGGCATGTGTGTGTGCTCTGTTTGTGTGTGTGTGTGTGTATACACACACATGTATGTATTTAGGTGTGTAAATAAGAATTGTATGATCTAGGCAGATTTTTACTTGCATAATCTTAGCACTTGGGATGCGGTGGCAGGAATTCAGGCCACCCTCAGGTACGTGGTGAGTTCGAGTCTCGCCTGATTGTGTAAGAATCTGCCTCAAAGCTGCACGTGGTGGCCGTGTCTTTAATCCCAGCCCTTGGGGAGGCAGAGGCAGGCATATCTCGGAGTTCAAGGCCAGCTTTGAATACAGAAGGAGTTCCAACGTAGCCACAGAGAAAGCTTGTTTTGGAAAAACAAACAAACAAATAACCCTCCCCCTCAAAACCAAACCAAACCAAAAAAATGAAACATCCCCCTCCCAAAGAATTTGTCTCAAAAGTAAGAAAGATATGCACACGTAAACATGTACACGCAGTAGTGAAGGGACTCACTTGGCCTGATTATAACGTATATTACAAATTTAAAAATTGTAAAACTGTATGATTTTGTTAATAAAATCTTATAAATCGGAATGTAATAACTGAGTTCAGAAATGAAAATCTGTTTAAGTGTGGTGTCAAGAATAATGTGGAGATGGCAGAAGGGTAGGGAAAGGAGCCCCTGCCAGGGGCGAAGAATCTGTCCTGTGTGGACCACTGCATTATGAAGAGCAGTGGGAAGGAAAACAGAATGTAACACAAATGTCTTTTTCAAAATGGACACAACTCTCTATTAAGTAAATTTACAGGGTTTTTTGATAGTATGAGCAGGGAGATCAATATGTGGAAGAGACATATTTTTGTAAAAAATGTGCTGCCTCCCTGTTAGAAATGAAATAAGTTAAATTGTTAAAACACCTCTGTAGATAAAGATAAGGAGCCGTGTTTTTTCTCCTGTGGAAAACAGGCACATTGTTGCTGGTGTGGCCGAGTTCCTCAGCCCTTCTGGAGAGTAGCAGATTCATGTATTTGGAGAACAATGATGGTGGCCCTGTGACCTGCTGAGTGAACACAAGGAGTGAGCGAGCTTCCTGAGGAAAGGTGGCTGCCGTGGCCCTGCGTGCACGCTTGTCATCCTAAGTCACCGAGCACTGAGCGTCTCACACAAAGCCTTCCAGGGGGCAGCCCACCTTTCCGATTCACTGACATTTCCTCTGAAAGTTATTTGCCTGCAGTCCACAATATTGTTTTTAAAATGCAGACAGGGTTCTTTATTCCCACATTCATGTTTCGGATCCTACTTTTTGTTTTTTTTGTTTTTGTTTTTCGAGACAGGGTTTCTCTGTGGTTTTTGGAGCCTGTCCTGGAACTAGCTCTGTAGACCAGGCTGGTCTTGAACTCACAGAGATCCGCCTGCCTCTGCCTCCCGAGTGCTGGGATTAAAGGCGTGCCCCACCACCGCCCGGCTCAGATCCTATTTTGTAAGTTCATCTTTGTTCCCCTCATGGCTGCATTCTTATTTCACCTTTGGAAATTTTTTCCAGGGAGCGCTTTGTCAGGGAAGCCACTCCACAGTTGCAGTCCTAAGGCTGCTTGGGGTGCGGCTCAGCCGCAGTCGTGGTGGCTGTCTCTGAGGTCCACAGGCTTGTGCGCTGAACCTCCTGGAAGGGCGAAAGGCTGACCCAGTGTCATTTGCTACGTCTTGTATTGGGTTCCGTGACCCTGAAGCCTGTTGTGCTGACTTGGGATAAACTTAGCAAAAATCAAGTTGTGTAAGTTCAAGCTGTTGCACAAAACGGGTTTGCTGGGTTTGCTACCAGGCTGCCCTGCCCTCCTTTTTTTTTTTTTTTTTTTTTTTTTTTTTTTTTTTCTGGGTTGATACCAGGCTGATATCAGAAGTTTTAGGAGCTTACAGATCAACTTGGGTAAGCCAGATTGCCACAGTGAACATTTCTCTGCTATGTGATATTTCTATGAGGAAAATATAAATCTTAAGTACTTATATTCCCAGGAAATAAGTGTTAGATTTTTAGACAAGCTTTTGGAAACCATAGCTGAAAAATCTTATCTTGTTTATTCATCTTTATAAATGTCTTCAAGCAAAAACTGATGGTGTAAGATACAAAATGAATTCATGTAAAGACCCCACAGTTTGTCCTGGCTGTGTAGAGGATTCACTGCAGGTGACAGAGACCTCACTTGGCAAGACAGGGAATTTCTATTTTTATGTTTTGATTCAGGAACCTCGGACTTGTGTGATGATCTTCCTCTGTGTGGTTTGGACTTTGGGATGGAGGCTGATGGTGTTAGGGTAGCACGGACCACTTATTGGTTTTGTTTAAAATTTAGTATGTGTTAATTGCCTTTAAAATTATATTTACTGGTTTTATTGAATAGCTGGCGGTTGTGACGGACTAAAATAAAAACCGTGGTTTTATTGATGGTCTTTTGATGGCTGCAGCATGATAGCAGCCTTGACAATAAATGTTTGGTGAGTTTTGAATTGGAAGGTGTGGATGGTTTTGAGGAAGGGTCATTAATCTGTAACCATTTGCAAGATGCCTGTGATATGTGTCATGGTGTTTACCGTCCTTGGAGGGGATGGAAGGAAACAAATACCCCACAGACAGAGGAGGAGAAAACAAAGTGCCCTGCAGCTCTGAGGACCAGAGTTTATACCTGAGTGTGTATGATGGAGGGCGATTGGGATGCTTTGAAGGATGGGAGCATTTGATAAATAATAATGTCAGAGAGAGTCGAGAGAAGGCTGCATTGGCAGTCTGGGATCTGGGAATATCCAGTCCTTGGAGAGGGAGTCTGGTGTGTGTAAGTGTGTAAATTGACCTCCAGTTACCAGGCACAGCATTTCACCTGTTCTTTGCTACTCCCTCTACCTTAGGAATAGGTCTGATTGGTGTGGTTATCACATATAGCCCTCTCCTCCCTCTCTCTCTCTCTCTCTCTCTCTCTCTCTCTCTCTCTCTCTTTTTTTTTTTTTTTGGTTTTTCGAGACAGGGTTTTTCTGTGGTTTTGGAGCCTGTCCTGGAACTAGCTCTGTAGACCAGGCTGGTCTCGAACTCACAGAGATCCGCCTGCCTCTGCCTCAGGATAGCAAAGTGTAACTTTATGTTGGGGAATACTTTTTGACAGCTCTTCATTGGTTTGTTAATTTACATTATCTAGGAAACTTCTTTGGCCTATGCTAATCTTTTAACACCTGCTAAATATGATTCTGGCTTAGCTGGGACTATTGCTGGTTTCTGGATGAAGGCATTGTTTGTAAATCTGTGACTCTTACAAGGGGATGTAAATGTAATCTTCCCGGGGGCTGTGGTCCCATTGCTCTCGGGTGTCAGAAGCCTGGCCACTTCGTTTTATTGTCACAGTCTGCAGGCACATCACCGAGGAAGTTCCTCTTCCCCCAGAAGGGCAGAGTGCTGGCAGGGACTCTCATTTGGGTGTGCAGCGAGCTTCATTTGGAGCACAGAATAGTCCAGAGTCAAACCTGGATTAGAGTTCTGCTCAGTTTATCATGTTCACTTTGGAAGTCCAGCAGGACACGCTGCTGATTCTTGCCTCAGTGGGTTTGTTTTGGAGCGTCTTACATTAGCTCTTGGCTGCTTACATACGTAGGTCTTCCAGGAGGACCGAGATGCTGCACCTAATCCTTTAAAGATGCCTAAAAAAGTCTACATAAAAATGCTGGTCCTGTCAACATCTTTTAAGTTTTTTTCTCTTTCTGCATTTAGGCTGTCCATCTGGCCCAGGCGAGCTTCCAGATTGAAGCCTTTGGCTCCAAGTTCATTCTTGATCTCATACTGAACAAGTAAGTACACAGCAAAGCCTCTGAGGAAGCAGGGATAGTAAACCTTCATTTCTAAGATTCACCACCACAATGTCTGTGCTGAAGCAACTGATGTTTTCCAGTTGCTTATGTGGCAGAGAAAACCTGAAGAAGAGGAAGAAGCTTGATTAGTAACTGTATCCTTATTTCCTTTTTTTGAAGAAAGACATTTAGCATGTACATGTCCTAAATGGGGAACTTATACATTAGGATTTTAATAACTTTTATTGAGCTGTTGATAATTTGATCCTTCCATACATACATAAAGAACTTTCTAGTTACTGTAACCTCACCTATTACAGTAGTGCCCTTCCCACCTCAAATACCCACCCTTTTGCTCTTCAAGTTTTCTTTCCATATTTATATCTTATTTTCTTTTTCTGAGGCTCACTAAGTTTAAGCAGAATTGTCTATGTTATGGTGGGGTTTGAAACTACCCACTGGAGTCTAGTGGACTTATCAGCTGATATATAACCAAAGACAATTATTACCCCTCCCCCAGAATCCATTAAAATAGACAGTAATTCAGTAAGAAGAGGTAGGGCCCTGTGCCCCTCTCTGATGGGCTCAATCTTGTCATATTATGATTTTAAATGGAATAAATATTTGAATTATTCCTAGTTAATTAAATGCTAACTGTAGTAATCAGTATATAAGAAGCATAATAAACTACTGACTGAAGCATCATTAGACTTTAGTCTAGAAATTTCTTCCATTTTACTTTTTATAATGTACCACGTGACTTATGTAGGAAGACGACAGTAAGCGTCTATTCTGAGAAGACTCTGCTTCAGGATTCACACTAATGTAGATTCTTTGAAACTTTGTACTGATGAAAATTTACCACATTGTCTCTGTTTGTTTACTAATTATATTGATATTCAAATGCCTTTTCCCAAATCAGAACAGTTTATACAGGTGCTCTTGCCTTATCCAGGACTAAGGAGATCACATCAAACTGACACCAAGCCTTTGGGGAAGGTGGCTTCCTGTGTGACTCTCTTCAGTTGCAGAAATGCTAGACAGAATTTTCAGCTCTCCTTAGTAGTTTAAACGGGACTACATCTTATAAGAAACTGTTAATTAATGCTACCAGACACCGTAATGCAGGTGACCACAGTCATGATCAGTGGAACTGCAGAAGGCTATCAAATTTCTTGTATGCCAAATTCTGTCAGCTCCGCAGAAAAAAAAAGTGCAGAGTAAGCTTGGATGCTCCTTACTCAAGTGTTATTGCAGCTTTAAGTCAGAATGAGTCAGCAGAACTCAGAATTTCTGTGTTAAAGATATTGCAGGTTTTCTTCTTTGGTTGAATTCCAGTTCACCATGCTCTGTCAGCAGTGTGCCTGCATAAAGGATGGTCTTGCCAAGTCTTAGGCTATGTTGAGTACCAGGATGTGGCTAATTTTAGTTTGTTTCAGCTCTTTGAGGTGGAGTTTAAAATTGGTGCTGCAGTGCACTTTGGAGGGCGGCTCTGCTTGCTTACCACTGCACCACCAGGGTTGTCCCAGCTGCTATGGACTCTTAATATTAGCATATCATGACCCCAGCGAAACCTTCCAATCAAAGAAGCGATGCCTGAGAAAGGGTCATATGGGATATCCCAGGGCACTTAGAGTTACAGAGGCAGACCAGAAAATATTTATTACCATTTAACATGAAAGGAATCAGACTGAATACCTCTTGTGGATATCTTTGTTTGAGGAGTTGGGTCTAGGTGGGGATTGGTTGATAGAGCTATAAAATAACTTTAGAAGAGTTGTGACATGCACTGTGCTAATGGTTAACACAGAGTGCTATGGGGGTGGGGCCAAACCCAAGAGGTTTACTCCTCTGTGAGTGCAAGGCCAGGAAGTACGGCCAGGGAAGGAAGAGTTATTAGTTGCAGCCAATAAGATGGCTTCACCCAAAGCAGTGTCTCTTTGCACACAGAAGGCTAGGGATTTCATTCTGAAGACTCATATTGGGAAGAGTTGTCAGCACATGTCGACTCTTGAGCATTCCTGACCATGTGAATAAACTTCTTCATAAACCACATGTGCAAAACTGGTGCATGGCAGCATCCAGAGAATATAGCTTCCCATACAGAGGGTTTAGCATTGTAGTGAGCAAAGTTTACTCTGGATAACTGGCTTCAACTGGTGCCGCGTCTGCCTGCGATAACTACACACAATAGGAAAGGGTGGCAGTAGCCATCGAAAAAGACAGCATCTTATTTTGCATGCAACTAAAAGTTTCAGTTTTGCAGCTAGCCATCTCGCCAAGGAGAGGCAGACCTTTAGGCTGAACGGATGTGAAAATTTATCTAGAAGGGACACTATTGGACACCTACCTTGTTAGACAGGAGATTATCAGCAAGGAGAGCATTGGGAATGGAGAGGAAGAGGGAGAAAGAGAAGATGGAGAAGGGTATCCAGGCATCGGAAGGTCTCAGGTTTGGGGGGTTCAAAAGCAATTCAGAGTAGATTATCTTTTGGGATGAGATATTTATTAGAGGAAGCACGAACACTATAAACAAACAGGTGGGTGTAGTGGATTCTGAAGAGAGTTAAGACCCGCCAGGCTAACAGCGCCCCTTCTTAGAGGTTTCTGAGATGTGGACAGGTCCTCTATGAAGTGGCCTACTGTCAATGCTTGCAGTCAGGTGGTTTCTGAGGCCCAGGAGAACTGGGAAAGGTTAAGTTCTTTAGTTACAATGTGTTTATCATACAGGAAGATCACCTTAACCCCTGATTGTTAAATGTGCTTGCTAAAATTCCTTTGGAGAAGTGAGGATTACAGACACACAGACAGCATGATAGGGTGTCCATCATTTCTTTTACAGCCGATAAAAGGGTAGATAGAGAAAGAGGTCTAGTCCCAGTTTAACAGATCTGTACGCTGAGAAGGCAGGGTCACATGATGTTGTGCATGAAGGGAGAGTTATTGAATTTTACATAAATTACAAGGGTGAGACAGAGGGAGACAATCCTGAAGATCTAAGCCCAGGATTGATCAGCTTGCTGGGGTCTGGAACTCAGGTCCAGATGCTTGTGTCATGGTAAAAACCAGTATTTAGGATATGAGTGTTGAGGACAGTAAGAGGCATATTCAATGGTGGAAGAATGGAAAAGAGGGAACTTCGCTTACAAACTAGTCTTTTGAGTTCCAAGCAGTTGAAGAGTTGTGATGTACTGTACCAAGGGAGACTGAGCTCTTTGACCAGGAATCCACCTGAGAAGAGGTGAAGAGCTTTCAGGGCTGACCTCTTTTGACTCCTTTCAAAGTCTGATATTCCTTGATGTGGAGCTGAAGGAGGAGGAGAGAGATTAGGTGGCTAGATCAAATTAGAATGTTAGAGTTCTGGACAAATCATTTCTCATGGTCAGCTTGTCTGGAGAGCTGAGTATCAGCTCCAAATGTTAAGACAGAAGGAGCAGGAGGAGGAGCAGGAGGAACAACAGTAGGAGGGGCAGCAGGAAGAGGAGCAGGAGGAAGAGGAGCCAGAGAAACAGCAGGAGGAGGATCAGGAGGAGGAGAGGAGAGGACCAGGAGGAGGGGCAGGAGGAGGGGAAGGAGGAAGAGGAGCAGCAGGAGGAGGAAAACAAGCAACTAAACAACAACCACAACAAATTAATGAATGTCGCACACTATGAAGAGAAAGATGCCAAGCCTTTCTCATCACTTCCAATCACCCAAGAAGCATCTACAGGTCCCAGTGGAGAGTTAGCAGCCTTCAAGTCCCTTAAAAAGTAACCCAGGGAACATTGCGGTTATAGTCCACATAACAGAGATGTTACTCATGGCAGATCTATGGAGATTAATAATGTGTCACCCAGCTAGCTGTCTGACATCCAAAGTTAGTGATCTCCATGTTGACCAAAAGCAAGTGAAGCTTGAGTGTTTAAATTTTTTCCTTTGATAAGAAACTCATGGACAATGCAGTATTTGTGTTCAAGTGCTTAGGAACCAGTTTTAAGGCTGTAAAAAAAAAAATCAAGGGCCATAAACAGATGTCTTGTTCTCAGGTGGTGCTAAGAAGCAGGCTGGCGTGGGGTGCCCTTCTAAGATGTCTTCAGTTGGTCAGAATCATTAGAATTTGTTTGGTGGGGATGACAAAGCAGAAAAAAAGCCATAGAAGTGTCTCCACTGGACAGTTTGTGTCTAGAGGGTGGCTGAATGAAGCTGCGGCTGAGAAATGGGAGCTGGCGGAAGTCACCTTGCGAGTCACTTCCATATAATGACAAATATGTCTTTAAAGGAAAGAGGAGAGGGGCTTAGGCTGGAGGTGGGGAGAGGAACTAGGGAAGGAGAAGACAAGAGACTGGGACATAGGAGGAGAATCCGCAGAATAACGATGTTGACGGTTTCAGAACTGAAAGATATGATTGGCATTGTTATGTGCAGTTGAGTGCTCTGGAGAGTTAAGAAGCAAGGAGCATCCTTTGGATTTTCTGGTTGATTTGTCACTGGTGGTTGGAAGAGAGCAGTTTCAGTGGAGCTTGGGTTGTTGTGGGGAGAGGTCACAGGGCAAGGGATGAATGAGAGAACATGACTTGGAGACAATGGCCACTGGACAATCGGCTGGGAGAAAGAGTCAGAATGTATCAGGGTTACTGTAATGATGGAATGAGTTGATTAACTGGAAGATGGAGCTGATGAAGGAGGGGTTAATGACACAGAAGGGATAGTCTATGGAGCGGATCCTTGGATATCATTCTCCATTGCATTGAAAACGTGCTGTGATTCATGTGGCATGCTTTCTGCTGCCCTACAGCTGCTCACTTGTCACTGATTCAGAAAATAACAAAACTTGCAGATGATTGGACTTTTGGATGCTTATATTTCCAAGTCAAGCGATTGGCTCCAAGTCTCCCAGCATGCTTACCTGTTTATTTAAAGGCCCATACCTGTAATCTCAGCACTTGGGGTAGCAGAGGTAGGAGGATCCCCTGCATGTTTAAATCGAGTCTGATAAGCTCTAGGCCAGCTCAGGCGACATAGAAAGACCCTGTAATGAAATAAATGCCTGTCTACTACTGGCCTATACATAGGACAGAGAAAGAAGGATTCTCACTATGTACCAGTGTTCACACATTCTGGTGAGAGTTTTGACAGTGCTCAGGGAGAGCTCTGTTTGAAACCATAGGAACTCCAAAGAAGGTGACTGTAACCTAAAACTGGGGAGCTGCAGGGATGGAACGTGGAGAGTAGAAGGCTGCTTTATCAATAGCCAGGTGAGCTGAGAGAAGTGGCTCAGATTGGGCCAGGCGGGCAATGCCGAGAGCTGTGGTGGACTAGCAGGCATGGGAGAGGAAAGATGGTGTGGGCTTCAGAGTAGCACACAAGCCGCGTGGCAGCATTCTCCCGTGCGTAGGCCATCACCCTGACTGGTTCCTCTTTTCCTGGGGGTGCGGTGTGGGTTCACGGTGAGGAGATGTGTAGGGGTATGGTGCATGAATACAAGGATGCAGATGACTCCAGCAGGCTCAGGGTCTCTGTGTGGATGGGGATGGCCCCAGCAAAGAGTTGAGTGAGTAGAAAAGGCAGGACTTAAAAAAAATATAGTGTCTCTATGCTGTATCCAGGAAGGTGGTTTTGGATTTGTTGAGATATTTGGTTGAATTTTCTGGGACTCAGGGGTGTTCAAGATGAAGGTCTAGAAAACGCAGATTTACAGAAACATATGCACACAGTAATTTGCTCATTAAAGGCAGTTCATGCTGTACTCTTGAAAGAAGAAAACAGCCATGCTAAAATAGTTTGAGTTAGGTTAAATAAGGAACCCGACTTTCATGCTGACTGACATAGTTAATTCATTCTTCAGCTAGTCAGCACATCGAGCATCTAGTTTGTGGAGATGCTGTGCTGAGCAGCATAGGGAATTCAAAGTCAGAGGGTTCCCCCCCTTTCCAAGAGCCCACAGTTAGAAGAAAAAAGAAAATAATCCAAGATAGAGAAATGAAATTAATGTGTACACAGATGATATTAAAACATGATGGATCGGGGAAGGACGCACCAGTTGATTCTCCAATTCCACATGGTCAGCCTGGAGAGCATGAATACAAGTAACATCATACAGATCGAGCAGGTTGTATTTAGCACACATAACAGCAGTTAAAGAAAAAGAGGTCATAAATTTGAAAGAGAGTAAGGGAGTGGGTAAATGGGAGGTTTGGAGAAAGAAAAGGGGGAAACAATGTAACCATAATCTCAAGAAGTAAAAAAAAAACTCAAGAAGTGTGTATGTATATACACTATATATATATCGATTAAACTCGTGATGGAGCGTGACTGTGACACCTCGGTGCTGAGAGCAGGGCCTCAGTGAGTGGGGCTGACTGACTCCTAGAGGGTGCTGCTTACAGCAGGGATCCCTGCTACTGGTGAGGCGAGGCTGGGGAGAAAAGTCTACCAACCCGAGGAAGCTTGCTTTCTCCACCAACTGAAGGCGGTCCCCTGGAGGATCTCGGGGGCTCTGCACTCTCAGATCCCCCCTGTCAGTTACCTAATGGAGATCACCTACTGCGCAGGCAGTTGTTGGCTGCAGGCTGCTTCTGGGGAAGTCAGTCTGCGCTTCCTCCCAGGTAGGGCAAACGCTCTTAGGCCATCCTCAAGTATTCTGCCCCTGTGAACTGTGTGGTGAGTGGTCACGACTCTAGTCAGGGCACACTAGGCTCCTCCCCCAAACAGCTGAGGATTTCAAAGGATGCCTTCCTTCCACACACTAACTCCTGGGGTTGCAGGTGGAGTGCTAAGGCTGGTGAGCCCCTTCCTTAGAGAGATGTGAAGCCACTAAACAGCAGACCTTCTGGGTCGTTCTTCACTCTAAAGGGGACTTTCGGGTTTGTTCTGATTAATGTAGTTTTTAATTCTGCAGATTTTTTTTTTTTTTTTGGTTTTTCGAGACAGGGTTTCTCTGTGGTTTTGGAGCCTGTCCTGGAACTAGCTCTTGTAGACCAAGCTGGTCTCGAACTCACAGAGATCCGCCTGCCTCTGCCTCCCGAGTGCTGGGATTAAAGGCGTGCGCCACCACCGCCCGGCCCAATTCTGCAGATTTTGAGGCTTGTACTTTGTTTTGGTTTAGAAGAAAAAGCATGTAAAGAAGAAACAGGCTTCCTACCTCGTTTTGCTTCTGTGAATGAATAGGATCAGATACGATTGGTCATGGACTAAGGATGGTAGCAAGCAGACTGACTTGATCACAGCCCCAGGCTGTAGTGTTGTCCAGGTCTTGAATTCTGGACTTATTGACTCCTGCTCTAAGATGGCCGCTTTGTGTCAGTGCCCCCTTCCTCTCCTTTCTCTCAGCGCATTAGTTTCACTTCTGACTTCCTCTCTCACCTTTGAGAGAGCTCAGGAAGTTTGGAATCTCGACTTTCCACCTGAGCCCTGCGGCTGAGGTTACAGGGCTTTCGTCTGTAGAAGTTAGAGTAGCTGGTGTTCACAGTGTACGGAATCTGTGTCAGGATGCTGTGCCTTTAGATGTTGCTACTTAGGGCAAATGCTTTCTTTCCTAAGATCAAGGGGTCAGCAGAAGGAGGCTTCTGTGATATACTAACTAACAAGGGTTAGACTATCACCTAGGCCCTTTACACACACTGCATTTAAACGCCTTTCACACCCTTTATAGTTGATATGTTCATCTCTTCTGCTGCTGGGCAGCCTGAGACATGGTGAGTCCCTGCAGTTTGGAATTACAGCCTGACGTCTGACGGAGTCTCTTCTGCGATAGTTTCGTGATTACAGCTCTGAGCTGTTAATCTCCTAGTGAGCCAGGCATGGTTCTCATGATTTCAGATGTCCATGTTGACTGAGGAGAAAAGAACAAAACAATCTTGATCAGCTTTTAACAATATAAAGTACATGCACAAGGCTCCAGCTGCTTTTAAAACAGTCCCATGCATTGAGCTTGGCCATCTGTCAGGAACTGACTTCTGTCTCTCGCCTATAAATTAAAATGCAAAAGCAATGCAAAATCTTCGTGAACTTCAGTGCCTCACCACGTAGGTTGGAGCAAGGTCTTTTAGAAGGTAATCAGTCAAAACACAGTCTTTTGGGGACCCCCAAATTCAGTGTGACAGGTTTCCTCATAAGACCAAGAAATCTGAGAGGCCATGAATGTGCACAAAGGTCAGGAGACGGTGACGAGGCAGGCAGAGGCTTGCAGAGTTTCATCAACCCTGCCCACATCTTGTTTTTGGGTTCCCAAGACTGGGGAAATAAGTTCTTTTGTTCGTTTGTGTAAGCTATCATCCTGGCATGTCACCTGTGGTTCCTCAGTCTACAGACCCATCCTGATTCACTTCAGCCCAGGATATAGCGGCAGTGCTGTTGGTAGCAAGGGAATCTGCCTCGTACCTCTGCTTAGCCGACTGCATTTCCACACACTGGCTTGAGACTGGGCTCTTTTGCAGTTACATATTTTAGGAAGACTTGAATTATTTTGGTAAATTCAGAAAAAAAAGAGTTTCTGTAGTAGTAGGGAATCTTAAGGAGCAGTTTCCAGGGAAATAAATCCTGGATGGATGCTGCCACATGTGATATGATACAGATTAATTGTATGCTCACTGCCTGGAATCGCTATGGAAAGCTTTCTCCTGTCAGGGGGAAGGGGTTGCTAAGGGGTTTCGCCCCTTTAGACCTTCTCTCCTGTTTAGTTTTGAACATTTTGATTCCAGGAGTCCAGTTAGCTCTGATGTTTGCCATGTTTTCTCTGACCAGATAAGAACTTAGCAGGTCTTGGGGCTGGAGAGATGGATCAGTGATTAAGAGCATTGGCTGTTCTTACAGAGGACCTGGGTTCAATTCCCAGCACCCACATGGCAGCTTACAATTGCCTGTAACTCTACCTCCAGGGATCTGACTCCCTTGCACGGCGTACATGCAGACAAAATACCAATGCACATAAAGTAAAAATAAATAAATCATAAAATAATAACCATTTTTTTTAAAAAGAACTTAGCAGGTCTCACCCTGGACATTTCTGTCTGGAGAGCTAAGCCCGTGTTGGATGGTTTCGATATTATGTGCTTCTGATGAGTCATCGTTGTGTTGTTGGATCAGGTGAAAAAAACCTTTAAGTTAAGAAAAATACTCCCCAAATTTTAGCAGGCTCCTGTTTTAGGTATTTACAGTGTTTATCCCATCTATTTAAAAATGCCCCGAGAGTAGCTTTCACAATTAAACGCAATGACAGCAGCGACATGTCTTTAATCCCTACACTCGGCAGAGGCCATACGAAGCAGATGCCTATGAGTTTGGGGGGGTCAGCCTGATCTATATAGAGAGATACATGCCAGCCAGAGTTACATGACAGAGGGACCCTGTCTCCAAAAAACAACAATCCAAACATAGGTATTTCTCTCCCCACCCTCTCTTCTTGGGATTCCCAGGCTTGAACCAGGGCTTTGTGCGTGTAAGTCAAGTGCTGTTCCTCTGATCTGTGTATTGATTCTTGATTTCCACAGCAGACTAGATAGACAGAGAGATTAGCTAATGCTTGCCTTCTACTTAAAGTAAGAAGCCGTTCGGTCCCAGTTCTTGCTGCCTGTTGATAACATTTGTCAGGGATGAATGATGAAGGCCAGGAAGACCAGAATCGCCACAGGAGCTAGCTTTAGAGTGGCCTTGAACAAGAACCCGGTGGCCACCGCAGAGAAGAAACATGGCAGCCAAGAATTCATATCAGAATCAAAAGAATCTAATTGCCAGTGTAATCTCTGGGCACTTGTTATTCAATACAGGATATAAAATACAAACCTAGGGAACCAGGAAGCTATTTCTTGATTGCTAGATAAAAAGAGACCCCATGCAGGCAACCAGCCTGGTGCGAAATACGGCCAAATAAATCAGGACTTTATCCTTCCTTCAGAGCACATACTGGTTTCATACATAAAGATTCTAGCAGAAGTTAGTCATGACAAAATAGCAAAGAGCCCAGAGGGTCTGGGCAAGTAGCCATTGGGGATGAGCTAATTGCAGAAGTGACTGAAGCTAGATCTTAATTTTCTGACAATTAGTTGAGAAAAGCAATATCTTGGATTGTATAATTTTCACTGTCTGATAAGAGTAGTTCGTCTGTCTGTTTACAGATAAAAATACTTTTCTGCCAAGGAAATATTTCCCTTTGGTCTGGTACAGTGAGACATTTTTTAGTATTATGGTTAATAGGGATAACCATCATTTTGCAAAGGAACAGCAATAATACTTAAATGGGCTTCTCATTTTGACCTTCTGTATGAACCAAGTACCCAATGCTCTTTCTTTCTTTTATTTTTTATTTATTTATTTATTAAAGATTTCTGCCTTCTCCCCGCCACCACCTCCCATTTCCCTCCCCCTCCCCCATCAAGTCCCCCTCCCTCATCATCCCTAAGAGTAATCCGGGTTCCCTGCCCTGTGGGAAGTCCAAGGACCACCCACCTCCATCCACATCTAGTAAGGTGAGGGTCTGAAAAAGCATGGGATAAAACCGGACAATGAGGACTACTGAGAACTCAAGAACAATGGCAATCGGTTTTTGATCCTACTGCACGTTCTGGCTTTGTGGGAGCCTAGGCAGTTTGTATGCTCACCTTACTAGACCCAATGCTCTTTCTAACCTCATTGAAATGTCCAATAAATTTGTACTGATGGAAGGAAGCCTTTCGTAAACCATTCCAAGTACTTTTATTTCATGATGTTTCTTGTGTGTCTGCTAAGAGCCAGACAGTGTTAAGATTGCGAGAGGGGGCTCTTCTCCCCATGATGCTTACGGGGTGGTGGAGGGAAAAGGTAAGTCCCCAGGAACTTAACAAAAGCTTTCCAAGTGCTCTAGTAAAGAATGCAGGATGCTTTTACTCACATAAGAAGGACATGAGTTACACTAAGTATGGAGTGGATTCATGGAAATCAATGTTTCAAATTACACCTGAAGCTTATTTTAGGAGTTGTCCAGGTAGAGATTTGAAAGTAGAAACCTGGAGGTTTGGAGTAAGAGAAAATGAAGGTCAAGGAGATCAGCAAACATACAGAACTGCTAATGGCAGCTGTTAGCAGAAACCCAGGACTTTCTGATATCAAAACCTCCAAGAGTTGAGACATCACCTAAGTTCACGTATAAAGCTATTTCAACATACTGCAACATATTGCAGAACGATGGAAATACATTCCTATGGTTCTGGAGTTGGAGAAGTCCGAGCCCAAGGGCAAGAAGATTTGAATCTGGTGAAGGACACCTGCTTCGGGATGTCGCTGCAGCCACTCAGGGTAGGAGGACAAAATCTGTCCTCACAACTGGGGAAGAGAGGGAGGTTGAGGCAGTTCTCTGAAGCCTGTCTTGTAAGAGCACTAATCCCATTTCATGTGAGCGGAGCCCTCATGGCCTTGTCATTGTCCCAGTGTCCACCTCTTCACAACATCACCTGTAGGCTAACTTCCAGTTTGAGGACACATGCCAGATACGTTTGAAAAGCCCTGTAGACGAACCGTAGAGAAATGAAACAATATGGAACTTGTCTTTTCATGTCGGCTTGTTTTTATAATCCCTATTTCATGAATAAATCTGCCCTAAACAATGATTTATTAAACTTTCCTCTTCTGTATGGATTTATATAATGTCACAGCTTGATAATCAAAAAAACGACTCATTAAGAACCTTGGTGGTTGTTTGATGCCACTAAATATTGCGTTACTTTTAGAACCATTTTTCTTTCAGTGATTCACAGGCAATATTCACCACAGAAAGTCATTTCTCTGCTCTTCTCAAATTAATTATAAATTAGAAGCACCAATATTAGAATCCTAACAACAGCCTGTTGTGATGTGTTTATCAAAATGCACTTTTCGGAAATGTCACTCCTAATTCATCTTCCCTGGTAACGTCCTTGTGCTTCAGCGTTCAAATTGTTTTAAAAGAAAACAACTTATAAAGGCTTAATTTTTTTTCAGCAAAAAACTTTCAAGTTTAATTTAATTAAAATTATATTTACCTTTTTGGAAAGAAGTGCCGTTCAAATAAGAGGCTAAAAATTCCTGACACACCATGCAGTATACATTTTCTTTCTTTCTTGTTTGTCTTCTTACAAAGCTTTCCTCCTCTTTCTCCTCCTCCACCTTCTTTTGGTTTTTAGAGACAAGGTTTGCCTCAGCTGTTCTTAGCTGTCCTGGAACTTGCTCTGTAGACCAGGCTGGCCTCAGACTTACAGAGATTTGTCTGCCTCTGCCTTCCAAGGAACTACCACCTGACTTGTGACTAGAGGATTCCAGAAGGACCAACTAGATCTCTTACAATTCCTTGAGAGTTCTGTTTTTTTTAAATTCCTTCCAGTTTTATTGAGATGTAATTAACAAAGCTATATTTTAAAAAGAAATACATACAGTGTGTTGTTTTGATATGTGAGGTCACCACGATACTCAAGCTAACAGACATACTATTTGCTCCATCATGATTATCTTCTCCTGTTCCTTCTTTCCTCCTTCTCCTCTTTCTTCTCCCATCTCCTCCTCCTCCCTCCTCCTCCTCTTCTTGCACTCATTTTTTAGATGTGAAAATGTGCAAAAATCTCCCTCTTACAAACCCAAGCACACAGCATAGCACCACCATGCTGTTGCCTGTGACCGCTCAGCCACCATGCTGTCCATCATATTCCTAGAAACTCTTCATCTTGATTTGATGGAGGAAGGTCATTGGTTAAAAAATAAAGAAACTGCTTGGCCCTCATAGGTTAGAACATAGGTGGGTGGAGTAAACAGAACAGAATGCTGGGAGGAAGAGGAAGTGAGCTCAGATGCAGGGCAGCTCCTCTCAGAGACAGATGCCATGCTTCTGCTCTCTGGGGCAGATGCGATGAAGCTCCGACTCAGGATGGATGTAGGCTAGAATCTTCCCGGTAAGCGCATCTTGGGGTGCTACACACATTATTAGAAATGGGCTAGTCCAGGTGCAAGAGTTAGCCGAAAAGAGGCTAGATATAATGGGCCAAGCAGTGTTTAAAAGAATACAGTTTGTGTGTTATTATTTCGGGGCATAAGCTAGCCAGGCGACCAGGAGCTAGGGCGGCAGGAACACAGCCCGCAGCTCCTTCAACATTGATTAACTGACCTTCCTTCCTCTCTTCTTCCCTATTCAACGAGGAGGGATTTTGCAGAGATCTAACAGTATCAGGGGCTCCTGCCTATTGATGCTGTTTTCCCACCATGCTTGTATTAGGAACGTGCTCCAGTCTTTAAAAATATTCAGACAGTGGTACAGTGGTTTAGGAGGTCTTTGGTTGTTCTTCCCACCCACCTCCCTTCCGCCCATTTTCTATACGGTGTTTGCCTATAGAGGACAAGAATGAGACTAAGTTCTAAGGAGTCCACCGTTTAGGATCAGGGAAAGGAGGGGTCTGTTACATCCTTGAGGGTGAGTAACTCAAGGATGACTAGGTGCTCAGTGCTTTTGGATATGAAGCAGGGAAACAATTCTTTCTGAGCACCCATGCATTTTTGCCAGATGAGTCACCAACCTGCAGTGTTTACCAGCTGCAGGAGCGACGAGCTGTTACTATGCTTCACATCCTTTATGTTAACGGATGTCTCTCCCAGATGCATCTTCAGCAGTGTTTTATGGGCTGCAGAAAGAAGTCTTGATATTTCAGTGGGGATTAGAAAAGCACCCAAGCCTCGTTAGCTTTGTTCCTGTGACGTCATTAGTGCTGTCTAATGCGGATGTTGAGAGACAACAGCACTCTCCAGAGTTAATAACCTCTCCACTCTTCTAGCTTAGCACTGCTGGATTCTGTGTGTGCTTTTGAGTTAGTCAACCAAAAGAGCAAACTACAAGAAATGATTAGATATCCCTTGTAATAAAGGCAGTTTGAGGCAAGGTTTGCAGCTCTGTGGATTCAAGGCAGGAAACCGTTTTATACCCAGCACCGTAAACAAAACACTTGTTTGGCACTTCCCCTGTTTTGAATGTATGCCCCTCCCACACCTCCTCAAGTAGAAGTTGGCATATCCATACTATGGAAGAAAACATGAGTCTAGCTTGTCTTTTGAGAGTTGCATTTTAATCATAGCATATTCCCTACCTGGTGGTTTTCTAAATTTAAACCTGGCTATGTAGTTTCCTTTTTAGTGGACTTGTTTCTGAGTGAAGGAAGGCTGTCACACGAACTGATACTGCTTGTTGGAGTTGGCCCAGTGTGTCACTTTGAAATCTCTACTTCAAAGGTGGAGGGGTTTACAAAGGCTCCCGGGATGAGGCAAAGACCCTTCATTAAGACCCATAAATGAGAATACTAATGCTCCCATCTGTGCACTTCCTGTCTCTAAGGATAACTTGCATTTTTTTCTATTGATTTCTTTTTGTCACGAGAAACTGGGATTGAACTCTTAAAAGCTTCACAGGTTTGCTCCCCATTTGAGGTAGTCCCTTCTTGTTCCTGCTGAGGATACCCTGGGCCTGACAAAATTGATTCTTAGACCAGGCTGGCAGGTCCTTATTTCCTGAATATATATATATCTTGTTCCTTTTTCTTGTACCTAAAAGCCACCCACTCCCGGACACTGAACACTAGTGTACTTTAACCACTTACCCGTACCTTTTGGAAAATGGTCTCTGAGATTGCTATTGTCCCCAAGAAAATAGCCAAAATTTTGTTCATATGTTCAGCCAGGGTACAAAGAGTACAGGGCCTTTTCCAAGAAGAAGAGAAAGTTTCAGAAAGAATTTTTCTAATACAGGAGAAGCGCACATCTCTAGTCTAAGTTCCTATTTATAGTCCTTCCCTGCTGTGCTCAGTGTGGTCGAGCAGCAGGCACTTTTGTCGGGCACAAAAGGGCATTTTGAAGTCCTTAAGAACTTTCCGAAAGGTGAAAGCCATCTCAAGTTGTCTCCTCCAGTGTGCTTTCTCGGTGTTCTGCTGATGAGATAGACTCGGTGCCGTCGATCCTAGAGGAGCATTCGGAGGCCTGCAGCGAGGGAAGCTGAAAGTAATCTACAGGGAACCAAACGCACTACCCTGAAGGAAGGAATATTAACGTTCTGTTTAAGATTAAGGCACGGCAGCTGAAATGCTGCTTTAACTTCTTCTGTAGATAGAATATTAGGCTTGCTGCTAAAAATTAATCTGCCCCTGATCTGATTGTATTGGGAAGAAAGTGATCAAAGCATAGTGCCTTTTCCTTTGTCTTAAATGACGGAGCTGTATAGAAGCCATTAGTGTGAAGTCCTGTACTTTTTGATATTTATTATTTGCTAATTCTCTTTAGCATGTCTAACATGCAGCTAATTCAAAACAAGTTACCCCTTGGTGACTTTCAGACTTCACCTGGGAAGCTGGAAAACCTAACAGATCACTGCAGTGATTTCCTCCCACGTTAACCGCCAGCCAACAGAAACTTCTCTCCATTTAGGTACTAAAAAGAATTTTCTAGGCTGGTGAGATGGCTCAGC
Source organism: Chionomys nivalis (assembly GCF_950005125.1). NCBI lineage: Eukaryota > Metazoa > Chordata > Mammalia > Rodentia > Cricetidae > Chionomys > Chionomys nivalis. The sequence goes on along the minus strand of NC_080087.1, from coordinate 132,892,689 downwards.
TTGGAAAGGCACTTGCCGTGGAAGCCTGGTGACCTGGTTTCGATCTCTAGAAGCCACATAAATGTAGAAGGAGAAAAGCAGCTTCATAAAGCTGTCCTGGGACCTTCTTATGCATGTCATGACAAGCACGGCCCCTTTACCCCTAAATAGTTGTCTTCCACCTTTTCTGTGATTCTGACATACTGTTTATTAAATCTTTAGTCTATGACACTAATATTGGAGGTTAAAAAAAAATCAGTGTTTTCTCATTGATTTTGAAGAACAAGGAAACCTAACACTTAATAGAAGGATATTTGAGATAATAGCTTATGTCAGCCTGGATTTCCAATGAACACCAGGTTCAGAAGGCTGCAGTCAATGTTCGCATTCATAGCATGCAATGTCGTTGGTTGGAGCAAGACCCGAGTATTTTGTTTTTCTTTAATATTTTTTCTTATCTATTTCCTTCTACCTTCCTTCTTTTTCCTATCTTATTTGTGAATGTGTTTTATACAATCTTTTATTTGTGTATGTTCTTCTAAAATGTAAATTATAGTTTCATAGGTCTTCCCATAAAGGATGTTTTCTGTAGATATCTCTTCGACATGGTATTTGAAGATCAGTGTCTGTAACTGTGTCTAACTGCAACAGTGGATCTGGTGGAGTAAATCCAATATCCAGTCATTCACCCACGAGAGAAATCTAGATTCTCTTTGGCTCTGTGCATCCATATGCCTTATTCTAGTGAGTCAGTGTAAACAGCCCACAGTTCTGTGTGAGAGCCCCTCTAATGTATCCCCAGCCTTGCTGTAGTATTGTGGGTCTATCCTCCAGACAGCCTACTCTTGTCTGTCCCTGAGTAGAGCACCGTGCTCCACAGAGCATTGAAATCCCTACTCTTGTTGAGAACTCTATTGACTATTTTTAGTGGGCAGTACTTTCAGGAACAGAAGATTAAACCTTCTGAGAAACACCATCTTTAGTATAAATTAGTTCTCACAGGACTGTGTTAATTTGTTTAGGCCACTGTGGTTTTTATGGGAATGGAGTTTTACTCTTTCAGCAACTGTGTTGTCCAGTGTTACCATCATGTTAGTTTGAATATTTATTCAGCGTTAAGCACTGGATTCGTATGTATTCAAAGCCATGTGTCACACCACCAGTCAAGAGCCCCCTTGGTGTAGAACATAGGTCATAAGATTGAAGGAGCGATGTTTACAGCTGACAGTTGGGAAAGTGTCTGTGTGGAAATCAGGTGAGAGGGTGCGCAAAGTGGAAAAGGAGGAAAGAAAGGATCGGCCACCGCATGTGAGGCGGAGCCGCGATGCGGCTGTGATGACTAAGCTGACCGTTCGTTGCACCGGAAAGTATGTTTTTGATTGGTCACAAAGCATTTTGCTATATTTCCCGATTCTGTCATTTGGATAAACCTATGGGACCAGTCTGAGTCTCAGTTCATTGAACTGTTAGCTGCGATTGGGGGCTGGCGGGGAGCACTGTGTGACAGGGACCGTGCTTATACCAAGCACTCAACGGCTCCGTTCCTTTGTCAAAGTACACTGTTAAGCCCTGGCTGGGCCTCAGAGTCATTCTGCAGTTAGTCTTCCACAGCCTGGGCCTAGTCTTGTCTCTTTGGTTTAAAATAGGCAGCCACTTCTTTTTGTTTAGTTTTGTTATTCATAGAAGTACTTAATTGACTATATTGTCATAGTCTATTTTAAAAAAATCTTCTTAAAATTTCTAGCTTCAGAGGCAGGCAGATCTCCATGAGTTCAAGGCCAGCCTGGTCTACAAGAGCTAGTTCCAGGACATGCACCAAAGCCACAGAGGAACACTGTTTCGAAAAACCAAAACCAACCAACCAACCAACCAACCAAACAAACAAACAAACAAACAAACAAAAATTACCAGTTTCACTTACACAATTGTGTAGGCGTGACTATGTAAATTTTGACCTGTATTTTCCCCACCACCTAAAACATCTAAAGAACCGTTTTTAAGCCCCTGTATTGTGAAACCTCATTCACACAGGATTGCTGTGGAATGAGTTCTCTACATTACACAGTGTTTCCGAATAACAGTATCTAGCCCTTAATTTGTTAGACTTTGAATTTTTATAAAAATTTATGTATTTTATTATTTCTTTCCTGAGAGTTTTCTTTGCTCATTTGTCTTTATACCACATGCGTGCCCATGGAGGTCAGAAAAAAAGCATCAGATCCCTTGGGATTGGATTTACAGATGATTGTGAGCTGCTACATGGTGCTGGGAATCAAACTTGTGTCTTCTGTAACAGCAGCAAGTGCTTTTAGCACGGAGACACCTTTCCAGCCCCCAAATGTTAGAAAAGTCATTATTGATAAAAAAGAATTCTTCAAAATCTGTCAGTTAGCTTCTGTGCCTCGCTCAGATGGACTGGCGCAGCCGCGATGTCCCCTTCTGAGGGTTCAGCCGCTGCCGCTCCTGTTTGATCAGCCATGCAATGAGTTCGTGGCCCCTATTTTGCTGTCAACTGCCACTCGTGTCAGTTTGTGCGCCATTGTAGCCGCCTCGACGGGTTACTCTGTCTAGGGTGTGTAACCCGCCTGGCTGGTCAGTTATTCCAGGGTCACGGAGAGGCACCACCTGAAAGGCATAGGCTGATAAGCAGGAAGGAGGCTAAGCTTATTTGTCAAAGCCTCCCTTTATTAGAGTCATGGTTACAGCTTATATAGCCCCTGGATGAGTAGCTTAGGGGGCTGGGGCACGGGGTCTTGCCACGTGGTCCACGCCCCTCACGTCCAAGAGGTTACAATGGGTCAGGTCAAGATTCCTTGGTCGGGAAGTCACAAGGTGACACACCTAGTTCTCTAGATAGTTTGGAATGTGAGGCAGGTTCCGTTAACAGATAACTCTCTATTAACAGTTAATTTGGGTGTGAGATAGGCTTGGTCAATAAGACTATTCTCAATACAATTGGAAAGTGAAGCCCTCTGTAAAAACTCCTCACGGTGCTTCCTGTAAATTTTGGGGGGACACGGCTCCTGACATGCCATTTCAGCCGGGTTCTTAATAATCTGTCTTCTGCTTGACGTGTTTTAGAATAAGAACTAACTGAAATTGTTCACATTTTATGTAAGTCAGGAATTAGCAGCGTTAAAGACTTGATGTCTCTCTGGTTCAGATATTAAGCAAGCTCTCTCCCTTTAGAGACTGGAGAAATGGTTAGCAGACAAGAACTCTTCCAGATGACCGTGGTTCAGCTCCTAGCATCTAACATGGTGGTTCTCAATGGGCTGTAACTTCAGTTCCAAGGAATACGACACTCCTGGGGGCATCAGGCACACATGTGTGTCACTGCCCCCCCCCCACATATAGGCAGAACACTCACGCTCATAAAATAAAAATAAATAAATCTTTATAAAAAGGGAGATGCTGCACCATTAACGGAGTCTTTGAAGCTTGATTCTTTATGTGTTGTGTTGTGAATGCTGGTCTTTTTCCAGGATGCTCCAGAGTAACAGAAATCTAAGGCTGCCTACATAGAGGGGTTTCTTTTATTCTAGAAATGTGGCTATTGACTTGACAAGCAACTTGTAGCATCGCGGAACTTGTCCGATTCTGTCACTTATAGATTGTTCTGGCTTAAATTAGGAAGCGACTCTGCGAAGGCTCCTTTACTGAAGGCTTGGTTCCCAGGCGAGGGCATTGTGGGAGGCAGGTAGATCACAAGGGCACCAATTTACCAAATAGTACAGGGAAAGGACTGGCTGGAAGAAGTTGTCTTTGAAGAATTCTTCCTTGCTCCTCTCCCATCCCCTCACCTCCTCTCCCGTCTTCCCCTCTCCTTTCCTCTCTCCTTTTCCCTTCATCTATCTCCTGCCTTCCCCTCCCTCCCCTCCTCTCCTTCCTCCTTTCCCTTCCCCTCATCTTTCCTCCCTCCCCTGTACTCCCCTCCCTCCCCTTCCTCCCCTTCTCTCCTTCCTCCTTTCTCTTCCCCCTCCCCTTCCTTACTTACTTCTATGTACTTCTCTTCTTCCCCCTCCTGCTTTTTGCCTCTCTCTTTCTTTTTTGCATCTTTCATTCTCTCTCTTGTCTCTGCTTCATTTTGTTCCCCTATCTGCCCTTCCACCTTTTTCTTCCCCCCTCTGCACCCCCAGCCCTCCTCTTTCCATCCTGGTTGCCATGATGCACACCGTTTACCTCTCACACCCTGCTGCCACTATGTGTCTGCTTTACCATAGACCCACAGCAGTTGAGCCAGTCTTCTGTGGACTAAAATTCTTGAGTCAGAATGTATGTCTTTCTTTCTTTAAGCCATTGATCTCAGGCATTTCATCAAAGGGACAGAAAAGTTAACTAGCTCTGAAATGTCACCTCCCTAAGATGTGCTGGGGCCTGGAATGGAGGACTCTGGAGTTCCAGCTTCCAGCAGCTCTCACCTCCTCTTGTTATGTGGAGAGTGTCGCTAGCATGGCCCTTCTGTATGTTAGTTACCAATTATGCACATAGAATTAATAAACTGTGTGGTGTGTGTCTAAATATGTCAGAATATTTAGATAGTAGAGATTAAATAGAAAGAAGACCAGGTGTGTAAGAACTCTGATGAGGAATCTGAGACTGAAAATTTAAGATGGGAAGATTGAAGTACCTGATCTCATTCCCATAAAGTCTCCTTTCCCAAGTGGTGGAGGTAGGCGGCTTGCAGTACAAGAGGGGACTGTCAGGAGTTGGGGAAATGACTCAGGGAGTAAAGTGACTGTTATACAAGTTTGAGGACCTGAGTTCGATACCAACGTTAAGTGCTGTCCTTTTGTACACATCTGTGATCTTAGTGTTTCCGAGTGGAGAAGGATGGAGACGGGTGGATAACCAGAGTCTGGCCAGCCAGTCCAGCAACTGGGAAATGCTGAGCTAAGGAAGAGACCCTGTCTCAAAAGATAAGGCAGGAAGCAATAGAAGATACCCGATCCTGATACCTGACCACATACACTCACACAAGCACACATGTACAAACATGAACACACACATACACACTCATACACAGAGAAGAAAGAAGGGACTATCAAAATTACTGATTAATGAGTGCAAACTAGAGTTTGCAACAATAAGACTTTAATCTGATTTATATCTCTTGGATTAGCAGCAAAATGATGTAAATCTCAACTCAGGTAGACTGCCGTGCTGGAACTTGGAATTCCGAAAAAAAAATAACAGCAGTGATGTGACCTACTGATCATGTCCAGTGCTCTCTGCCGTGCCCAAGTGCCTTGTATGATGTAAGTCTTTGGTCCTCACAGTATGCAAAGATGAGTTACTATTATTAGTCCTGTTTACAAACAATGGGTCCGAGGCGTGGAGGAACTGAGGCCTCACAGTGAAGCTTATGTGTCTCGCAGCCTTGAAATTTGTATACCTCGGAGCTCCAGTGCTCTCTCAGCTCTCTGAAAAGGCAGTTCGGTCTAGCTTCGCGTACACAGGATAGCCGGATGCCAGGGGCGGAGGGAAGCATTGATGGGCGGCTGAAAGGTCCAGCTTTCCTTTATAAAATGCTTCTTACAGTAAGAAGAGTCATATTTAGAGCAGAAAGTGTATCTCGTCTGTGTGACCCCAGCAATCAGGAGGCAGAGGCACGAATTCACATTCCAGGTCTGCCTAGACTACACAGTGAGACCCTGTTCTACCCCATCTCAAAGAAAAGAAGACTCCATACAAGATGGCGTCAGTTCTCTGCCCTTAAATTCCTATATGCCTTTCATACCACTGGGCTCCATGAAATTTCTTACCAAGTCTCTGGACAAAGCCTTTGTTTTCTCTCCTCAATGACATCTCTCTTACCAAGAGGCAGGCTTCTTCAACAGAGGCACCCTTTGTCACAAGGGAAAGTTCTGCAGAGTAACTCATTAGCCTTTGAGATAGGGTGGGGAACCAAGCGGGAAGAGCGTGCACAGAGTAGCATATGAAATGAAAGTGCGCTAGTGGCCTCTGTCTCAAGCATTGCTGAGCAGCTGGGCCTTTTCTATTTTGAGAGCACAATTTAGGAGTCATTCTCCAGGGTTACCCCACCCACCCACAATACAACCCCTCATGCACCCCAATACTCCTAAACTCCCATACTCTGGCCTTTGCTGGTGGAAGCATTCCTTAGTTATAGGCTGAAGTCTGTATTTGCATGGGAATGCTGACACGTGACCTTCAGTTAGCTTTCCCCTTGATGGGTTGCAAATGTGGTCCTACTGTGTGCATGGGACTCACTGCGTGGAGGATAAAGCCTCCTGTGCTGTTACCATTCGAGGAACTTTCTTAACCTCATTCGTGTTCACCAAAGAACCTTATTCTTAAACTGGTGTCAAGTTAGCATGTCCTTTAGCTTCCCGTAACTAGAATGAGAAAAATTCTGCTTTCCAATTAACCATTCTTTTGTTTTGACATTGAACAGCAGGTGTTTGTCGAAATTCATGGTTGCGGTTGCGTAAACTCAAAAGTATAAATGAAAAGGAGTGGAAAGTTTGAGATCATTTAAAAACTGTGAAAAGGTGATCAGAGGATCTGAAAGACGCGGTGGGATCAGATTGTACCTTATCTTGCGGTAGGAGGCGGCTCGCACCTATTTTTAGTTCTCTTGTCTTTCAACATTCACACTCCAAGAACTAAATGAAAGGCTATTTTCCCGACTCTAATAATGTGAATTTAAAGTGTTGCCTGTGGATAAAGTCACAGCATTTTGTAACACAGGACGAACCCAAAGCCTGACTGGAGGACTTACGGCATTGCTGTTGGTTTCCCGTTGCCTCATTCACAAGTGGACTCTTTTAAAGGAAAGTTGTCTGATGGTCCAGGGCTCAGTATTTCCAGGTCGTAATTTGATGCTTGTGTTTGGTCTCACGAATATAAAAGTTGTAAACATGTAAGCCGCCTTTTTGGGGTGACTTCACTGTCCTAGCCATGGCGGGTTACGGCGGGTTTGTACATTCCAAGTAGGGGTATGAGGATCAGAAATGCTGTGTAGGAGGAACAGAGATAAGAAAGAACCACAGAGACACAGGACAGTAACAGGAGGGCAACTCAGCAGACCCTGAATGCTGAATTCTTCTGAGTCCTGAGTTCTGAGTTCACCTTGTGTTTAAATTTCCATACACTTTTATACTCCAGTATAAAACGGGGTGTGTGCGGGGAGGCAAAAGACGTGCTTCAAAGGACGGCTACAACAGTTACTTGCTTCAATGCTTTGAGACATCAAGCTATTAATTCATGAGAAAAGCATTCTGTTGTTTAGGCAGTGATCCCACCCTAGACCAAGTGTCCTGAAGGCAGGCACTCCCTAGTTCAAAACATCTAATTCAAAAGAAGGAGCAGAAGTGTGCTTGAATTCTCTGACCTGTGGTCAGGGTGGAGCGGATCTACCTCTCTGGGCCATCTTAATGTCCAAAACACCAAGTAACCACACCCTAGGTCAGGGTGTGTAGCCACACTTGTTGTCGACAACTCTGAATAAACTCTAACTATCTGACCTTCAGCAGACAAGGTGGAATAGTCTCACAAGTTTGGGTCTCCACACAAACATGCTTCATAAATCTATGCTTTATGTTCTGTAGGGGTGTTCTGTTTTCCCTATAGACTTATTTCTGTCCTTGTCATAATGAACTGGGAGCAGATGGCAAGTCTAGAACACGGACCTGCAGAACAGGGATAATTGCATAGCCATGCGGGCCTTCCTTCATTTCTATATCTGTTCTTGATTAGAGCTAAGCATATTGTGGAAGAAGAGATAAATACCCCCGCCCCAGTTTCATCTTTCATTTACTCCTACCAGTGGGTTTTTCTTCATAGCCCTCTGTCTTTTGGAAAACATTTAGTTAGTTAAAAGCTCGCGTGCATTGGACACCGACTAAGTCCTAGATGCTGAAGTAGGCATTTTTTTATTTGCATAATAAAGATTTTGTCTTATTTGTCAGCAAAAGCAAAGATTTAAACAAAAATGCCTCAGTATAATGATGGATAATCCATGGATATCCCTTCCCTGAAGTTGTGATTTCCATTCGGAAACAAAGCTTCCTTAAAGTGGCAGCTTGGCTCCGTGAAGCAATGGCCCTTCCAAGTTCCTTGTTCCTCCTCCATACGGAAGTCATGGGCATGTTATTAAATCTTCATACAAAACACACTAATGGCGGACGTTTAGTTACTTGTTGTTCATGATCCCTGTACTTCTGAGACATGGGAGAATGACTGAGAGAACAAAACCAAATTTATGAAAAGACAGAGTATTGTTTGGGCAAAAAACTGCCATTCATAAAATTTTAAGAGGGAATTCAAATAATGCAGAAAAAAGCAAAAAATAATTCATGATATTTTTTTCATAAGTAACTGTTATATTTATTTAGTTTACAGCACTACCAAGATCAATGGCAATCTTAGTAAATAGTTTACAAATGTGAAATTATTTTATGATATTTAAATGTAAATGATTATATTGAATAAAAATTGATGTTATAATTCCTTAAAACAGAAATAATAAAAATTAAAAAGAATCATCAAAGAATGGCTGATTTTTCATAACAAAAACAATTGAATTCCATTAAAGTTATGATAATCATTGTTATGAATCAATTAAAAAATGTCATAATTTTATATAATCAACTAGATTGTATATTTGAAGAAAAACCAATGTACTAAAACTTCTTTCACTTAATCTCTTTGAAAGTTATAATGCTCTTTTTACATTGTCAAATTTTGCAAGATTTGACTTTTTATCATGAGCCAAAATTTCCACTGTAAATATTAATTTTGAGATAGTTTCTAAGGGTCACTACGAGTCCTATACTGTATTTTCTATTTCTTTCCCTAGCTTGTGTTTTGGTTGATTGGAATTAGCTGAAAAGCAGACTATTCAAGGTTGAGCTTTGAGTGTTGTCTCATGTCTTCATTTGTAAATAAATGCTTTCCTGCTGTCTTTGCAGTTGAGGAACAATCCGGAAAATACGAGATGCTTCAGCCCCTTTTCCCTAGAGTGTTTCAAGAATGGCTGCCTGTGGGCCTGCTAATTCCTACGAACAAATCTCACACAGTTGTGATTCCTTTTCCAGAGAATGTGTCTTTATTTTATTAGAAACATTGATTTATAACTGTTTTCATACGTATACTTTGGTCCTGTTCTTTCTCTTGCTCCCCGAGTTCACCCAGACTCACCCTCATACCTATCTCTTTTCACATTCTTTCTCTCTCTTTAAAAGGAAACAAAAATCAAACCAAAATACGAGAAGTATAAAAAAGTGTGTGTATGTGGTGTGTGCTTGTGCACACACACCACACACACACACACACTGAAAAGAGAAGGCACATGGAGTCTGCTTTGTGTCGGTCAAGCATGCAGCCCACCCTGGGGTGTTAGTAAGATGCCAGTGTCAGAGCGTATGTCTTTCTTTTAGAGAGTTTATCATCATTATTCTTCATGGATAACTTCATTGATAACTCATTGATAAGACTGTTTTTTGATTTCACTATGAACATGACTTGCCTTTTGGAATTGCAAGTTCATTGTATTTTTCTTCTTTAAAAAATATCTTTTAAGATTTATTTATTTTATTACTTTATGAGTATGGGTATTTTGCCTGGATATATATGGGTATTGTGTGCATGCCTGGTGCCCATGGAGGTCAGAGAGGGCATCGGATAGCCTGGGATTGAAGTTACAGATGACTGTAAGCCATCATTTAGGTCCTCTCCAAGAGCTGTGAGTGCTCTTAACCACATAGCCAACTTTCCCACTCCATTTCGTTTTCTTATTTTATTTCCCTTCCATATTTGTAATTTATTTTAGGGACACCAATGATGTGATGTGATTCTTACTTGTCCAGTATCACAGTATCATATTTGAGTCCTGAATGTGTTTTTATTCTTTATCCCTTTTCTCTTTGTGATTTGATTGATACCTTGCAACAATTATTTTTATTTCATTTTCATTCTGAACTTTACCAGCTTCCTTTTTATATTATTTTTTAATATTTCTTTGACTTCCTTTTAATAGAAGAGGTTATTTCTAAAATTTCTTCAAGGCCATAGAAGTTAAGCATTTCTTGTTTTCTTCGGGTGCACATTCTTCATCTCTCCTGGACTTTGACACTTTGCTTCTTCTTCAATGCCTAGACCTAGGCCCACATATATGTATATATACATATATATGACACATATATATGTTACTATATATGTATATATATGATTAATTGGTGCATGGAGCAATCTGCTGAAGTAGGATGTGGGGAAGAGTGTGAGGAGTCACAGGAAGGGAGAGACAAGCTAGCACTCTTCAGCTACTTTGGACTTTGTGCTTTGATCACTTTTTCCTGGAGTGTTGTCCTCCTCAGAGAGAGAGGTCTCTCTCAGTGGGGGCCAGGGGTGTCAGTGAAGCCTAGAGCAGAGTGCCCAGGGAACCGAGGACAGCCTGGGGATGCAGTCCCATCGTTCTTCTCTTCACCGCCAAGGTGCCCTGACCTGCTCAGCTTCTGAGTGCTGTATGTTGGCTCAGTTGCACAATACTCAGCTTCAGGGTTTTTGGTATTTCGAGATTACAGTCATGACTGTATTTTTCTTGTTCCTCTTTTAGATTCTGTTATTGTTTATGAGGTAATTAGTTATATATGGTGTAAAAATTAATTGCAGTCTGAGAAAGTTGGCAGGAAAGCATTTTCCGATCTTTGAAATATATATCTTTTTATCACTAAGGCATTGTTGTCTGCATGTTACATTGGACTCCAGAGTGGAGGAGGGAGTTCAGAGCCATGCAGGTTGCCAGGGCTACCCAGTATCAGGTGGAGATGTGGAAGTTTGAAAGCTTACAGAGTCAGGTCATTGTTGCACATGGGGAAGCCTGGGATAGCTATAAGCCACTGAGATCTGGATGCTTTATTTCTTGTGGTCATGGACTAAAATGCTGGAGCTGTCTTCTTATGTGTTTGTAGAAACTGATAACATCGATTTGTAAGAAATAAGAAAGACAGTAGTGGCCAATGGAGGGAAGAAGGAGAGGAGGGAGAAGACAAAGGCAGGTTCAATAACAGGCACAAAAAATACAGGTCCCCAGGAGACTGCACAGAGAGTGCCTCCAGCACAGAGAAATTTATTATGTGTCTCACAAAGAGTAGAGCAGATTTCAGAGGCTCCTGCCACAAAGGAACGGTAACAGCTAGAGGAGATGGACATTCAGCTCTCCCGATTTTGATCACTGCCCATTTTAGCAAGATTAGCACATTGTCCCTCTTAGAGAGCGTAATTATGTCAATTAAAAGGAAAAAAAACCCATAAAATTTAGAGTTACTTTTCAGTTTCCCAAACACTCTGCTTTAAAGAGACGAGCAACGTGAAATTTCTTCCTAATTAAGAGTTATAGAAATGATCGGGCATGAGGCGCAGAAAGGAGGCAGAAGGCCTCATTATGCCGTTGTACTCATCCTTTCTGATTTTGGATTGCCATTTTGAGTGGTTGTTTAAATTATTACCCATTTCAGAAATGTCTCTGGTTTGAGATATTATTAATCACCAGAAAGGCTGTTAAGTGCCATTACATGGACTTAGGATTTAAAAAAATTATGCATATAAGTAGAGCAATTTAAAACACTGATCTGACCCTCTGATTATGCATTTAACAACACTCCTAGAATAAGCCTCTTCGAGATTACTGGTGTCCCACATCCTCACATTGTGACATATCGTCTGATTAAAAAGAGAGAATCCAGCCTGAGCAAAACACACAGGACCCTGTGAGTGAGGACCTGTCAGTGAAGTGTGTTGTGGTCTTGTTTTTCCCGACTCCCTTGGCGTTGCCACTCAGGCAATTCACCTTCCTCTGTATCAGTGGTTCCCAACCTTCCTAATGCCTTCAATGCAGCTCCTTATGTTGTAGTGATCCCTGAACTTAAAATTATTTCATTGCTACTTCATAACTGTAATTCTGCTACCGTTTATATTTATCTGATATGCTGGATGTCTGATATGAGGCTTCCCAAGGGGTTCACAGCCCACGGGTGGGGAACAGCTGTTCTATATAAGGACATGTCAATACAGTAAAAGAGCTATGGATGACACTTGTTATTATGAATTCAGAAGTATTTCTAATTTTTTTATTTAGCTATATATTTTTCTCTGTTCACCTCCCTTTCTCTCCCCTCCCCTTCTACCCTCTCCCAAGGTCTCCATGCTCCAAATTTACTCAGGAGATCTTGTCTTTTTCTACTTCCCATGTAGATTAGATCCATGTATGTCTCTCTTAGGGTTTTCATTGTTGTCTAGGTTCTCTGGGGTTGTAAATTGTAGCCTGGTTTTCTTTGCTTTGTGTTTAAAAGCCACTTATGAGTGAGTACATATGATATTTGGTTTTGTTTGGGGGGGGGTCTGGATTACTTCACTCAATATGATGTTTTCTATATCCAAATTTCTAGTTGTCATTATTTTTTTCTGCTGTGTAGTACTCCATTGTGTAAATGCACCACATTTTCCTTATCCATTCTTTGATAGAGGGGCATTTAGGTTGTTTCCAGTTTCTGGCTATGACATATATGCTGCTATGAACATAGTTGAGCACAGGTCCTTTGTGGTACGATTGAGCATCCTTTGGGTATATACCCAAAAGTGGTATTGCTAGGTCTTGAGGTAGGTTGTTTTCTAACTTTCTGAAAATCACCACATTGATATCCAAAGGGGCTGTACCAGTTTGCACTCCCACCAGCAATTGAAGAGTGTTCCTTTTTTCTCCACATCCTCTCCAGCATAAGTTGTCATCAGTGTTTTTGATCCTGGCCATTCTTAATAAACGTAAGATAGAATCTCAGAGTTGTTTTGATTTTCATTTTTCTATGGTTAAGGATGTTGAGCATTTTCTTAAGTGTCTTTCAGCCATTTTAGATTCATCTGTTGAGAGTTCTCTGTTTAGGTCTGGATCCCATTTTTTTTTTAACTGGATTACTTGTTCTTTTGATGACCAATTTCTTTTTTTTTAATTATTTTTATTCTTTTTTAATTAAAATTTCCACCTGTCCCCGTTCCCCATTTCCCTCCCCCTCCTCCCAAATATTGCCCCTCCCCCTCTCCCCTTTCCCTATCCCCACTCCTCTTCTCCTCCCCCTACTCCATTCCCCCTCCCTCTCGATACTGAAGAGCAGTACAAATTCCCTGCCCTGCGGGAAGACCAAGGTCCTCCCACTTCTATCTAGGTCCAGGAAGGTGATCGTCCAAACAGGCTAAGCTCCCACAAAGCCAGTTCATGTATTAGGATCGAAACCTATTGCCATTGTTCTTGGCTTCTCATCAGCCTTCATTGTCCGCCATGTTCAGAGAGTCCAGTTTCAACCCATGCTTATTCAGTCCCAGTTCAGCTGGCCTTGGTGGGCTCCCAATAAATCAGTTCCAATGTCACAGTGGGTGGGTGCACCCCTCGTGGTCCTGACTTCCTGTTCTCCCTCCTTCTGCTCCTCATTTGGACCTGAAGAGCTCAGACCGTTGCTCCAAATTGAGTCTCTGTCTCTATCTCGATCCATCGCCAGATGCAGGTTCTAAGGTGATATGTAAGATATTCATCAGTATAGGATAGGATCATTTCAGGTTCCCTCTCCTCAGCTGCCCAAGGTACCAGCTGGGGACATCTCCCTGGACACCTGCGAGCCCCTCTAGAGTCAAGTCTCTTGCCAACCCTAAGATGGCTCCCTTAGTTAGGATATATACTTTGCTGCTCCCGTATCCATCCTTCCTATATCCTAACCATCCCAATCCCTCAAGCTCCTCCCATCCTCCCCTTCTCACGTTTCGATGACCAATTTCTTGAGTTCTTTGTATATTTCGGAGATCAGCCCTCTGTCTGATGTGGGGTTGGTGAAGCTTTTTCCTGTTCTGTAGGCTGCCATTTTGTCTTGGTGACCTTGTCCTTTGCTTTACAGAAGCTTCTCAGGTTCAGGAGGTCCCATTTATTAATGGTTGCTCTCAGTGTCTGTACTACTTGGGTTATATTTAGGAAATGGTCTCCTGTGCCAGTGTGTTCAAGTGTACTCTCTACTTTCCCTTCTATGAGGTTCAGTGTGGCTGGCTTTATGTTGAGGTCTTTGATCCATTTGGACTTGAGTTTTGTGCATGGTGATAGATATGGATCTGTTTTCATTCTTCTACACGTTAATATCCAGTATGCTAGCACCATTTTTTAATATACTTTCTTTTTTTCATTTTATATTTTTTGCTTCTTTGCAAAAATCAGGTGTTTGTAGGTTTGTGGATTGATATCTGGATATCTGGGTCTTCAGTTTGGTTCCATTGGTCCTCCTGTCTGTCTTTATGCCAATACCAGGCTGTTTTCAGTACTGTAGCTCTGTAGTAGAGTTTGAAATCAGGGATTGTGATGCCTCCAGAAGGTTCTTTATTGTACAGGTTATTTTGGTTATACTGTTTTTTTTTTCTTTTCCATGTGAAGTTGAGTCTTGTTCTTTCAAGATCTGTGAAGAATTTTGCTGGAATTTTGATAGGCATTGCATTGAATCTGTAGATTGCTTTTGGTAAGATTGCCGTTTTTACTATGTTAATTCTATCTACCCAAGGGCATGGGGGATCTTTCCACTTTCTGGTGTCTTCTTCAATTTCCTTCTTCAAAGATTTAAAGTTCTTGTCATACAGGTCCAGAAGTATGTTTTTCAATGTTTAGCACAATGACTGAGGTCAATATTTTCTAGACATGTTAATTTTTGTGATTAAAAATAAGATGTCTTTTTTCCCTTTTATGTCAAATGTTAAGCTCATAGCTTCTTCCAGTAAAAGTAAAGTATAATGTCACATGTCTTTAATATTGTTTTAATTATACATACATGGGTGTTTTGCATGTATGTATGTGTGTGCTCCATGTATATACTTGGTACCTGCCAGAAGAGCTCATTGGATCTATTGGAACTGGAGGTATAGATGTTTGTGAGCTCTTTTGGATGCTGGAAACCTGATCTACATCCTCTGGAAGAACAGCCCATACTCTTAATCACTGAGCCAGCTCTCTATCCTTGAAAAGCAAAGTTTTGATTGTCAAGTCTTTTTGAGGTCTTAGAGGACTATTTCATGTATTTGGAATATTGTTGACTGACTTTGGAGTTAGATAAACTTTGGGTTTCTGTTCCTTTAGCTCTCCTAGTATGGAGTTAATTATCTGGACAATACACGAATGTAGTTCAGATCAGGTCAGTCCTGTTGTGTGGTGGCCTTTCTGTACATCTCTCATCTGTGCTTTACTCTTCTGCAATAACTTCCTTTCCCTTCCCAACATTCCCTCCCTCTTCAAACAGGAATGGATTCTTACATGCATACTAGAGGTTGGAAGTGGCTCGGTGGCTGCTGTTTCTAGAGAAGGAGCAAGCCCCTGATTCTTCTCTGCCCTTCTCCTTCCCTGTGCTCCCCTCTCTGGTCTTAACATTGACAGCTCTCTATGCCAGATGTTTTTACCCTGGTCTCATTCTGGCTCAATTTGTTTCATACTCTAAATTTTTAATGTCAGAATTAGACTAAGCCTTTCTGTTTCTGTTAACTGTAGACATTTTGGATTCCTTCCCCTGACCAGTGGACAGAAAGCTTATTTGGCAGGCATGAGGCCTAGGATTTGACCTCCAGCATCACATAGACATGGTGGCTAATACCTGCAGCCAGAGCACTCTGCAGGCAGAGGAAGAAGATCTGAAGTTAAAGGTCATCCTTGGATACAGAGCAAGTTTGAAGCCAGCCCGGAATGCTAGACTTTGCCTAAAAAAAAATAATCAGTGCACGATAAATGCACATTCCTCCATATTCATCCCTCTGGTAGACACGCAGGGTCAGTATCTTAGATATCCTCGTTGTGCCCCTCGTTGCCATGTGTCCTCTACCATCCTCATATACCCGTGATAGCTTCTCATCCTGAAGTTGAGGTAGTAGATTTGGAAATTTTACCCCAAAACAAACAAACAAGAAAAACCCACAAAACAAACAAAACCCATAAAACAAACAAACAGCCTTCTTACAAAATGTGGTAACACTCTGGAGTGATGGGTGGTTCAGCAGTTCAGAGCTCTTGTTGTACTTGCAGGGGACTCAGGTTTAGTTCCCAGTATCCACACAGTGACTCACAGTCATCTCTAACTCCAGCTGTAGGGGATCTGACTCCCCTTTTCTGACTTCTGTAGACACCAGGCATATACATAGTGCACATATACACATGCAGGTAAACCACTCATACACATAAAATAAACTATATCTAATTTTTTTAAAGTGATAACAATAGAATTTTCAGTAATAATGGTAAAATAGGTTTATGTTTATTTTTAATATTCTATTACAGATCTTGTCTAGGATTAAGAAGAGGCTTACCTGTTGTTTTTATCTACTTAGGTTCATGCTGATACTATGGCATAAACTGAGCACTTAACTACCTGACAGACTTAGTTGCTGGCGAGTCCCTCATCTTGGCTAGCTCATGAATGTCTTGCTGGGTCCTCACATTGCACTGAGAAAATAGCAAGTACACTCTCCGGTGTCTCTCTCTCCTCCTGCTTCATTTTCTCCTTCTTTGTGCTGGTCAGAAGACTTAGGCGCTTACTCACGATCCATGATATGCTGGTTTCTGCTTAAAAGACTGCTGTGGAATATTAGTTTAAGTTGTGTTCCACTCATTTATGCTGTGAAATGTTTGTTTAATGATGCAAAAATGTGTTGCATTTGTTTAACTTTGCCTGCCTAAAACACCTAATAAAGAGCTGAATGGCTGATAGCTAGGCAGGAGCGAGGGATAGGGGGCTGCTAGACGGAGAAAATAAGTAGGAAGAGAAACAGACTCAAGAGAGAAAAGAGAGCTGGGCGATGGTGGCGCACGCCTTTAATCCCAGCACTCGGAGGCAGAGGCAGGCGGATCTCTGTGAGTTCGAGACCAGCCTGGTCTACAGAGCTAGTTCCAGGACAGGCTCCAAAGCCACAGAGAAACCCTGTCTTGAAAAGCCAAAAAAAAAAAAAAAAAAAAAAAAAAAAAAAAAAAAAAAAAAAAAAGAGAGAGAGAAAAGAGAAGAAGGGAGAGAGGTGAGACAAAGAGGAGAGGAGGCCAAGGGCCAGCCACCCAGCCACACTGCCAGCCACAGAGTAAGAAAAAAAGAAAGGAATATAGAACAAAGAAAGGCAAAAAGTAGATGGGATAATTTAAGAAAAGCTGGGCTTTCTAGGGAAGAATAAGCCTCTGTGTGTGTGTGTGTGTGTGTGTGTGTGTGTGTGTGTGTGTGTTTGGGAGTTGGGTGGTGACCCATGAAGAGGGAGCATCAGTCCCATCACGAGGTCTCCACGGTCATGACGTTACCTAGAGGCACTATGGTAGGCACACTTGCCATGGGATGATGTTTTCAGGGAGCCTCCATGCTTTCTTCGTGGACACCAGTTGCCATGTTCTCGGCCTCTGTAGACATTGCAAGTCTTGACTATTGTCTAGGTCCAGATTTTTGAATCTACTAGCTTTCTCGTGTTTTTCCCCCGTGAAATCACTCATACTGCTTTCTGCTCTATCTGTCATTTTGATGTGGCCTCCTAGATGCGAATCAGATAATTTAGAGCTCATCTATTTCTCTGTTGTCTCTAGTCCTAATCTCTTATGGGTCTGAGACCTGTATTAATTCTTAGTAAATGTATCACTGTGGATCATATACAGTTAATGCCAGTTTCTACCAGGGCACTAAAAGCATTGGTTTTAAAATTAAACTATAAATATATCCCCTGGAAGACCTAAATAGAAGAGGTTTTTTTTTTTACTTTTTTTTTTCTATGTCAGTCTCTCTGGGATTTGTCAGCTTCTGGAATCTTACAAAGGTTTTGCTTTTGATCCAAATATCGAAAGTCACTTTGTGAATGTAAGATTGTTGACCTAGACTGAAATTTTAAGAGCACACAGTGAGAGTTGTCTGGCTGTGGGAGAAAAGCCCATGTACAGAGATTGTTTTCAGACTCTGACCTATAGATCTGTTCTGCGTTTCAAAGCCACTAATGCCTTCACTGTGTTGCTGACAGACCACATCTACACCAGGATAGAAGGAATGTTTGTTTACCTCTAAAGTATTGAAAGTGATCTTAGGATACATTTTTAGAATGTCATGCACAAACAATGCTCTAAATAGCTTTTAAGAGATAAAAATCCAGTTTTAATATTATGCAAAATGTCTAGACTCTATAATTAGACTGGAATAGATTAAATTACTCACCTCTAATCACTATTTTATACACGTCTCTCAAAGTGACATTAATTGCTCTCCAATTTGCTAATTTTAAGATAGTTGCAGGATGGGCACTGATTTCTCTGTTATCCCTGTTTTTTAGCATTTTTACGATAAAGCATGTTAATGCGATCGTGAAGTTTTGGATTTATTTTTGTTACAGTGAAGTGATGGTTTTGCAGACTGTTTAGATTGGTTAACACAAATGTAACTTTGGCCGCTCTTGATCCTTGGCCTTCAGATTAGTTTCTGTGTAAGAGAGGGTTTTTTTTTGTTGTTAATTATTAATCAGATCTGTAGAAACAATATCAGATAATATCTTGAATATCTTGAAAATGGAGGCGTTCTCTTTTGGTTGAGATGTGTAGAAATGTGTAGAGTTAGGGAAAGTGTACGCAGTTTTCCCTAGTGTGGAGGTAATAAGAATGGAGCTGTTTCCCAGCATTTTATGGAGAAGATTGGCCTACAGGCATCTCAGTGTTCCCACAGCTGATTATCTGACGAAGAGTGCACTTTCTAGATGGACTGTGTATGCCGCAGTTATAGGCATCCTTTCCTTTTAGGGGGCGTGTTACCTACTCCTGGGTCACTGACAGAAATGTCTTAAAAGAAGGAGATTTCGTTTTGGTTCATGGTTTCAAAAGGTTCAATTCTGTCTTGGTGAGGAAGGCGCAATGGAGCAGCTTCATGGTGGTGGGAGTGTGTGCCAAAGGGTCTTAACATCCTGAGGAAACAGGAAGCAGTAGATCACACCTCCCCTGTGAGGTCTACTTCTGCCGCAGGTGCTACCTTCTGTGGGTTCCACAGTCTCCGAGAAGAGTGTTCGCAGCAGATGAGCTCTCTCAGAGTCCGACTGCCAAGGCCAGAGGTGAAAACCATCGCACAGGCGCTATTTGAGAGTTGGATTGAGAGTTGGAGGTTTCTTTAAGCATCCAGTAATCCAGGGTTCCTGTGTTTTTTTTTTTTTTGTTTTTTTTTTTTTTTTGCAAGGGACAAAGTAGCTCCACAGTGTGAGAGACTTCTCCTAGATCTTAGAGACAGCTCCAGGAAGTATCTAGTAAAGGCTTTCTTCTGGGACCAAGGCTAACCAGTAAACCCAAAGATGCCCAGATAGCAAGTTGAGAAATGATGTTAAATTTCAAAGTCATCATCAAGAGGAGAGGGTTCTTCTGAAAGAAGTTACACAAAAATGGTTATGTTTCTAGAAAATTCCTTAGTTTTCTTCCCAAGCCTGTTGGCCTTGCTAATATTTTAAAATGTCCCATCTGGGAGAATGAAAATTGCCTTTAGAGAAATCAGCAGTACCCTAGGTAAATTATAAATTTTTAAAAAGCAGTTCAAGGTCAGTGAATAATTTTTTTTTGATGCTATGGTTGTGCTCCAAGGTTAGAATTGCCTGAAGGCCATTTTCCTAAATGATAGTTAAAAACCGTGTGCTGTTTGTGTGGTAGTAATTCTGTGTTTTGTGAAGAAGCTGTTGAAGGTTACTCTTTTTTCTTATATTCTCTTCTCTTCCTTTTTTGCTATGTTGTGCTATTTGTCACAGTGGTTTGCTGTTATGGAAAAAGCGTCTCTCTGACTGCACCATTGTGGTAGTTCCTTCCTTAATTTTGGGAGGACTTTGGATATACTGCCCATAGGTCTTTGGTGCATGCACAGAAATTCCATGGTTGGGCAGAATGCTGTCTTCTGTATAGCACATGGACTTCAAATTATCTTTTCCTGTGTTGGGCTGTGCAAATTCAGTCTTAGTTCATGTGTCTTGAGAGTTTGTCTGTGGACATTTTATTCTCAGTTCAGCTGTGGAACTGAGAATAAAGTTGCTGGGTGCCAGCAGAAATCAAGGGCTACGTCCCCTAGTTAGGAAGACAACTGTGGACGCTCTACAGAAACCTTACTTCTTAACTATTAGTGCAAAGCTGCAAAGTAGAGGCTGGAGAGATGGCTTAGATTGCACAGTGCTTGCTGTGTAAGCCTGGGGCTGGATTCCCAACACCCCTGTATGAAGACCAAGGGAAGGAGTGTGCCTGCATTCCTAGCGTCGGGGAGGCAGAAACAGAAGGGTCCCTTGGACTTGCTGATCAGTCAATCTAGCCAATCAGTGAGCTCCAGGTTCAATAATGGATCCTGTCTCAAAAACTAAGGTGGGGAGCAACTGAGGAAGACACTCAGTATTGACTCTACATGCATGTATACACACACATGCACATATGCACATGCACACCACACACATTTAGAGATACAGACACATACCACACACATACAAAATATACATGTACATACACACCACACACATATACACATACACATGCACAGACACCACACACTCATACATATGCACACACACCACACACACATACATATGCACACACACCACACACATACACATGCACACACACCACACACACATACATATGCACACACACACACACACATCCATTCCTACACCTACAAAAAATAGCTGGCCTTCATCTAATGGATTTTCTAATAAAAGTTAAAGAATGGAAATATTTTGTTATAAATTAATCTTTTATTTCTCTTAATTGTTGAATTCTCATCTTTGCTCTGTCTCATTCAGACTTCCTTAATTAATCAAATGAGTGAAGGAGAGTTACACTCCAGGGTCTCATATATGGACAGAGCACTTCCTAGTGTGTGTGCTTGTTTCTTGCAGCTCTGTCCTGCTGATAACATTAATTACTTTGCTGATGGCTCTAATTGACCCAGTAAAGGAGCCTCTCTGTGTCAGCCTGTGCCTGGTCCTAAAGACCTCGGATTCTCTTTGGACAGAGGATGTAATGCTTGCTTTCAGTGTTTATATATAGCTTTCCAAATCCAAATTCTCATTCGTTCCAAAGGAAGGACCAAGCCCTTGCTTAAGCCTGTGTACTGTCATAAACCTGACTTTTTAAGCCCACCCCTCTTGCATGCTCAAGAGGGTTTTTGTTGTTGTTTTGTTTTGTGTGTGTGTGTGTGTGTGTGTATGTGTGATTTGCTTTTGTTTTTCAAGAGTGAGAAAGAATATGATGTTGGGTAGGTAGGTGGGGATCTGGGAAGAATTTGGGAGAAATGAATATGACCAAAATACATTGTATGCAAAACTTAAAAACTAAATTAAAAAGATTTATTTGCCAATGTTTAAGCTACATGTATACAAAGTAAAATTTTTGCAAAATATTTTGGGTTTTGCCTTGTAGTTTTAATAGTTTAACATATTAAATTGAACTCTATATGCTTTACAGCAAAATAAAGTGCATCATATTTGGTGGCCTAAAATATTAAGCTTTTGCGATGATGTCTCATTAGATAGGTGCTCTATGCCAGGCGTGTGGTGCACACCTTTAATTCTAGTGCTCAGGAGGCAGAGACAGATCTCTGTGAGTTTCTCTGTGAGGGCTACATAGGGGAATTTGTCTCAAAAAAATAAAAAAAAAGAAGGTGGCCTTATCATTACTGAGGGAAATTTAGGTAAACAAAAGAAAGAAAGGAAAATGATGGGACTTTCTACAAGAAGTAATAACTGGGGAGGAAATCTCCTGCTTGTGAATGGACCCAGATACACATCCTGAAGGGGTCCAACATCTTCACACTGCTTCTTTTCCTCGATCGTGTGAACATTTCCTCAAGTGACTGTAAAATAACACAAATCAACCTGCTTACATCTACGTAAGTGTGTGTGTGTGTGTGCATGCGCATGTGTGTGCATATGTGTGAGTATAGGTGTGAGTGTGGATATGTGAATCTAAGTATGAGTCTGGATGAAAGTGGACATACGTGCGTATATAAATGTGAGTGTGTGTGTGAGTGTGTGAGCATATATGAGTGAGTGTGGCTGTGACTGTGTGACTCTTGATGTGTGTGAGTGTGTGCGAATGTATGTGTATCTGTGCGAGAGAGCGTGTTGCTTTTGACTTGTTACCTTTCCTCGTCAGAACTGGATGGAAGGGGAACACAGTGCAGGCTTCGACACCCTTTGCCAAACGGGCCTCTGGAGCGGAAGTTTTCCTGCAACCTCACCAGCGCTTGCTACCTTCACTCCCTTTTATTTTATAAATGTCCTCTTTTGTTATTTTAATTTCTAAGTCTCTCAAGGCTGTTGCAGTTGTGTGTTGTGCTGATGATTGATCGCCCTTGTGTGTTGTATGTGATTGATCACCCTTAGCAGTTCTTGTTGGATTTTACAAGACTTGCTCCTTGACTAGGTGGCCTTGTGGTGTCTTTTGTCCACTAGAAATCTTTGTTTTGCACGTATTTTCTTAAAATCTGTTTTGAAATTTTGGTTGTTTTAACAACTTATCTCCATTTATTTTATTTTTACAGTTTTATCTCTGCTTTTGGGTCAGGGTCATCTATTCAAAGACCTCCTGTCGGTGTTCACCTGCACTTGTGTAGTTAGCTTGTGACTTTACTAAATGCACACAACTTCAAAACATAGTCTTGGCTTTGCATAAGGCGTGGCATAGGGGTCTGTTTTCCCAAAATATTTAGTCATGGCCATCTGGTGATTTCCAGTTTTCTACTTTGTAGACGTAAATGCCGCTCTTCCCACCGTGAAGCTTTTTCTGTGAACTGGAGTTTTCTGGATGTTCTGCTGTGTTTTAGGGTTGATGACGGGGCCACTGCTCATCTTAGTTCCTGTAATACTTATCCAAAGTCTTGGTTTTCTTCATTTTATTTGAAAAATGATGCACATTTTTCTTAAAGATGTACTTGAGTAATTTTATCATGTTAAAAAAAACAACAACAGCAAAACTCTTGAGATTTTGTTTGGAATTGCACTAATGTTCAAGTAGGTGAACAGTGATGGACCCCGTTGTCATGGGGAATCGGGACTGCTTCATTCAGTGATGACTTACTTTATTTTTATTTTTTTTAAACTAAGGATTTGCTGTTAATTTCATGTGTATTTACACTTATTTATTCTTAGGGCATTAAATAGTAACATGTGTATGTGGCTATTATGTTTATGTAAAGTTTATTATTCTGGGAACTCTCCACCTATATCATATCTAGATTGTTTATGCTGGTTTACATAGGCATGTGTGCTTCATATTTATCTTGTAACTAGTTATCTTACTATTTCTGATAGCTTAATTTTTTTATTTATGTACATTGGTGTTTTGCCTACATGCATGTCTGTATGAGATGTTGGGTGCCCTGGAACTGGAGTCACAGACAGTTGTGAGCTGCCATGTGGGTGCTGGGAATCGAACCCAGCTCCTCTGGAAGAGCAGTCAGTTCTTTTAACTGCTGAGTCTCATTTCTGATAGTTTTCTATTTCTCCAACCCTACTTCTGATAGTTTTTTTTTTTTTCCTCTTGGCTTCTTTTTATTCTTCGGGCCATTTCCCATGCCTGGGAAAAGTGTAATATGGTCCTGAATGCAGTGCAGGTGTTTGTTGTCGTTGCTGCTGCTGCTGTTTGTTTTCAATAGGATTGGTAAGGACTAGACTGGGAACAGCCGTTTCTTCTGGATGGAACGCTGCCCTTCAGGCGCTAACAGATTCTGGCTGACTCTCGTGGACACACTGGTAGCCACACAGTGGTTCAGCTGCATTACATGCTCTGAAGCTGCCTCCTCAGAAGGGAGTTGGGTCATGCTGGTTGATCAAACTCTTTGATACACCTAAAGCCAGAATGATGTTTTTCACCTAAATCCTCTTCCTTATACTAGGGTTTCTAAACCGTATTCTGGCATGTGGGCTCATCACCGCAGAGCTAAGGAACACCCGTACCGTGAGATTTCTGATATAACCTCTCATGTCATCGAGGAAGTCATCAAATCCCTCTTGTAGCCCTTCAGTGCCTTAATCCTTGCTCCTTTCCACCCCGCTCTTGCTGGGATTTTTCTCTGCGTGCAGCTCAGCTCCCTTGAGCTGTGCTCACACTGTGCCTTGGCCTAGCTGGCCACCTTTGTCTCACTCGACACAAAGCCTCTATTCAACCTGTGATCATTCTCACCCTCCAGGTGTATCATTGCTATACTCTTAAATCCCGGCCTTTTAACCCAGTTTAAACTCTTATTTTATTGTTTCTACTCAAAAGAGTAACACTTTGCCCCTACACTTGAGAAAAACAGCAATTGACAAGCCCTTTTTACTTTTAAATCCATTGCTTAATATGTATATTTTAAATATATATATATATATTTAAGGGCAGAAGCATCATTGTAGGTAATATACTTATGCTTGTGTGAATCTATTAACCTAAATTCCTCTCTATTTAAGGAGGTAATCATTTGATAAATTAAGAATATCATAAACGGGGAGTGAGGGGCATCCTCAAGTCCAAGCATGAGGACCTGATTTCAATCCCTAGCATCTCTGTACAAAAAGCTCCAAATGAAGCACACGCTAGAGGAGGAGGTGGCGGCAGAAGGATTCCTGGCTAGCTAGCCAGCCTAGCTGAGATACTACTGAGCCTCAGCTCCTGATGAGAGACCTTGTCTCGAAAACTAAGATAAATAGCTCCTGAGGAAAGGATGAAGTCGGCCATTTTACATATGCACTCTCTCTCACCCCCCCCCCCCCATGCACGCATGCATGTGCGCGCCCGTCTGCGCGCGCACACACACACACGTTGTGAAAAAAAAGAGAAAAAGAGAGACGCTTCTGGTGGACGGAGGGAGCAGGCTTGGTTTGAAACTGAGTTCGCGTGATGCCCAGCATTAGCTGCCTGAACTAGTTATTTGTGCTGTAAAAACTCTCCTTTGGTGCACACAGGACATGTTAGATGTAGGGGAGGTTCCTAGTTAACTGCTGTCAGGCTCGGAGCCATGCCTGCTCTGATGTTGGGGCATCAGCCGCTCAAGAACCTGGAACCTCCTCGTGCTTGCTATGTACAACACTGGGGGGGAAGGAGTTAGTCTCAGTAGGAGGCTTCTGTTGGGGAACCACCCAGAGGTGGAAGCTATTGGACACTTCCTGTGCACACTACCAACACTTCCTGTGCACACCACCAACACTTCCTTGCACACCACCAACACTTCCTGTGCACACCACCAATACTTCCTTGCACACCACCAACACTTCCTGTGCACACCACCAACACTTCCTGTGCACACCACCAACACTTCCTGTGCACACCACCAACACTTCCTGTGCACACCACCAACACTTCCTGTGCACACCACCAACACTTCCTGTGCACACCACCAACACTTCCTGTGCACACCACCAACACTTCCTGTGCACACCACCAACACTTCCTGTGCACACCACCAACACTTTCTGTGCATACCACCAACACTTCCGAGCAGACACAGAAGGGCTTTGCCCATTCCCATGGGCCTGAGGCATTTTCCTTATCGACAGTGCACGGCCGCTCAAAAGTCTTCCTCCACTCTTGTGGCCAAGTGCTTATTTCACACTTTCATTTGGGAGAATGCATTTTTTTTTTAAAAAAAATGCTTTTTTAAAAAAATTGATTTTTATTGAGCTATACATTTTTCTCTGCTCCTCTCCCTCTCCCCTCCCCTTCAACCCTCTCCAATGGTCCCCATGTTCCCAATTTACTCAGGAGATCTTGTCTTTTCCTACCTCCCAAGTAGATTAGATTTATGTATGTTTCTCTTAGGGTCCTCACTGTTGTCTAGATTCTCTGGGATTGTGATTTGTAGGCAGTTTTTTTTTTATGTTTAAAAGCCACTTATGAATGAGTACATGTGATATTTGTCTTTCTGGATCTGAGTTACCTCACCCAGATGTATTCTAGATCCATCCATTTGCCTGCAAATTTCAAGATGTCATTTTTTTCTCCTGTGTAGTACTCCATTATGTAAATATACCACATTTTCCTTATCCATTGTTCGTCAAGGGGCATTTAGGTTGTTTCCAGGAGAATGCATTTTTAAAACTTGAGTTAAAGTGACAGCAGCGACAGTCACAGTGCCCAACACTGAGCACCCAGTGCTGATTTCCAGGCTAAGTTATGCATATTTGTGGTTTAACTTAGGCAATATTTTTCACAGTGTCCTGTGACTTTCATATTTTTGACAATTGTATTTTACACAAGTTAGTGAAACTTGCCTGTGGCGACACCTCCATCTGTGGACTGTGCTAGGTCTAAAACCTGCTCTGACTTCCAAGTTTATGTTCTTAATTTTTTAAATTAGTATTTAATTTTTTTTGGGGGGGGTGAAGTAGAATATGTGTGTGTCCAGGGCAGAGGTCAGAGGACAGCTTACAGTAGCCAGTTCTCTCCTTCCAATGGACCTGGGGATTGACCTCAGCTTGTTAGGTTTGTGTGGCAAGTGCTTTTTTCCATTGGACTGTCGTGATGGCTCTATGCATTTCTAAATGAATTTAAAAATTCAAAGTAATACCATTTCATAGTACATTAGAATTGTATGAGATCCAGATATGATTCTCCACAAATAAAACATTATTAGGACACAGCCACACTCATTTGTCTATGTATTGTTGATAGGATGGCGAACTCAGTTGTTACCGCAGGGACCACAGAGCTGGCAGAGCCACAGTGTTTACTATTTGGCCTTTATGGGGAATGTTTGCCAGATCTTTTCTATATTCCTCCCCAATGATCCATTAGAGCACAGTCATGTGTGTTTAATAGGGCTTGTCTTCTACATGCAGCTTAGTTTGGTCCTTTTGACTGACAGGTCCATCAGGTGCTGAATCTAAGGGTTTCCCTCAAATTGACTATGTTTTATCTTCCTCAGTAGACTGAAGGATCTTCCTTCCTTGATTCCTCCCTCCCTCCCTCCCTCCCTCCCTCCCTCCCTCCCTCCCTCCCTCCTCTTCCCTCCCTCCCTCCCTCCTCTTCCCTCCCTCCGTCCCTCCCCCTCTCCCTCCCTCTCTCCCCCTCCCCCCCTCTCTCCCCCTCCCTCCCTCCCCCCTCCCTCTCTGTCTTTCTTTCTCTTCCTGCTTCCCTGGATGTTGTTTGGAGACTTGACCCCAGATTGCTTTTCTCTGACTGTAGTCTGTGCTTTCCATGCTCCTCTCATCCATTATCGAGCTATCTTTAAACCTCTAGCATTTGGATGCAGAATTCACTCTTTCTTCTTCTTTCCTTTTGCAGTGGTTTGCTGTCTTCTGACTACGTGGAGATTCACTATGAGAATGGGAAACCAATGTACTCTAAGGTATAGTAAAGGGGCCAGATCTCCTGCAACATAAAGTATATCCGTCCTGAGGTCGGTCAGTAAGATTGCCCAGCCTCCTATGCAAGGGACTGACTTACTGAGGAAGAATTCACGAGAACTCAGTGCTGAGGCCACGTTAGATTCTGTATACTCAGGACAATAAGATAATTTTATTGTTTTGATTTTATATCCATTACCTTGTTGAATGATCACATGAACTTCACTGTTCCATATACCAAATATCAATTTGGGTAACCCTTTTTTTTTTTTTTTTTTTTTTTTTTTGGTTTTTCGAGACAGGGTTTCTCTGTGGTTTTGGAGCCTGTCCTGGAACTAGCTCTTGTAAACCAGGCTGGTCTCGAACTCACAGAGATCCGCCTGCCTCTGCCTCCCAAGTGCTGGGATTAAAGGCGTGCGCCACCACCGCCCGGCTGGGTAACCCTTTTTAAAAATACTTGGAACTGGAAGTCTTTTGGCTTTAATTTTTAAAAGTAGTTGTGTATACAAAGCGATATTTGGAGATATAGTTCTTGAATTTATGTTTCACCTACCCCATACATGCACAGCTAGAGGGCAATTTTGTACATTTTAGACGATTTTGTTTATGAAACAGTTTTGTGATGTGGATTTTTCCACTCCAGCTGTAATGCTGGCACTCTGAGTTTTCGTGTTTTGGAGACTTTTGATTTCAGGCTTTCATGGCCTTGAAATTAAAATCCTAAGACTGCGTGAACTCTTACAGTGACAGTTTAGTCGGAGGGCATCATGCGCATGGGTAGAAGGCAGGTGGGGAAATGAGACTGGGGGATGTTCTTCTCTTTTCCCTCTTTTGAGGCTGTGTAACCCAGGTTGGCTCCAAATGCTGAGTTTACAGGCACGTACTCTCATACCCAACTTTATTTCATTATTTTATTTTATTTACTTTTTCCTGCTGGGGACCAAACTCAGGACCTTGGGCATGCTAGGCAATGCTGTACCACTGCGCTGTAGCCCCAGCCCTTCACAACAGGTCCCTGTAGTAAAACAAAATACACAGAGGCATAGAGAAGGCAAGAAACTTGCTCAGGGCCACCACAGGCTGTAACGTAAACATAGTGGGGCACCTGAAATTATTCAGGTGGAGGCGATCTTTTCTTCTGACCATGAAGAACCAATAAGGAACAAATTGGGTTAAACGCAAGGAAAAGAGATATCGCTGGTAGTGCCTACCAAACAGTGATTTCCATGAGTCAGCCAGAAAATCCATGGCTGATACAGAAAAGAAATTATGACTTTTAGTGGCTGTCCTGGTGCCACCGAGGCTCTCTGTAGTGCCCATGTAAACCACAGCAATTGGGCAGCAAGCCAGAAACAAGCAATGGGGGAAACATAGAGTTTGTGTTTTGCAGATGGCTTATGAACATCAGCATAGCAGTGGTACCAAGCGTGCAGACTTGCAAAGCTGTGAGGCAGGGAGACCGGGATTCCCAGGCCATATCATCTCAACACACGCTTATGGGTGGCCTAATTAGAAACACGGCCCACAGTCACGCACGGCTCAGGACTTAGATCTGTCTAGTTGGCAGTGGGTGCATTTGCTGTGTCCTTTGGCCTCTGAGCTGTTTCCACAGACCGGGGACTTGCACGCGTGTGACTCTCTCCTCCAGCTGGATCTGGGAGTGTTGAATCCCCTGAGACTAAGGCCATGGGAAGGGACCAGCAGTGCCAACTGAAGCACCAGAACGGTGCTTGCTGGCGTTTGTGCAAACCCATGCTGCTGTCAGCTGCACCAGGGCAGTGAACCGGGTGCATGCTGACTCATGAACCGGAGGAGATCGCACAAGGACTTTTCAGACTCAGCAAACAGCACACCTTTGCAGCCTCGGGAACCTGATGTGAACTTCTAAGGAGCTCACACTTATGTTAGAAGTACAATAGCTAATTGGTGTACAGAGCTCATTTGAAGTAGTGCAAATGAGGGCTTTTTAATAATAAGATATACCAAACCTCCTGTGGTTGTAACGTATTTAAAGCAAAAGCTACATCAACTCTGCCAAAAGGAGCTATGTTCACTGTAGTTTGACTTTACCTCCATCCCCTTTGTTTCATTTATGACACATTTCCTTTAACAGCTCATATACCCTAATTTACTTGTCCACAGATAATGGATTAATGATAGCAACCTAATGGCGATATCCTGATATATATATATATATATATATATATATATATATATATATATATGTGTGTGTGTGTGTGTGTGTATATACACACACACACATACATACACACACACGGACGCACACACACACGGACGCACACACACACACTCATGTACATATCCTTAAGACCCAAGAAGATGCCACACATACACATTCTGTGCAGGATTTATAAAATCTAATGATAGTCTAAATGCTATCATGCATGAAACCTATGTTTTTATTGGCTCACTATTAAAAACTGAATAATGCTCTTCTAACTTGTTGTTATTCATTTAAAAATATTAAGCCATAGACATCAAGCTTGCTTCCAGTCTTCCCTCACAATAGTCCTAAGGACAAACTTCCCAGGTGCAGTCTAAACACACTGTAAGGTGTTGAAGGATTTATTTTAAGAATAAGACTCTGGATCAAAGAGTTGTATATATTTTATGACTTTTGGTCATAATGACAATTTTTGCTTTTGAAATTATGCATAATTTTGCCTAAATTCATGTTCTCATTACACCCATAAACTTAGGAGAACTTTAAAAGTGAATTTTACAAGGATTGGCTGCTGTGCTATCTGAGGAAGCTTTTGAAAGGAGTACCAAAAGGGGAAGTTAATGCGGAGGAGTGGCAGGGGTTTCTACCCACCTGTAAGCTGATCTCAGGTGGTCCTGAGAGGCGGCCTGGGGGAGTACGCCCTGGTCCTGCTTGTAGCTCTAACTCCAGGGGATTCAAAAGCCCTTTTCTGGATTCTACATTCACATGCAAGTTTCCACTCCACTTCCCATATACACCTAATTAAAATATAAAAGACGCCTTAACTGCTTAGACAAAGGAAGATATATACATAAACACTCTCCACACCCTTTGTGTGCTGTTATCCGACTAGAGAAGCCTGTAATCATAAACAGCCTATGAGGGCCGTGAGGTAAAATATAGATGTGGATACTTAAAATACTCTGGGACTTGGTATTCTTTGCATAAATTCCCATCGACATGAAAATCCTGAAGTCTGGGTGCTCTGAGCTCACGGTTACAGTCTTTCTGCCTCCACCGAACCGCCCCTCAATCCTGTTCCTAGAGGAGGTTAATCTCTTTTACTTTTGCTGAGTGAACGTGGACTGAAAAGAGAAGTAAATACAGGAACTAGAGAGGAAAAGAGTCATCCAGTTCGAGGGCGAGGAACCAGGCAGGTGTTTGCTAACGCACACGGAGCATCTTCTTTCGTGTGCCCAGCCAAGCAGATTTTATTACAATTCCTTCTGTTGCCCCTTGCACAAAGTGCAGTGTAATATACAATAGAGCAACTTTGTTGATTTCATTTTAAAAAGCAACTTATTTATGTTTTCTTTGCTTTAAACAGGTTTATTGGAACATAATTTATATACTGTAAAGTACACAATTAAATTGTTTTTACTATACTCGCAAAATCATGCATCCATTAACATAATCTAATTTTCAGACTTTTTCATCACCCCCACAAAGAAACGCCTTATCTATTAGCAGTCATTCCCTAGCGGCTCTCCTTCCCGTCATAGGTAACTGCTAATCTACTCTTCTGTCTCTATAAATTGCCTATTTGGAACATAAATGAAATCCTATAATATGTGGTCCTTTGTGAGTGCTTTCTTTTTTCCCAGCTTTATTGAAGTATAATTGAAAAATGAAAATTGTATATTTAAGGTGTGCGACTTGGATTTTATACATAAGAATATTATATAGTTGGATATGCCAAATGCCATGCTTTGCATGGGTTCGCTGGGGAACGATCAGCATCCTGTACTCATTTTTGTTAGAGAGAACACTTAAAATCTACTTCACGGCAGATTCTTAAGTATGTAGTCATGTGTGGCACTTTCTGTCTCCACAGTCGGTTTCACTCACACTATTTGAGTTTTCTATGCCTTGACCAACATCTCCTCTTGCCCCTGAGAGCCACTATTCCACCCTCTGATTGCATGAGCTGGACTCTCTCATGCGACCTCTGAGGGTCAGTGCAGCATTTGTCTTTCTCTGCTGGGTTCTTCCACTTAGCACAGGGCATAAGGGCATGTTGCATAAGGGCATGATTTCTCTCCTGCTAGGGCTGGGTCTTCCACTGGGGACAGATTTCTTCATTCACACGTCCATCATTTTCTCCAGCTTGGCAGTGTAAATGAAGCTGAGACGAGCCTACAGTGCAGTTGTCTCCTTGAGATTTAGAGTTCCTTTCTATTTTTGGATGGATATGCACTCTTCAATTGGCCATGCCAATCTGTAGATCTACAAATGTTTCTTTTGTCCCCACAAACCATTCCAACATATAGTCCTTGCCTTTTTTCTTTTTTCTACAATAGTCATTCTAGTAAATGTGAGGTATAGCTCACTGTAGTTTAATTTTGCATGCCTCTGATGATCTTAGGTGTGTTTACGTGAGTTAAGACATATGTCCTTGGGACCGTGGAGATGGCTTGGTGGGGCAAGAGCACTTGTTTACACATCTAGAGACTTAAATGTTTATCCCCAATGCTCATGTAAAAAGCCAGGCATGTCTATGTGTAGTTGTAACCCCAACACTGGGGAATGGAATCAGGTGGATCCTGAGAGCTCCTTGGTCAATCAGCCCAGCTAAATCAGCAAACTTCTGTTTCGGTGAGAGACCCTGTCTCAAAGGCAGTAAGGTAGAGAGACGTAGAAGAAGGCATCTCTCTGCCTCTGTCTCTGTCTCTGTCTCTACACACACACACACACACACACACACACACAGCCAGACAAGAACATATCCACGTAGAAACAGGCACATAGATGCTCACAGCAGCATTATTTACAACAGTCCAGAACTGGAGGCAAGTGTCGCGGTCATCAGTGGATGAATGAGTAAAGAAAATGTGGTGTATTCACACTCACAGGGGACAAGAGTCCTATGTTAAATATGAATGTAGCCAGTGGATAAATATGTACTCCAGGGTCATCCATGTTGCTGCAAATGGCGGCATCTCCATTGAAAGACTGAATACCAGTCCATTGCATTTATGTACAATGAGATAATGTGGACGGGAAGAAAAAGATTCCATTTGTGAGGAGAGTACATGGGTTCTAAAGAAGCCAAAATATTGAAAAGAGCAGGACAGTGGTTTCTAGGGTCAGGGGGCTAGAGGTCAGGGGTCAAGGGTCAGGGCCAGGTATCCATTGAAAATGGAAAGATGTAGGTTAAAATTACCCATGATGTGGTATCTAGTGTGCAGAGTGTGGAATCTAGTGTGCAGAGTGTGGAATCTAGTGTGCAGAGTGAGAACTGTTGTCAGTGACACAGTCACGTGATGGAATTGCTGACAGTAGGTTTCCAGTGTTCTTTCCTAGGTACTCACAGGAGACACACCAGTGTGCTCGACCAACAATCATTTCATTATCCATAACAAAGCATCGTGTTCTATACCACTCTGACACAGACACACACACATGCACGCACGTTCAGCAAAAATATCAGTTCAACTCCTTTTGTGACTTGGTTTCTGTTTTAGGTAAAGCACATGCACTGGGAGCCAGAGGCATGCCCCTTCTCTGTGGGGAGAAGGCTTTGTCCTCACCTTCTTCTTTCCCTCACTCACATCTCGAGCTTGCTTTGCCTGCAGCTCATGGTGTCTGGGAGGGCTGAGGAGCAGGATGACAGGGATGCCATCTGGGTGAGTGTATCCTTGATAGACATGACTCCTGGGTGGAGGTGGAGATCAGCGGAGCCCAGAGATTCAGAGAGTACATGTCCTGAGCACCCTGTCTCTAGTCATCCCTTGCTCTCCTGGAGGAATTGGTTCCAGGGTGACACAGGGGGCATTCCAATCCACGGATGCTCAAGTTTCCTGTATAAAATTTGCTTGGGTTTGTGTACCTCACACATCCTATTGAATCATTTAAGTCACCTGTAGCTTACAATACCAAGTGCACTATGAATGCATGAAATAGCAGACTGCTTAGACTCCATACACTGGTTCTAAACCTCTAGGGGGATTATATGACCCTCTCACAGGGGATGCATATCAGATATCCTGCATATCAGACATTTACTTTAGGATTCATAACAGTAGCAAAATTACAGTTATGAAGTAGCAATAAAAATAATTTTATGGTTGGGGGTCACCACAATATGAGGAACAGTACTCAAGGGTCACAGCAGTAGGAAGGTTGAGAACCACTGGAGTAGAGAAATCTGTCAAGGGCGGTGGTTTATACATATTCCTCATAGAAACAGTTGTTTTTGCTAAGTTTCTTCATCATAATATTAGTTGAATCTGCAGATGCTGGCCCTGAGAGTGCTGTAGGCTAAGTGGTCCTGATAGGGGAGGGGAGGGCACTGCCTCCAGTTGTTAGAGCTGGGCTAGGGCACCTGCACTGGACAGAACAATTTCAGTCCTGTGTTTTCTTCTCTGGTTTCTTTTCTCCCCTTCTTCTCCATGTTCCTTTTTCTCTTTGCCCGGTATGTCTTCCTTTATTGTTATTTAATTAATTTTCTCAGACCGTTTTCTCCATCTATTTCTTACTTCTAAGCTACATTTGAATAAAAAGTTCTTATTTTTATGTTTTGTTCCCAACCAGAAAGTTTGGATTTCTACTTTTACAGTAAATTTAAATGGGTCGTTTATTACTTGTATATTCATTGTGATATTTTTGTAGTCTTTGAATTAGTAGCTAGCTTAAAAGTTGTTTACTATTAGGTAAATAATAAGCAATTTAAGTTATAACAGGGAAAGATTATACATATTAGAACATTTATATTAAGTATAAAATTAAAGTCTTTAATTAAAATTTTCAGTTTAAAATTAAGCATCCTGTTGTTGATCATTCAAAATATTGCCTTTTTTGGCAATATTCTGAAAACATTCAAGAACATGAAAGAAACATGGGGGTTAAAAATCGCCCTATGAAATCCAGCAGACAACATTCGATCCTTGCAAAACTATTTTAAGTTTGAACAATACAATTAATATGAAGTATTAAAGTTATATGGCATTGGCAGAGCTGAAATGGTCTAACACTTTTATCAATACACTTCTGGAAGAGTTCTTTTCCCTGTTGAATTTAATGAAGATAAATTATTAAAATGGTGCTGAAATTTAAAATTCCCCAACTCTCTGAATGTGGTTTTTCATTTTCTCATTCTCCAGCAAATCCGGCACACGTAATCAGTTACAGACCACTCACTTTTAAAATAGGCTGATATTGCTTTGTCAGTCGGCAAATTTGTAAAATGAAGGCAAAAACCCAGACCTAAAATAATCACAGCGGTGGCATCTTCATTTCAGCACGTCCTAAGTCGAACGCTCCTAGTCTGCACCGCTCTTCAAGAAGGGCGGTGTCAGTTGTTTAGAAATGTTTACAAGACCTTGAGTAGCCAAGGAGACCCCAGTTCTCAGTCATTGTGAATGTCTAGGTTTGCCTGAGTTTCTTGGGCTGTGAAGCTCACACACACACTGACATATTGAATTTTGCTGAAGCAGTTGAGATAATTAAACAGATACAAAAGGTTGGAAAATTTTAAAAATTAATTGTTGGTTTTGCTTCCCTTTGGTTTCACCCCCAAACCTCAAATCTAAGAGGGTCATTCCCACCAATCTGCTGGCCATCTCCCGCACCTTCACAGGCACCCCTGTCCACTTCCAGCTCTTTTTCTCTGTCCTCTGTCGTGTGGGTTAATGTGGCTTTTTATGTCACTGTTATTTGAGTGGGTTACTGGGAGAGTAGAAATGTTCCTTTTTATTAAAGTGAGTAGAATCAAATAATGCCGATTAATACAGCAATGAAGTCATAGAATAGACCTCCCCCAGCTTTCCAGTTATTATCGCTTGAATTATTAAGTTGCTTTTTCCACTCATTCCTGATTATTTATTTATTTATTTCCAATACAGGGTTTCTCTGTGTAACTGTCCTGGCTGTCCTGTAACGGCTTTGTAGACCAGACTGGCCTTGAACTCACAGAGATCAACCTGCCTCTACCTCCGGAGTGCTGGGATTAAAGGCGTGTGCCCCCACCACCCAGTGAGGAAATGTTTTAAAAGATGAGAATCACATGGGTTGGGAAGTGTAGCTTAGTGATAGAGTACTTACTTAGTATGCTCAGGGTCCTGGCTTCAGTCCCTAGCAACACACACACCCCCACACACACATACACACACTGAAGAACAGGCAGACAAGCCCTCAAGCAAACAAAACTAAAAACAAACAACCACCCCTAAACTAGTGAACAACAACAGAACAGTGGAGGATGCACCAGAGGTTTGCCACGGAATTCTGAGCTTGCTGACCTAATGCAGGAGCCTGTTACTATGTGAACATGAACGTGACTTAGCTCGTGGAGTCCTTGGCTGTGTGGAATACATGACTGAGAAAGTTGACAGTGCACTTCCTAGGAATTCTCATTCCCTCTGACTACCAACAAGTTCTGCTTGTTAAAGGATCCATTTTTGTCAGATCTAATTAAAAGATGAACAGTTTTAGATCTGAAAACATCAGTGGAGACACACATTGACTTATCCCTTGCTACTGCTTGCTTAATCCCAAGTCTGTGCCCACTCTTGGTCAGTGCTGATTTCCGTGCCCACTCTTGGTCAATGCTGACTTGACCACTGGAGTAGTCTGAGGTTTTCTTACCTGGAAGAAGGTGTGTGAACTGGAGCTCCTGAAGATATGACATCAGCCAGTCTTTTTGCTACTCTTGGCAGAGCCTTTAGTGCACATACCCATCTCCTAACTTGTACATGGAGATTGTGGTCACAGTCCAATAGTGATCAGTCAAGATAGCGGATTCTCAGGGATTGTTCTGTGTCACAGCAAGTGAGATCCCTCACCTGGGATTTCTGTCCTTTCTGTCCAGGTCAACTACAGCAGCAACATGGATCTTCAGAGTTGCCAAGTGATATTTTTTCAACATACTTAAAAAAAACTTTCTATAATTTAACAAGAAGCTCAGAAAATATTCCAATAGTAACATTAAAACAAAAATCACCAAACTACTCATAATGCTCAATATAACTAGCTGTGCACTTTAGATGTTAAGGCTGAGTATGGTGCTAGCACAAGGATTGAACATTATCTCCTGTCTCGCTTAAGGCTCAGAGAACTTGATAACACATGGTCAAATGTAGTTTCCCACCTTAATCCACTTGGTAACCATTAGAGAGTCAACTTCCACTCATTAGTGCAAGAGGGTGGATGTGCGTCTAAGAAGAGCTGGTAATATCAGCATACAATCACTTATGGGGAAAATGAGAATATCTTAAAGGAAAACCTGAAAACAGTTACCTGTGGGAAGGCCAAGTGAATATGACTGTTTTCTGTGTACTTTTTCTAACCACTTGGCTTAGGATAGCTTTTTTTGTTACACAAAGTGCTAAAGAACAACATGGATAGAATTTACAGTTACTGTATCTATGTGTATAATACATCTTATATGTTATATGTATTATGAATATATAAAATTATAATATATATAATTGAGAACCATGTGAAGAATTTGAAATGTAATTGCTGTATGCTGACCTGGGTTCTCAAATTGCTGAGATGTGTCAACCCCTTTGTCCTTATAGGTTTCAGTGTTAAATACACAAATAGAACTTGACATGCTATATATGAGTCAATATTTATAAGCAACTTTGCTATTTGAGAACTGAGGAGCAACTCACATATAGAGCACTTATAATATGTGATATAATGTATCTTCCCAATAACCCATTCGAAAGGGAAAATAAAGGACAAAGCCAAGTGGAGAAGGCAGTAGGAGATGTTTATGCAGTTTTAGGAGGTGGGCAACAGGAAGGTCAATAATTATTCTCTTATGCGTGAACACTGTTTATTCCGTTGAATTATTTTGAGAGGAAGCTGCTAATGGCAAGCTGGCTCATGTTATTAAATCCAGAAAGGTCCAGGAGTCAGTGGCATCTGGAAAGGGGTGTTGAGGTGAAATGTGTACTTAGAGAATAACTAACGCTACCCACCCCAAGTCACTCCTTACCCACATAGCCAGGTGACCAACCCATCTCCAGTTGGTTGGAGTAGCCAGTAAATAAGAGCTTGGAAGGGGAACAGGCAAAGAAATAAAAGCCTGCTTCCCAGAGGGAAGCACATGAGCTGTTTTCAGTTCAAAGTCTTCTGGAGACTTTGATTGATGGAGACGAAACATCCATACGAAGGCTCATCCCAAGACTGTGGACATGGAGTTGAATAGGAGTCCCTGAAGTCCTCTTAAAAAAGAAACAATAGATTTTATAGAAAATGCCTAATGCTGGAATTGTCTCTGAGTCAGCAACATCAGAAACTAGAAGTCTATAGGTTTCGGAAATTCCAGGAGGAAGTTCATGGTCAGTTTAGTATTTCCTACCCAACTTGCGGCTCTACTGTGAAGGCTGACAAGGAAAGGTTTACCCTCGTGACTGCTCACAAAACTTATTTATCATAAATACTTTTCAATAAAGTGTCAGACACTGTGTGCCTTTCTAAGGAGGATGGCGGTGATGACTATAAGTGAGGAAGACATGGAATTTAGGGTCCAACACAGAAGACAGACAAAAAAAGATTCCACAAGTTTCCAGAGAAGTCCTGCATGCTGCCTCCTAGCGGACCAGAGAAGTCCAGAAGTCCTGCATGCTGCCTTCTAGTGGGACCCAGAAAACAAAAGCGTGGACAAACAAACAAATGGGGCTGCAGGCAAACACCAGAGTGTCCCTAGGAACAAAATGAGCATGCCGCATTGACTGATACATTGAGCACAGAAGGAGGAAGATTACTCTTAGAGGCTAGAGGATGTTAATTACATATAAAACAAAGATGCAAATAATGAAACAAAATGTCTCCTTGAATTAAAAATGTAGAAAAATAGAAAATGTAATGAAACCATTGTACAGCTCTGAACACTTTTTCAGAGTCATAATATGAACACTAACTAGCCGCTCAACCCAAGACCGGCAGTGTGTATTGAAATGTATTGGGATGAGAGGGGGTTTCTTGAGTCTGTATTAGGGAGATACTTTCTTGTTTATTTTTTATTTTAGTGTTATTGATATATAATACAAATACAACTGTATACTTTTTGTTTATGATTTCTTTCTTAATTTTTTATTATTTAAAAACAATTTTTAAATTGAAATATATTTGATCATATTCTTTCCCTCCCTCAAGTCCTTCCAGGTCCTCTGCCCCTCAATACCAACCCAAATTTAAGTTCTTTCTCAAAAACCAAATAAAAACAAAACCCCCTCAAGCCAAGCAAACAGAAGGGAACACAGCTCACAAAGAAAACAACAAGCTGTGGCCAAATAAAAGCACACGGAAACTGTGGAGGCCATTGTACGTTGTCAACTACTCTTGAACATGAGGCCTGCCCTGGAGTAGTTGATATACCCAGTGTGCTTCCACTGGGGAAAAATGGTTTTCCCTCTCTCAGCAAGCATAAATTACCTTCACCCTAGTGGCTAGGTATCCATCCATTCATTTATTCTTTTTAAAAACTGTAACAAAAGAAGATATAATAAGATAAAACAAAAACTATCACTTCAAAGTTGTACAAAGACGAATCAACACAAGGAAAATAGCCCAAGAGAAGGCACAAGAATCAGAGACCCGCTCCTTCACACACTCGGGAATAAAAACGCTAAGCGGAAGCCATGTTGTGAGTGCAGTGGTCCTGGTGCAGACGGGGCAGGCCCCTGTGTGTGATGCTTCAGTCTGAGTTCCTAAAAGCTTTGCTCATCATTTAGAGGTCCCCCAACCTTCCTGGCACTTACATTTCTTCTTCTTCCTCGGGGGTCCTGAGCTCTGAGGGAAGGAATTTGATAGAGACGCCCTCTTTAGGGCTAAGTGTTTCAAGATTTTTCTTGAATATGTATTTTCTTTATATAATGTCTGGCTCTGTGTCTCTCTATCTTTGTTCCCGTCTACTGCAGAAAGAAACTTTTTTGATGATGGCTTAACAAGGTGCTGATCTATGAGTATAGCAGAATATCATTAAGAGTCATTTTATGACTACCATTTTCTTTTTCTTTTTTTTTAGACCAGTATTACTTAGTTTTATCCTAGGTCCCTGGGCTATCTGGTCTCAGATTCTTAATCTCCCAGGCAGTGTCAGGTGTGGGTTCCATCTGTGGAGCGGGCCTTGAATAAAATCAGTTTTTGTTGGTTACTTCCACACGTTTTGTGCCACTATTGCCCTGGCCTGTCTTGGAGGTGGTACACCATTGTAGATAAAGGGTTTGTG
Organism: Chionomys nivalis; assembly: GCF_950005125.1. Taxonomy (NCBI): domain Eukaryota; kingdom Metazoa; phylum Chordata; class Mammalia; order Rodentia; family Cricetidae; genus Chionomys; species Chionomys nivalis. The sequence goes on along the minus strand of NC_080087.1, from coordinate 132,852,994 downwards.
GTTGGTTTGGTGTTTATGTTTCTATTTTGATAATGTAGAGAGAGCTTAGGAAGATAATTTCTAAAGTGGGGTGAATCAGATGATAGCAGTAAAAAGATTCTATTCAAAATGTGTATAAACACAAGAAGAAACATCTGGAAGAGTTGTGGTGTGAAAAGGAGAGAGAAAACTACTGAGTAACCACATCTGCTTCTGTAATGCATAGTTAAGAAATGCAAGGGAACTTTATCATTTGCTTGGTTTTATTCCCCATGAAAGCCCCTTTCTTCTCCATTAATTGTATGAAATTTCTGGCTTTGAGTTTCTCTGGCAGATGCATTCTCGTCCTTGATGGCCTTTTTCTGGAGAACTATCAGAAGCAGAGTTATCAACGTGTGAGATACAGTCAGTAATTCATTCTCTGTTTTGTAGGGTGGAGAACACTGTTACTACCATGGAAGCATCAGAGGCGTCAAAGACTCCAGGGTGGCTCTGTCGACATGTAATGGACTCCAGTATGTGGGAATCTCCGTGGGTCTTCTTGACCTCTAGGCTTGCTCATATCTACTCATTCTTTCTAGTTTTTATTTTTAAGATGTTTTATCTTAGTGACTTTTCTATGTCAGTGATGTGTTGGGGGTTAGATAAAAGTAGTTCCAAGGAGCTTAAGTCCACACTTCTATAACACCTGTATAGGAAACTCAGAAATTAAACAAATGATTACATAAGTCAATAATTTCCATTTTGTTTGATTCTGTGAAGGGAATGAAAAGGGGTGTATTAATTAGCTCTCTGTTACTGGAAAAAAAAATGCCTGAGAAGATCACCTTATAACAAGAAAAGGATTATTTTAGCTCAGGCTTTGGAGGTTTGAATCCATGATGATTGCCCTCATTACTGTGAGCCACTTTGAGGAACCACATCACTGGGGATTGAAAGTGTGGAGGACAACAAAACTGCTCAGCATATGGCTAGGAGAGAGAGGAGTGAGGAGACTTTGTCCCACAGTACCCTGCAAGGCATTTCTCCTGACCCCCGTCATGAACTAAAGACTTCTTACATGGCTCTTGATGCTTACCTCATGGTCATTCCACCACCTCCCAGTATCACCCTGCTGGCGTGAATCCTTAGTAGTGGACCTGTGGGAACGTGTAAGACCCAAACTCTAGCAGGGAGCTAACAGAGTGACTCAGTCTAGTCGATGCAGCACCTACAGGTATGTGTGTCAAAGTTCGTATCAGTAGACTTCGATCTGAGTCTAACTAGGCACCAACCAGGGAAGGACGGGATGCTAAGAGGCATTGTCCAGAGGCAGACTCTTTGAAACCGTGCACACACACATTTTAGATTCATATTAAATAGTGCCTCAGATGAAGAGTTAGCTTTGTGATCAAATGAAAAAGGGTCTTAAAACCCTTTTCAAACTTTATTTAAAATTAATCTCATGTCTCCCTAAGTTAAATGTGGTTTCTACGGCATACTACGTAATAGGCATTCACAATTTGCAAGTGTAAGGATATTTTTACCAGCCTCTTCAGAATCAGAGATGGTTTTAGAATATTCCTAGATGACGGAGCAGTCAGCTTTCTCGTAGGTGATACATAATTTGCATAACAAGAAGATTATACTAGTTGCATATGGTTCTAAAATAATTGAGCCCCATGATGTGGGAAATCTTATCCCAGATCACAATTGTCAATGGTTTATTTAAAAATGACTTATGCCATGTAGAGTTTGCAAGCTCTGGGGGAATGCTTCATGCTTTTGTAGCTTGCCTTCTACCCAACAGAGTCCTTGGCGCGCTGAGACCTTGGCAGGACTCCCTGCAGCTACTGGGAGTTCATGTGGGACTGTATGAAGGCACCGCTGAGATGCCCCCTTGCTGACTGTCTTTCTGATGCCTTGTGTTGCAGCGGCATGTTTGAGGACAACACCTTCATGTATATGATAGAGCCATTGGAGCTCGTTCATGATGAGGTGGGTCTGTGACATCGATTTTCTTATATCAGGTGAAGGTGGAACACATCCCAGAGCATTTATCCATGTTGTATGATTTCAGACTTAGACAGCACAATGCCAGACTCTCGTGCCAGTGGCGGCAGATCAGAGGTATCCTACTGAGGCATTCTGAAGCAAGCTTCTTCTTTCTGGTCTTTAGAGAGGGCAGGGAGGCCCTTTGCTTGCACTGGATCCCATAAGACAAGCTTTCATTTCTAGTACTTTCTTTAGATAATTGTCTAAGAATATACGTACTTTCTATTCCTAGAAATATTTAGTGGGGAAATCTGTGGTCTGAGCAATGACTACTTGATGCAGCACACAGTTAGATAGAGACGGAGAAGGAAACAATGCTTCATCCTGTTTAGACCAGCAGCCATCATCAGAAACCCCGTGTTCCAGCCAAGCTGTTCACTGACAGTGTTACCAGCTCTAAAGTCTAATGTGTAGACACCAATATTATATGGAGAGATTGCTACATTTTTCATTCATGATAAAACTGATGTCCTGAGACTCATGAACAGTGATGCAAAAAATGAATAAGAGGTCACACACGTATTTCAGACGGTGACACCCGCTGCGGACAGCAAAAGGCCATCACGCTGTGAGTGTGGGGGGGATCTTGAGTAAAAGCCTTCAGGGAATCAAAACTCCCAGAGCCGTGAGGTTACAGAGGCCCTGGGATGGGCGCTGCTTGCTGTGTTCTGCCGTCTTTAGGAAACCTGACTGCTCAGACAAAGTGGAAATTGGCAGGCAAAGACACGGTGAGGTCACAGCAGGGGAGGCAACTGATACTGAGGAAAGGTATATTTTGAGAGCGATGGTCACAATAATGCAGTCATTCGATGGAGAGCAGAAAACCATTTTGGTGGGGCACAGGGTGTCATTATACTGTCCAGGCCTCCCGAATGTTCTGTGTGTGCCGCCATGTTCAGATTGAACATTAAAGTTTTTTTTCTTTTAAGACTATAGTAGTCAGTGAGGAATTATAATATGTCTCTCTCTTTCTATCTATTCATCCATCTATCCATCATCAATCCATCCATCTACCTATCCACATACCCGTCTATCTATCTGTCTGTCTACCTATTTGTCTGTCTATTTATTTAATATATATGAGTGTTCTCCGTGTGTGCAGTGCTTGAGGAGGTGGGTAGAGGGACATCAGAGCCCCGGGAAGTAGAGTTACAAAGGATTATAGGTGGCATGTGGGTGCTGGAAGCTGAGCCTGTGTCTGTAAGGGCAATAAGAGCTCTTAACTACTGAGCAGCCTCTCTAACCAACATCTAGGCTTTTGACAAAAAAGGGCACCATTTTTTTTCTTGTGTGTGTGTGTGTGTATGTGTGTGTATACCTTTGCACATGTACTCACATATGACTGTGGAACAACCTTTCAAATTTGAGACAGAAAAGCCATTAAATTGTACAAGGTGATATTTGAATAAGCCTATATGGGTTTTTTGATGAATAATTTTAAAACTTTCTAGGCAGGGATGACAGTTTACCCTAGATTAATATGTCCTGACGAACAGACGCTCTCCCTGCTCTGTGAGCGGGCAGATAACCACACTGCAGCAAACCTGTCAGACACTCAGCAGAACACCTGATTTCAGCTGTGATCAACTTCTCTCTTACCTCCCTCACCAAAGAAACCCCCAAAGAAAGCAACGACAATAAGTCCAAGATAGTTCTCTGAGCTTTCTCATTTTAAGAATGTGTAAATGAGGTAATTTCCAGCGCATCTGTAATAGGACAATTTTTGCAGACTGGTGAATTCATAAATGTGTTGCAGTATCCGCTGAACTGCTGAAAGGGTTTATGTACATGTAAACTCTTATTATCAAAATGTTTAAAGAACTGGTTCTTCACCGCCATAGCTGTAATTATTCTGCTTGAGGCTGATGGCTATGTGCTTGTTATCCTCTGTTCCCTGCCTGCCTCCCACGGCCTCCCTTTGTTCACAAATGATTTCTTCTCATTTCCACTGTGGGTAGGGGCAAAGGAGCAGAACTTGAAATTAGTTGTAAAAATCGCATTGCAATTCAGAAGTAAGCTTCCCTATGCTAGGTGCCTTTTTATGTTCCCAGAATAAAGAGCTGACCGAAAGAGAATTTGGATTTTTGGATGGCCACATTATTATTACTACTAATTTTAGCATACTTTGTAGTAAGTTAGAAGTATGGAGGGGATAGTTCCAGTGAGAATTCACATTCTGTTGTAAATGGAAAGTAAATAGCAATGTCCTTAATTATTGTTTTCAATATGTAATCAAATGTAATAAGAAGGGACTTTTTAATAGATATTTTTATGATCATAAACTAATGTATTAGCTGAGTGTGGTGGTGTATGCCTGTCATCCGAGCTACACAGGAAGGTGAAACAAGAGGAAGGTCAGATCAAGGCCAGCCTGGGAAGCTTAGTGAGACCTTGTCTCAAATAAATTCAAACAAACAAACAAACAAACAAAAATGAACATTGGAAACAACACCAAACAAAACAAAACAAAACAAAAAACGGGCTAGGGATTGCTTAGTGACCCAGATCTTGCTTAGTATTCATGAGAGTCTGGGTTCGATTATCAATATTACAAAACCCCCCAAATCTAGTAATATATTTGGCAATTTGAAAAGCAAAATACTTAACTAAATAGTAATGATCCACCATACCATCCCCAAAGATAATGGCTTATAAACTTCAATTAGACAATTCTGTATATATTTTAAATACATTGATTGGATCATTTTATAGCACAACTTAACCCAGTCATGTATCTTCTCTGAATCTCAGTATTTTTATTTGTTAAATAGAAATGCGATTGTTGATCTAGGCTGTCAACTTGGTATACTAAGAAGAGGGAAGCTCAGCTGAAGAACTGTCTCCCTCAGCATGGCCTATGGAGCATTTTCTTGATTGTTGATTCATGTAGGATAACCACACCCACTGTTGGTGGTACAATCCCTAGACAGGTGGAATTAAATCGGGATCCCAGGCTGTATAAAAAGGTAGCTGAGCAAGCCAGGGGAGGGCAGGCAGTGTGCAGCACTCCTCCATGGTCTCTGCTTCAGTTCCTGCCTTTAGGTTCTGGCTTCAGATCCTGCCCTCACTTTCTTCCGTGATGGACTGTAAACCTCAAGATGGAATAAACCCTCTCCTTCTCAGATTGGTTTTGGTCAGTGTTTTATCATCGCAGCAGAAAGCACATGGGCAGGGATAGAATACAGACCACATGGGCTTCCTGTTGGGAACAAACTGGGTAATGCACACATCGATGCTGGTTGGCAGGCACTCGGCACTCTGCTTTCAAAGCTGCTCCCACTTCTAATGATAAGGAGTCAGTGTCATGTCTAGGCGAGGGATATGAGTAGCTTCAAGGCTGCTTACGGATATTTTCAAAATCTTTCTCAAACGATGCTACAGTGATGTGTGAGTATGTTCTGCCTTGTAGCTGTAATTAACTATGGATGTCGTAATTTTTAAATCATTTACAGCTTGGTAAATTGCTGTTTTATCTTTCTGAAATTTGCATTTTAAAAGCATATTAAAGCACCAACATTTCCTCATGCTGGTGGACATTTTGCTCCTTCTTTATGTGTTTCCCACTCGGGGCTTTGAAAGAAGCTGAGATATAAGAGCAACTGACAAAACTGTGCTTTGATCTAAAGGGGGGCAGTTGAAGGGCACTGTTTTATTTAAAATTAAAGATCAACAAGCATATCCTTTTCCTTCTGATAACTAACGCCCCCACGGTAGAAGGCTATTAGAGAAAGCATTCTGCAAACACTGGTGCCCAATGTCTTCATGTCTCACTTCTCCATTTCCTACAATTGTCTTTGTTTCAGAAAAGCACAGGCCGACCGCACATAATCCAGAAAACCTTGGCAGGACAATATTCTAAGTTGATGAAGAATCTCAGTAAGTTTTAATTAAAATAGTCATGATATGTGCTGCGGGCTGTGACTTGACAGACCGCTGGAGTCGTGCAGGCTTGCTGGGAAGGGAAATTGGTCTGAGAGCTGAGATCAGCAGCGTGGGTGGGAAGTGGAAGTCCCAGCTGAGCCTTGCGTGGGATGAGACATCGAGAGATGTTTCAGTGGCGATGATAAATGAATCTCTGGCGTGAAGCAGGGCTGGGAACCTGAGTGTGGCCAAATCTAAATTAATGATTGCTTTCTGACTGAGTGGACGTTCATGCTTGCAGTTAGTTTCCCTGCCATTCTGCGCCACCTCCGCTGTTCACCCTGCCCTCGAAGCATCTGTAGCTGCTTAATCGGGGCAAAGGCTCCTTTTGATTTCCTGTGGGCATGAGATCCTATGCCTACATACTAATGCCCAGAGTCTTTTATAATTTATACAAAACTTTATGCCACATATCATTTTAAATTCTAAAATAAATTGGGAGTATGTAGTAGAGTTCATATGATGTTGTTAAATGGTTGTAGGTCAAATAGCTATCATCTGATCAACCTTGGACACCTCATGTTTTTTAAGATAAGAGGAAAATAGATTTTGAGCTGTCATTGTGAGCGTGAAATGTTGAACAGTCTATGCACGGTTTCACTACAGGCTGTTTTGGCTTTGTGGTGACATTTATTATTAACGGTGCTGTTCTTCCATGTAATAAAATCCATTTGATGCTCGTTTTCCTCTTACACAGGCACAGATGGCAGTGACCAGTGGCCTTTGCTACCTGAATTACAGTGGCTGAGAAGAAGGAAGAGAGCAGCTAGTGTGAGTGTGGCCGGGGCCGCCGGCTTCCCCTTTCCCCTTGGGAGTCTGCTCCACCCTGTCTAGACTTTCCCCTTCAGAACAAAGACTGCACAGAACAGCCTCCGTCTCAAGAGCATCTCTCACACAATGCTGTTTACTCTTCTCTCCCTACTAATGATTCAAACTGAGAAGAGTGTCCTGTGAGCTCTGAGGTCGTGTAAAAACATGTGTTGTTTTAGTTCTGTTTTCAGTGTGTTTTTCTTATAAAAATGGGAGTACATGTTTTCCTACTGAAAACCACAGTAGGGCTGCTGAGATGGCTGAACAGGTGAAGTTTAATACCCAGGGTTCCTTCCTTGGGACGGAAGGTGAAAGGAGAGAATTGATTCCAGTCGTTAATCTATGACTTCTACGTGTGCTCACCCTCCCGATACAAACAAACAAACAAACCAACAAAGAAGAGAGTGCACAACAGCTTTAGAGATAATATTGATTGCACAATGTCATATAAAACATTTCTGTTAAAAATTAGTAAGAGTTGGCTTTTGAAATATTGACTAATCAAGTTTGTCTTCCTTCCAAATGAAAAATGAAGAACTCTGTCACACCAAACTTGAAAGCTGCATGAGCTTTTCAGAACAGAGTGGCTGAAAGTCATTTCTCTATTGGTGATGCGACAGTGGCTAAATAAAAGTCTCGAAGTGATATAACCAGTTACTGTTGTATGTTTTTGTGCACTAATAAATGCATAGTGGCATTGTAACTAAATATGCTCATAGGCTTTTTGTAGTAGATTAGAAGCCTGTAATGAGTGGGACTGTTCAGTAATTATATGGTGAATGCCATGTAACCAAGAATTAATTCTACAGCTTATATGTTACATGGTAATTCTCTAGATAACTTAATGAGTAATTATAGCACAAATTACACATTTTAGATAATACTTAGTTGAATGTATTTTTTGTGTTAAATTAATTAGACCCCCAGAGATCTCAAAGTTAGTTCAAGTTTGAATCATTTTCTTGCATAGTGCATACTGGTATTATGGTAACCATGAATAACATTTTTATGTTCACTTAAGTGATCTTTGCTTCCTCTTGAAAGAGCAGCTGCCTCATACAACTTCCCTTCTACTATCCTCTACCCCAGATGGACCTGTTACTGTGTACACTAAGGAAAAGAACCCTCATATTAACTTCTCAACTGTAAAAAGAAATACATGTGAATGAGAAGCCCAACAGCCTCTAGTCCTGAAGTGTTAGCTGCCAGCCCCCATTTCTGTTAGTGGCTGGGAACTGGTACATTGTTACTAGACTTCTATTCCATTCTGCTAGTTCTTGTTTACCACTTGGATTCCTATTTCAGAGATGCATGATGTTCTCATCAAATGAATTTAAATTCCCTTTGACATTTTAAGTAAATATAAATATTTTATCATTTAATGCCATAGAAAGGGAAGTTTATTTACTTTTGGCTACTATGATATGCATAGTATCTTTTTCTCTAGACTAATTTCATACAGAAGGAAACTACACAGACAGAAACAACATGATCTGTTTCCAATTTCGGTGAGCAGAGATAGTGAAATTGTCTTTTCTAAATTCTTGTTTGTTCAGCCTATGCACAGTTGCCTCACCTGTTTTGGGTGTTTATACTACAGGCTATGAAGAGTCCTGAAATCCAAGGCTTACCTGTAACGTGACCGAGAGTAGAGAGGCTTTATGGCAATCACTATTCTGACCATGCATCTCTTATTTTCTTTAGCCGTCACGTGGTGTATTTGAAGAAATGAAGTATTTGGAACTTATGATCGTTAATGATCACAAGACGGTAAGACTATAGAATTAATGCTGTCCTAGTCACTGCTGTATTGCTGTGAAGAGATATCATGACCAAGGCAACTTATAAAAGAAAGCATTGAATCAGGGCCTTGCTCACAGCCTCAGAGGGTGAGTCCATGATCATCAGGTGGGTAGTGTGGCAGGCAGGCATGATGCTGAGCAGTAACTGAGAGCTTAAATTTATTTATTTATTTATTTATTTATTTATTTATTTATTTCTTAAAGATTTCTGCCTCTTCCCCACCACCGCCTCCCATTTCTCTCCCCCTCCCCCAATCAAGTCTTCCTCCCTCGTCAGCCCAAAGAGCAATCAGGGTTCCCTGCCCTGTGGGAGGTCCAAGGACCACCCACCTCCATCCAGGTCTAGTAAGGTGAGCATCCAAACTACCTAGGCTCCCACAAAGCCAGTACGTGCAGTAGGATCAAAAACCCATTGCCATTGTTCTTGAGTTCTCAGTAGTCCTCATTGTCCGCTATGTTCAGCAAGTCCGGTTTTATCCCATGCTTTTTCAGACCCCGGCCAGCTGGCCTTGGTGAGTTCCCGATAGAACATCCCCCATTGTCTCAGTGTGTGGGTGCACCCCTCACGATCCTGAGTTCCTTGCTCGTGAGAGCTTACATTTGATCAATAAGCAGGAGGCAAGGGTGGAGGGACTGGCATTGGCTTTTAAAGCATCAAAGCCCACGCCCAGTGACACACTTCCTCCAACAAGGCCACGCCTCCTAATCCTTCCCAAACAGTTCCACTAACATATGTGAGCCTATGGGACATTCTCATTCAAGCAAGCACAGATACCCAATAGCTTGTGAAACAAAAAATGCATTTCACTTTAGCTGTTGCTTGTAACAGTAAAGTACCTATATTTAGACACAATCTTTTGGTGCTTCTAACGGAGCACTGTGTTCTAGTAGAGAAAGAGATAGTAACTAGTTTTTACAGCTATGAATGTATCTCTTTAATAGGGATTACAATGAGGATATTTACCAATATGATGTTTATCACTTGTCTATGTTTAAAATGCTTACTGTCTGTTTTTCACATCTTGGTGTTTGGTCACTGATTCATTATTTTGTTTCATGCCTTTGTTCTGTGCACAACAGCTTTAGCGATAATACAATAAAATGCTTATACAATGTCATATAAAATATTCCTGTTACATATTATGTGTGTGTGTGTGTGTATATATAGTGTGTGTGTGTTCCATCCCTAGCAATGAAAAAACAAATAAACAAACAAATTAAAGGTCTATCTGAAGAGACCATTTTAAATCAGTGTTTTATTTTACAAAATGTCGACAATATAAATAACTTTGTGTTACACCTGGAAAAGTGAAACACGTTACACTCAGTAACGCTGAAGAGATTTATGGGCAGAAATCGCCACTCTCCATTTGAGCATCCTAGTCATTTTTTTAGATTTTTAGATATACTTTTAAAATATTGGTTCATCTCCAGTGTTTACCTGTTCCCGTGGTAGGGGATTTCAAGCCATTGAAGTGAGATTCTTGATTTGAAGCTAGGTAAGGATGTGACTGACTTTTTCTTTTGCAATTTCCAAACTCTAAAGGCCCTAAAGGCCAGTGATTATTTTGCTATAGTTATGCAGTTTCATCCTAAAAATTGTTAATTAGTTGATTTTAGTTGATTTTACAGAAATGGAGTTATATATTTTTGTTTTGTTTTGTTTTGTTTTTCGAGACAGGGTCTCTCTGTAGCTTTGGTGCCTGTCCCAGAACTAGCTCTTATAGACCAGGCTGGCCTCGAACTCCCAGAGATCCGCCTGCCTCTGCCTCCTGAGTGCTGGGATTAAAGGCGTGCGCCACCACCGCCCGGCCTGGAGTTATATTTTTGAAAGATTACGAAGATGAGAACTTTGAAAAAATATTTAAACATCAGATATGAGTAAAATCTTATAAAATATTAAAATATAAATTTAAACTGTATTAAGTCCTTGTTTTATGAAAACCAAAGTTAAACTTTATGATAAAATTGTATTTTATACTAAGCTGACCACATGAGGTTCTAGTCAACAGTCCTTCAGAGAAACAAACCTTTGAGACTGTACATGACAAAAGGCTTACTGTACATTTAAACTTTTATTTGAGTCTTTTACTTTAAAGGATGTTAAAATTAATTACCATTAATTACTAAATATTAATTCAGTTGTGTTGAAAATAATTTTCCCCATGAAATTCTTTTTATTTTTGTAGACAGGCTTAATTTTCTGCCAGTCTTTAAATAAACTTCTTGAGATATGCCAATAAGAAGGAAAATTTGTTAGAATTACGTATACCTGAAAGTCGTTCCTGGTAAGGAGAACCAAGTGTCAGGTGGTGACTCGCTCTGGGAAAGACTCAAGTAGGGGTTCCTGAAGGTTGCTGGGGTGGGGTGGGGGTGGGGGGCATCTCCATCTTAGCCTCTTTTGTAGGCTGAGGTTTTCCCAACTACTTTTCAAACCTGATGGTTGTGCATGCTGTGAAATTATGTCTTTAGAAGCTTGAGCTTTCCCTAACTTCTATTATACAGACCTTGTAATGTATGGATACAATAAGTAAGCTGTGTACCACAGTGTTGAAGGTGCAAAGTGCATGTGCTTTCTGCCCACGTGAGTAGCTGAGAACATCAATTCTATAAAGGTTTATTTTGTTCACTGTTATTAGTGTGTGTGTGTGTGTGTGTGTGAGAGAGAGAGAGAGAGAGAGCGCTCACAAGAGTACCACAGTGTCCCCAGTTGTGAATAAAACGCAATAGCTCCTTTCTCAAAAACTATTATTTTCTACAGAGAAAACTTTATTTGCTTATGCCACATATTTTGTGGTAAAAAAAAAAATCACCATCTTATTTGGGGTATAATATCTTTTATTGTAAACATTTGTTTATTGTGTGTGTGTATGTGTGTGTGTGTATATGTGTGTGTGTGTATGTGTGTATATGTGTGTGTGTATGTGTGTGTGTATGTGTGTGTGTATGTGTGTGTGTGTATGTGTGTGTGTGTATGTGTGTGTGTGTGTGTGTGTATGTGTGTGTATGGTGTCATGGCTGTAGGCATTCATGGTGTGGAAGTCAGAGATCAGCTTTCAGGGATCAGTGTTTTTCTTCTTCCTTGTTGCTTCTGCTGTGCTGTGCTGCAGACCAGCTGTCAAGTCAGCCTCCACTCCCTGCCTCACCATAGGGTGCTGGAATTACAGATGCCTGACATCAATTCTGGCTCTCTCTCTCTTTCTTTTTTTTTCTTTTTTTCTTTTTTTTTTTTTGAATGTGGCTTCAGAGGACTAAACTATTGTTAGGATTACAAGGCAAGCGTTACTCTCTGAGCCTTCTCAACAGTGCATATCTTTTAATTAAAAAAGAAATTTAAGCTTTTAAGTCAACAAAGGTTGGGTTTTTATTGCATTACAAAAATTTATATTGGATGAGAATCGGGCATGATATTTTAATGGTAAATTGGGGAGATATATTTTCAAAATGAAAACAACCAAACAGCCTTGATTTTTGGATGGTGATAATTTCCAGGATAAAATGAAACAGACTGAGAGTTTCTTGCATTTAAAAAATGATTGCTATGGACTAATAGCGCTAAATATTCCCCTTGCCTTAAGACCAGGTTGCATTCTGTTCTCTCATCGTCCCGAATGAATATTCATTTTTAAGAACCCTCATAGGAGTTGAGAAAAGCCCTTCTGGAGGAAATCTTTCTATCAATCCAAGTTTTACAATATAAATCGCTGCAGGAACGCAGTGACTGGGTAGGGAGCAGAGCGCCGCCCTCCTGGGCTGCAAGCCAGAGTCAGTTTCCTGCGCCTGGAGACTAGCTGCCTGGCTTTAGCGTGACATCCCGTCAGAAGCCCCTTCTCGCAGTGTTTGTACGTACGAGTCAGCGGGATTTTATAATTCTTACCTTTAGGTTGAAAATAAGGTTCTGCTTTAATTGTTTTCAAAAGGGCACATTTCTTAAGGGGCTCATTTATTCAGGAAGTGAAAGCCAATTTGCTGGTTTAAATGGAAATGCTTTTCAGTGATCGGAAAATGTGAAGGTAAGTTCTATCATAAATGGAGCCTGCACGTTTTTCTTTATTTGCCAAATTAGTTCTCATTCATGCAGGAAATGGAAACATTTTGCCTACATTTGCATTAAAGCTCCTCTCTTTAATATTGGCTGCCTGAAAAATTGCACCTATCGTATTTTGAACAAGCAGCCCAATTATCAGTGGCTTTCAATTAGAAAGGAAAAAAATTTCTCAAATTTGGAGACAGCATCTTGGTACCTAGCTGGCGGAACTGAATCTGTGAGCAATTATAGCTTGATAACAGTCTGCAAACATTTCTTTGAGCTGCTTAAGCTAAAAATAAATATTAAAAAACTGCCTAATAAAAAATTGGTTGAGATATCTTAAAGCACGTGCAAAGCCAGTGTTTTGCTTCCATTACTGCTGCGTTATTAAATATGAACCAGTAAGTGAAAATCAATGATGACTCAAATATTTTTTCAATTAAAACCTCATTTGATTTTCCTTATTTGAAAACCACTGTATTTTTTTATGCACCAAACATATTACAAATTTTTATCAGTAATCCTGACTTGTTGGGGCTATTTAATAAACAGTAGCTTATAACTCTTTCATAAGAATTATTAACTGAATAAATTAATCTCATCTTCCAGCTCAGAATAAGACAAATTTGTTTTCATCCCCATGATCCAAGATAAATTATTTGAGGATTAATAAATCTCACTTTCGTAAAGCTGTGTTGAAGGAGAGACAGTTGTTCATAGATCCTAGATGCCCAGGAAATGGGATTTCAAGTTAATAAAACTAGTGTTTTCTCTGTGAGGCTGGGAACCCAGCAAGTCACTGTCCCTGAGCTTCCTCTTCTCCCTGCATCAGTGAATACAGACTTCCCTCCCTCCCTCCCTCCCTCCCTCCCTCCCTCCCTCCCTCCCTCCCTCCCTCCCTCTCTCTTTTTCTTTCCTTTTTGAACAGCTTTCTTCTTTTCTGGTTTCTAAGACAGTAGTCCTCCCCCTACTATTCATTCTATTTAATAGCTGACCTCTCAGATTATGTGTCTGCCTACTCCCCAGCCCCAACCTCTAAGTTGAATCAGGACTCTGTGGCCATTCCTGACTGACAGCTTCCAGCTTGAAGTCTTTAAATAGGATTATGACCATGAGATCTTCCAGCCCTTACTTCAGAGCTCTACACTTCTGAGTTCCGTACTCAGGGAACTAACTGTGAACTCAACATCTTTGCTTTGGTACTAAGCAGGCTGTTCACATTTGGTACCTCCGAATCACAGTTCAGAATTCCTGCACTGGTCCCAACCTGTCTTTTGAAATTCATGGGTTAAGAACAGTTTTCAAATTCACATGGTCGCGGTATTCAGAGGTAGGGTCTTTGGGAAGTATCTAAGATTATATGAGGAGAAAAAATGTGATTTTTATTGTAAATATACTTAATCCTTCTGATAGATATAATTGATTTAATAACTATAATTGAAGATAAATTTCAAAGACTTGCATAGTACAAAAAAATCATTGGTTTAAATCATGTTTTTATTTTTTTCTTTTGTGGTTGTAAAACTAGCAATAGCCTCATGGAGCAGCTGAGGTCATGGTGCTCCTAAAGCAGACTTGAGCTTTCGGAGGTCCTCCTCTTCAACATATGTTAAGTAAAGTATCCGACTTCCTGATAAAAACGCAGCCCATTAGTGGGGATACAGAGTACAATGGTAGAACATTTGCTACACAGTGGTAGAATATGAAGTCTTGGGCTGTGTCTCCCGTACTATGAACAAAACCAAACCTCCCCCAAACCCAAACTAATGCCCATAGATGTTTTGCTCTGTTCTTGAGACAGGGCCTTGTTCTTGAACTCTTGGACTCAAGGGCTCTTCCTACCTCTGTCCCCCAAGTGCTGAGATTATAGGTGTACATCACTATGCTAGGCCCACATATTGACATATAAAGCATTTTTGCTAAGTTTTCTTAAATAATTATAGTGAATCAGTATTGTTTGGCATACTTCTTTGACTTTTTAGCCCTTCTTTGGCTTTGATCATCCAGAATTAAGGCTTGCTCTAGGAGTGGCATCCTCTCGAAGGATTCACTGAATGAAAGGCAAATTCTTCCTTGTCTTGGACAATATCTGGAGTGCTACCTGAAAAGAAATGGTCTTGACCTGTGCATGGCCTTGAGTTTAAAGTGAGGAAGTTGTCCCGCTGAGACTGGGTTTTGGTGTAAGCTTTTTCTAGATGGTAAAGATTCATTTTTGTAAAAACGAAAGAGCCAAATAGGTTGCTTTTAAGACTGAATTAAAGGTTGACTTCTGTAGGGTCCTTCGGGCCCTGGGGTATCATGAGTATTTTACAGTTTTGCTGCCTTGGTTTGGGTTGTAGGGAAAGAAGAAGAAGAAGAAAAAAAAAAGCAACACTGTCTCCAGTGTGGCACAAACCAATTTCTGACCTTTTGATGCACATTCCTAGTATCCCGCAGAGGTCTCTGCTCATAGCATCAGTTAGGATTTGATAGTGACTGTTTATCTTCTTGCTCTCCAGTATAAGAAGCACCGCTCTTCTCATGCGCATACCAACAACTTCGCAAAGTCTGTGGTCAACCTGGTAGACTCTGTAAGTAGCTTGGTTTTCTTGAAACTTCTCTTTGTTAATTGAAAAGGCATGGCTTATGCCTCCTTCTCTCTAGTCACTGACTATGTTAGCTATTACTTGGGTGAAATAAAAAATTTCTTCACATACATATCTATACATATTCATATTCATATTCTGGTGAATAAACCGTCGGATGGTAAACTTTGTGCAGAGTATTCTGGGTTTTAGAATTCTCAGAACCCCCAAGATACTTTAGCATTGTTTCTTTCTTTTGAGCTTATTGACTTTCATTAATTATCATTTTAATTCTATGTATCTGTGGGGTGCAGTGTAATAATTTGATACATGTGTACTGTATCTAATGAGCAAATCAGAGTAGCTAGCATCGCCACCTCCTTAAACAGTGAGAAATTTTTATTAACCCACAGTAATTGTATAGCATTGCCTCTGCTGGTACCGGAGTCCGTGGGGGATAAAGCGCAACGGAGGAAAGCCTGTAAAGCTGGAAATCAGCCTCCGCAAATGAGGCTTTATTAATAACTACTTGAGCTTTTCCTAAATATTTTGCGTAAGTTGAGAAGTCCTAATGGATTGAGGCAGCATGTGTTTGGAGGGTTTGGATAGATAAAAATGTCAAGGCCATGTATTTATTATCTTAGTTCTCCCATGGTAGAATATTTCAGACTTAATTTCTAGTATTCTGTGTGATAGAATTGGGTGTCATCACCTCATAAAATAATTTGAAATGATAAAATGTCTACTTCTTTCAAAGGGGATCCGACCCTCCGTATCTTCACTGTTGACGTGCCTTTCCCTTCCTGTTCCCTCCTAAGTTCCAAAGAATGATCATTTAGATTTCCTTCTTGTTTCTCGCCTTAGGTAGTAACCCCACAGAGCTGGATTTCATCCATTATGTTCCAATAAATAATTCAATTTGACTCACATAAATGAATTTATGTATTCTTCTGTGAAGTGCTACTTTGTTAGGTTAAATATATTTTTATCTTGTATTTTTTTTTGTATGGTCCCTCTTAACTGTGAAAAAAAATCCTTTTTATAAATTGCTGAGCATCTCAATGCTACTCACTCTGAGGAACTGCCTTTTAAACAGCCCCAAACCACCCGTCATGTAAATATTCATAACATATTTTGTGCACCTAGCATATGTTATGTGCCTCATAGGCACAGCTGACAAAATTGTAATATGAGTTGATGTGCATAGAATATGTAATATAAAATTAAGGTTGAGCCCCTGAGAGCCAGTTTACATCTGCCTTATTACTTTTCTTTAATTTCAGCTCTTGTCATTCTGCTCACAGGAAAGGCATAGATGGATATGGAAAAGAGAATCTTAAATACATCTTCTCCCATGCAAAATCTATTTATTAGGCAGCATCTCTGCATTAGGAATTTTTGCATGATTGAGTAGACTCATACTTTACAAAATTTAATTTTAGTTTGTGTTATATTTATAAAGTTCTGAAGCTAATCACTGATTGCAAAAATATATTACACTTAACTCATCTTTGTGTAAAGTCACTATAGAATCAACTTTTTTGATAATTTCTTTATTCAGTGTCTTCAAAGACCATTCATTTGTTTTCTTAGATAGTTTAAAAGTAAGACAACATAGCAACTCTCGTTGAAGCTGCTTAACCCTGTGCATTATTTATATGGCCCAAAGTAGAGAGAACAGAAGAAAAGCAAACTGTGTGTGTGAGTGATTCCACTCTGCAGTGAGGTTGAGACTGGTGATGTAAATCTGTTCCCCTCTCTTGGCCCCAGCTCTGAGATTCACTCTGAGGATTATTACGTTGTGTGGCAAGGCAGCTGTACCGTCTGATGAACTGTCCTAACGCTGCAGATTATATTGCACGTAGAGTCACTATGTCAGGCTCCCGCTTCTCGCCTCCTGTGGGATTTGGAAAGGTTATTTTGCTGAACCCTGTTGTCAGAGCAGGTCCTGACTTGAGAATTTTATCATCCCTGCATCCGTCTCATAAGATGCCAGGCAACTGAGAGAAGGAATAATCTTTAGGAGAGTAGAGAATACTTAATTGTATGAGTTTTCTTCTTTGTTTTGGCTCTTGGAAATGAGAAATTAAAGCCGGTTCTGTGTGATTAGCTAATTCTGACCCCGTATTCTCTCACCTCCCCCCTCTTCCCTTCCGCTGACTGACTCACTGATTGTTTGACCCAGTGTTTTCCTCCTGCACCTGTCCTGTTGTATACCCTCAGATTTACAAGGAACAACTCAACACTAGGGTTGTCCTAGTGGCCGTAGAGACCTGGACTGAGAAGGATCAAATTGACATCACCATCAACCCCGTGCAGATGCTGTATGAGTTCTCCAAGTACCGGCAGCGCATCAAGCAGCATGCCGATGCGGTCCACCTCATCTCGTATGTGCTCCTTCCGACGGTTACTGCAGTTTCGACTTGGGTTTATCTTTATCTCCGCACGGTATCAGTTAGGTTACATATCAGGGAGCAGTGACTTCTACAGTGTTGCTGCTGGCCCCCTTCTCTGTTCAGAAAGGTGGAATTCGCTGGCACGCTGTGGTTCTGTGGCCACCAACTCTACTGTCTGAGCACAGAGCTCCCATCCTCCATCCAAGATGCTACTGGCACTGTTATCTTCAGTGCAGGCAGCAGGAATGCCAGACTTGGAGACAGGCTTTGCTAGATCATAGTCACATGACCACACCTGGCTGTAGGAAGTCTAGGAAATGCCTTTTTAGATGAATCATTGAAAACAGTTGTGTTTCTGCCACTAAGGAAGAGGCCTGTCCTTCCTACCCTTTTCCTCTTCCCTCTCAAAGCTGTTTCCAACCTGACTCCATGGTTCTGTCCTGCAGTCAAACCAAGCAACACCTTCCTTCCTTGCCATCATTACCTTGTACTTCTTTCTCAGCCTCCATCAATTTATAATAATTTAGCATAAGCTATTCTCTAGTAGAAAGAGTCAGTTGTGTTCCTAAGAGCATGCACTGAAATGTTTTTAAATCAGTTTTGATTTCCAGTTGAGGGTGGTGTTCAGGCTGTTCTGTGTGTGGGAGAATGCCTGTGGGTTAGGAGTGTTTACGTGGTGTTTTCTAACTGTGCTTTGTTTTCCTAAGGCGTGTGACATTCCATTACAAGAGAAGCAGTCTGAGTTACTTCGGAGGTGTGTGCTCTCGCGTGAGAGGGGTCGGTGTAAATGAGGTAACTTTCTTTAACTGGAGTTGTCTCTGCAACTGCTCCTCTTTATTCGTTAAGACCCAGTGTATAATAGCGCATGCTCCAAATGACGGCACTGACAATGTAACCTGATGACAGATCAGGAAACAGAACCCAAAGCCCTCCTTTATGTTTATAATCATAGTTTTGGATAGCATCATGGTAGTTTTGCAAAGAATAAAATTACCTGAAAATAGGCTCAGAGATTTTTTTTTAGGCCTGTATAGCTGAGACGTTACGTTTTTATAAACCTATCAATCTTTCTCCTATGATGTTTTTTAATTTTTAGTGCTTTCCTGTGTATATTAAAATTAACTTCTTTAAATCAAAAGTTTACAGATTAAAGTTTGTCTCTCTATACAAATTTTCATTTTTATGTTTTCTACTTAAGTTTGGTATGAATTATAACAAATGTTTTCATAGAATTATTGTTTGAGTAAGTTTATTATGAAAATTCTTAACTGAAAGAAGCACTCCAAAGCCTAGTCAACTATGTCAAAATCCTGACCAGCACTGGAGTCTGTTTTACCAGTAGTCCCACTTGCTCAGTGGGCGACCTCTCTTGTCATATCTGCATTGAGTTTATCCTTAGCTCACTTTCAGTTGGAGCCCAGCCTTGGCGACTTATATTTTCTGTTTCCATGTGAAAATCTTCCTGTACTCAATGCTTCTAGTGGCACCGTCTCAAGGGGGAAATGATTCAAGTCATATGCCATCTTTAGAAGTTGTAAAGCTCTACTTGGGGACTTGGAATGATAGTGACAACCGCTAAGGAATAATAACTGTGTCTGTGCCCTCTCTCAAATATTTCCCACACACTTTCAACTCGGAAAACCAGTACGGTCTTCCAATGGCAGTGGCACAAGTATTGTCTCAGAGCCTGGCTCAAAACCTCGGAATCCAGTGGGAACCTTCTAGTAGAAAGCCAAGTATGTACCCTGACTTTCTTACTTGAGTTCATGTATAATTCTGTCTGGGTAATGCATGTCCAGTCATTAAGAATGTTTTATGCCCTAAGTCACTGTAGTTTAATTATAGTGTTATGTCATTCCTTAGAAAAAAAAGTCTTGAACGTCTTGAGATAATTATTAGACTATTTAGGTGGGAGATATTTCTCTTTCAAAATCCATAAGCTCATACTTCATCAGTTCTTTCTTATTGAGACTGTTGAGACAAGGTGGGGTGGTGGTTGATTGATACGCTTCTTTGAGTCCTAACTATAGACACAACATACCAGCAACAACTCCATGGAAAGTTTATCAAAGATACAGTGGACTGGGAAGGAGCTGAGGTCAGCGGACAAGGGTCTTATATTTGAGTGCTCACAACCCTTCCCCACATAGTCACATCCAGAAAGGTGAGCCCCTTGCTCCCACTTCCTAGAAAAGCCTTCCACTGGCCTTTTAAGGTTGGGATGGGTGGAGAGGGACAGACTAGTCCTGTGGTCCAGAGGTAGGTCCAAGAGGGAGTTCATCCATGGCCTATGATCCATGCAGCAACCAAAGTAAAACAAGTGGTCATTGATGTCACTTCATTTGGTCAATGTTTTTGTTGACCAGGTGAGAAAAGGAAGGAAAGAACCAACTTTTCCAGTGGACCGAGTAGTAAGAGCCATCAGAGATTTAGAAGCTTGTGGAAATACCTTATTTCTTTTTAAAATCAGGCTAAAATCCACACCTCATTTCTTTTAAAAGCGGGATAATGTCCTACCTGAATTATAGTCCTCTTTGTGCTAGCGCAGTAGTCAAATATAATTTTAAAAAATTTTTGTGGTTAGAAGGCAAAACATCACAATAGGACCTTGAGGAGAAAGAGAGCAGCATGTTCGCCATTGTCCATTTAATGAGAAAATAAGCTGAAGTCACCATCCTCTTACTATAATCGTGAGAGCCAGGAGTAAAAATCTCTTTTCCCACCGAGACCTTCCCAGAGAAGAAAAGAAAAAGTGCATTATCTTGCTTGCTGTCCTCTGTGTGATTAATATATAGCACCGCGGGGAAGTGGAACAGCATCTTGTGTCCACAGACTTGATTCCCTTTATAAGTAAGTACATTAATGACCAAGCACACAGCTGTGACAACACCTGCAACATTTTGCAGATCTCTATAAACTTTCTTTACTAATATCTTGCTCAGAGCATTTGCTTTCTCATGGCAGTGGTTACACCACATTAAAGTTTTAGAACCTGGCCCAGATAGCACAGAACCAGTACAGAGAGTCACCAGGTTTAATAACTTAATTGAAAATCCTGGAGGCCAGTACTGGGGTCACCTGAGAGGTGTTAATGGATTGGATGGTGTAGAAGCACAGGATGAGATTGCTCTCCAAGTCTCTGACTGATTCTGGCAATGACTCCAGCAAATTGAATTCCTTTCTTTAACTGCTCGGTGTCTGAAGGACTTTGGTGACATTGTACTGTATTCTTTCAGATCACCCAGGGATGCCATCTGTGTCGACCCTGGAACCACTCTGGGAGACAGGCAGAGAGACACGGCTTTCATTTTAGAAGCAGACATCCCCCCCCCCCAAAAAAAAGAGCTGAGTGGCTTCCCTATTCCTTAGCTGTAGATTAGAATCCAGCCTTTTGTTTCTAGCCCATCATACTTGTAACTAAGCATTGGGTTTTATGACTCTAATTGGCATGTCTGAGTTACAAAAACCAAAGAGAGGCCCAAGTTTTTTCTTAGTAAGCAACCTATATTGCAGGCATAAGGAGCCATTGATTTAGAGAAAATAAAGAAGCCTTTGCACGGCACTGCTGTGGTGTAGAGTGGGACTGAGGAGGTTTTGCAGGAGCTGGAGCAAACTGAAGCTGTGTCTTTGTTTTCCTCCCTCCCTTTGTTGCTCTATTATTCCACCGGACTAGAATGTGAATGCATAGAATCCTGGGGCGGCTGCATCATGGAGGAAACAGGGTGAGTCTGCATTACTCTTGCATTTGCTGTATGCCTGTTGCAAAAATTGCTGCATATATAATAATTAGAGACACAGTCTCTCAGGCACTGGTCTTTTAGACTAAGCACTTAGTATAAATTTAATAATTAATTGTCTGATATTTTAAAACTGACAGTGCTAATTCACTTTATATTTTTAATTTTTAATTTAAGGTTGGAGAGAAAGTGAAATGGATTGGCTACTTTTATTTATTAACCCTTACAGGAGTCACATGACTAAACACTTCTGCATTTAGGGGAGGCATTAATCTTTTAATAAACTTAGAATAAAAGCAGATGGTCTATCAGAAGCAGTCAGTGAGAATCAATTCAGTCATCTATTTATATTATTGGGAACTTATAAATGTATGTTTATGATAATAAATTTGTACTGTATTGTTTATGGAGTCAACAGAGCTTTTTAAATTCAGAGTTATTTGGTTAAACAAGAGAGTTGTCAAGTGGTGGACAATCCACGTCAATCCATCTGTCGTCGTTGGTGGGCACTTCTGTAACTGGACCAGCTGTTCCCTAGCATCAGTGTGCTGAGCCCTGGAACCACTGCTGTCTCCACGAGACACTAGGCCTCTAGAGCTGGAGGAGGAGAGGTGTCTCTTGCTCTCTTTGTTCAGGCTGAGCACCTGCATGCTGGCAATTTCTAGTCCTACATTTGTTCTGCACTGGCTACCAAAGGTGCCACCTCCCTTCTACAGGGCCCCTTCCTTCTTCTTCTACCAGACCCTGGAGAGGAGAAGATTTGTACACTTAACCGTTATCCCCGTGTGTTCAAAACGTCTTCCTAGAAGTGCAGTCTCGTCTGGAAATGCTTGCCTTCCCCAGCCACATTACTGTGCTGCATAGTCAAGTCCTGTATGATGATACAGGTTTAATAGCTACCAGAGAGGACAGTACCATTCATAATGTTGGTTTTGTATGGCAATATTGTTGTCTTTTAAACTGTCACTTTCTAAATAAATATTGGATTGACTACCCAAAAGATAAAGAAAACTATTTGAAGTTAATGTATATGATATATATTTGATATACTTCTTATAAGACATCACTGTCACTAGAGGTGAGTTTTAATCCTATATGTACCCTCATGTATCAGAATACATAAACTATTGTATTATATTCTAGAACGGCCTCTCACATCAGGCACTATTGTAGACGTTCCCAAGGAACCATCGTGTATGATGTAGCTTAACCTTGACGTGTGTCTGCTATTCCCTTGTGTACTGACATAGGGGTCTTAATTTGATTGAATAAATCAGAGAGAGGTTCATTTTTTATTCATGCTAAATCATGAATATTGCTCAATAATTGTATTTGAAATGAAGAATAAAGAGCCATTGCTCATGGGAACATGCCTTAATTCCTTTTTGCTGTGGGCATACACACTGATAGCATATGCATGTACGATCCAGCACATTCTTCAGGGTTTATTCATTTACTTAAAATTTGAATTATTGAAGCCTGAGTAACATTGTCTTTAATAAATCGACCCTCCTGACTCCCTCTTCCAACAAACAAGGTCTAGTAGGCTGATGAACCCTTTTTATTCAGAACAGAGTAGAAGAAAAAGATTGTCTTTATTGAGACATAATAAATAAAAATAATCAAACTTTAAAACCTAGCTTAGATGTAAGGTTTTATCGCAACCCTTTCAAGTTGTGTTTCAAGACAGAGATTTTATGAGGGTTGGTGGAAGGGGAGTAACCAAGCCTCCAATTCTGTGATGGTTTTTCTTTTTCTTTCTTTTACATACTTTACCTCATATATGTAGACACTTGGGTCCACATGTCAGTATTTGTATAGATTCGTCTACACCCAGAGTGAACATTCAGTGGGTGTTCATTTTCTTCTCTCATGATTGCTTTTCTGAAATTGCTCACACACCCGATTCTCTGCTTCTTAAGGGTGTCCCACTCTCGGAAGTTCTCCAAGTGCAGCATCTCAGAGTACCGAGACTTTTTACAGAGGGGAGGCGGGGCCTGCCTTTTCAACAGGCCAACAAAGGTCAGTCATTGCGGAAGTGAAATTATTTTTTTTCCAATGCTTAACGGTAAGAATGTACGAAACATCAGCGATTTCTCTCAGAAAACGGGTCTCTTGTCACACGGATTAATATATCATTACAAGCTATCTACCTTTCTCAGCCTTCCAGATGCTAGAATTAAGGTAGGAACTGCTATAACCACTGTGGGAAGATGTTCAGTTATAGAAAGCCTCTGCATGCTGAAGACGGAGTAAGATCACATGGGGCATCAGTGTTCAGTGTTTGCTTGCACACCACAAGTCCCCCCAAATGCAAAAACTTCTCAGAATTTTTATGCTGTGTTTTCACCTTCCTGCTGAGAGATGGGGAGAGAATGAAAAGCCCTTACTCACTTGAGTTTGTTCTCTGCCAGCAATCTCACTTAAGCCTGGCATTCTTTCTGGAGACTTATTTTCCCTCTTGTCTGTCTGCCCTCCAACCCCAACTCCTCCACTTTCTGGAGGCATCTGATCCAGGAAGGAAGCATTACTGATGTCAGTCAAGCCCCCTCCCCAGCCCCACCCAAATGATCTAACATTTACAGGTTCCGTAAACACTATAAGTATTTCTGTTACATAGTCCCCTTCCCTTGGGAACACAAGCTGTCACTGACATTTCATAGGTATATGTATAAACAATATTGCAACTCCTTAGCCACAAATTAAAAAAAAAATACACATTTCCAGAAGAGGTTTTTAGGAGTTTTCAGGAAACACATTTGACAGCAAATCTCCTTAGTTTTGAAAATCTTCATTTAGTTCTCATGATGTAAATATTTATGTCTTGCTGTGGAAGCATGAAATTGTTGGTCTGTAAGATATTTGACATTAAACCCAGAATTCTCAGACTGACAGGCTAAAGCCTTTGCATGAAGCCCTGGGTTTTTTATAGGAGCGTGCTTGGAAATAAAGCAGGCCAGCAGTTGAAAAGACAGTATTGTCTTTAGAATATACCTCATGAGTCAGGCAGAGTTCATTTGCATGGAAAGTGTTCGATATTCTCCAAATGTAAAGAGTGGCAATATCATGTCGACCTTTTCTTTTAAAAAAAAAAATGGCGAGGAAGACAAACAACAGATAGACTAATTAATTCCATACCCACAGCTGAGCGATACAGCTGGGGTCAGGGAATGGAAGCCTGGGATCAGGCTTCTCTGTAAAATCTCAGGGAAAGAAAAGCTCTGTAAATTCCGGAAAAAGAATTGAGACTTTTAAAGTTACTTCGCACTAATAAAATAGCCCAACAGCCTTTCCTGGCAGTGCCCGCCAGGCACAGAAACCAGAAGACTCCAAGGCGTTTGAAAGGAGTGGGATCTGTAATGAAGAACTAATAGGAACTGCTGACAGTTCTGAATCACACAGCGCATGGTCAGTGTTACCTTGCCCTGCAGCTGCCAGCTAACTAACTGTAAGCATGCTGCTTGAGGAAACAAGATTCGCTTGTCTGGGGAGGTGAAGGTTGCCAGGATATATACACACAGAGCCATCATTGCATTTCTCAGGTTACCTGTGCGCAGGAAGACAATTATAAAAAAATAACCATGTTTACATATTCAATTTCAGAAGGATACTTTCTCTGAAGTTACAATGATTAAAAAAAAAAAAAAAAAAGAAGGCCCCATGGATTCCAGTGACTAGTTTAAATGCGTATGTTCGAGAGCTACTTTTCTCCCTGTGTTCCCAGCCAGTGGCTATATGCATAGGCGTGTGTTGCTGTTGTGTTCGGTTTATATGCATGTTTTCTGTGCTTTAGGAATCTTCCCAATTGCGCTGATTTCCGTCTGGTTTGAGATGGTGACCTGTCTCAGGAAGGGGAAAGAGCCCAAGAAGGAAAGGCTGGGAAGCCTGGAACCAAGTGTTGGTTATCTTGTAGCTGTTCCAACCTTTTCTATTTTCTCCTGCCTGCAAATCTAAGTAGCACTGAGATCAATACTATTGACTCCATCCAGTGTGGTAGGAATGCTTCCTTGCTTTGTATAGCAGTTCCTTCCTGGAACTAGTAGAGCCAGGTCTTTCTTGGGTAGTGGAAAGTGGACATCAGTGGAAGGGAACTGATGCCCACAGTGTATATGGCTGACGGGGACAGGCTCTTCCTCTCTTGTTCATGGCTTTGAGCATTTGTGTTGGGATGTGCTGTTCCAGATCCCCACAACACACACCCACAAGAGGTGCTCAGACCCAGAGAAATTCTGTGCCAATAGGAAATAGACACATTTGTCATAAGCAATCAACTTCCCTAACAATTGCTCTGCTATGTTTTTATCCAGAAACAAGTTCATGGCATCACTAGGGGGGAATATTCTAGAAACTTGCCTCTGTTATGACTGCAGCAATGACTGAGAGAGTTCTGTGTATTCATTCACATGTCTATACATCAACTTAATTTTTTCTTTATGAAACTAAATTGGGTATTAAGAGATGGATTTGCACATAGTTAATTGAATGAAACTCCCGGGTTACTGGATTCATTTTCTTTCTGCTCATAGGTAATTCAAGAAATGCAATGGTGGCACTTTGTGCCAGGCAATGCAGATTTCTCTCCAGTGAGTGTGATGGATTTGAATCTCTGGCAACATTGTTCTAGGCTTACTGGCATTTCCTTGTTTGTAATTCTCACATTTGGCTTCTGCTAAACATATTTGTCTTTCTGACAGTTCTGATATCTTCTCAGCTGTCTTTAGTCAAGTCAGCAAATTAGATATCTATGAGTCTTATTAGTAATACATTTTTGCTCCATTAGGAAACATGAAAAGTGATCCATTTCTCTTGACGGCTTATCTCCATCAGAAGTCACTCTAACGCTGAAGGGTATCTCTTGGGACCCCACTGAGGAAATTTTAGAGATCCCCCTCTCTAACATGGTTTTAAGAGTGTTACTAATAAGCAGATAGTATTCCCCACACAGACACAATATATAAGATGCCATAGTAATAAATCCGGGGGCTCGAAGAATGGCTCAGCAGGTAAGAGAGCATGCTGCTCTTTCAGCGGCCTGGAGTTTGGGTCTCTGCTCAATGCTGCACGGCTCACAACCCTTTTTTAACTCCAGCTCCAGGGGACCCAGAGCTCTTTTCTGGACTCTGTGGCTACCCAGGTGCTTGTATGCATACACTTACATCACTACACACACACACATAAGTGAAAAGAAACATAAAATCATAATAAATCATACAAGAATCATACAACGGGTGACATAGCTGTGCCTGTGGCCAGGTTGGTGTGTGGATTTTCTGTGATAAATTCAAATGTTTCTCTTTGCATTCTCCCATCTCTTTCAGCTGTTTGAGCCCACAGAATGCGGGAATGGATACGTAGAGGCCGGGGAGGAATGTGACTGTGGTTTCCACGTGGTAGGTGTAAGAGACCATCTCTACTCTCAGTGCGGGCCTTCCTCTGAGTTAACAAGAACAGTAGTGAGCAGCCATCATTCATCCTGGGGTCCTTGCCTTATTCTTTCCTTTTTCCCGACCACTTTGATCAATGCTTCATCCTAGCTCAGACACATAAGAACGAGCTATGTTGTTGAACGGTCTTGTCTGAAAAGCCTAATGGATTGTTCTAATCAAATTCCTGACCTTTAAAAAGTTACTTCAGAGCTCATACTCATCTCTGGCCCCTTATACAGAATCATCATCATTTTCCCATGCTGGGTGTTTTTTTTCCCTTCATAAAACTAAACCTGGGCATTAAGAACATGGTAGAGTTACAGAGGTGTGTGTGTTGGGGCCAGGGTCTGGTAAGAAGTCATCATACTTGTAGGAGGTCAGTCAGCTGAGGCATGGGGCTGGGCTCTGTCATCATTTAAAGTGATTTACTCTTTTTAAATGTTAGTGTACTGTCTGTAGAAGTCTTGTTATGTGATGCATAAGCTACACGTGGAGGGGGTGCTGGATGGGCAGTGGCATTGTCCTGGTTTTACTCAGAGAAGTGTTTTCTCTAGGAATGCTACGGAGTTTGCTGTAAGAAATGCTCACTCTCCAATGGGGCCCACTGCAGTGACGGCCCCTGCTGCAATGGCACCTCGTGTCTTGTGAGTCCCCTGGAAGTTTCATCTTTCTTCCCATTAATTGACAATTTACCCAACCATCTCAAGAGGTTTGCTGAGGTTTTGAGTGACTTGACACACATTTATGTGTGTTAGTCCAGCGACGCTGTAGAATCAGTAATTCTACCCAACTTCTGAGGCTCATAGCGTTTCATCTGTTAATGACTCTGCACGCCCTACCCTCCCAGGCTTCCTCTAGAGGGTGTACTTGTACATCCTTCAAACTAAATAAGTTGTCCTAGTAGCCCAGATGAACAGATTAAATTGTCAGACAGAAGGGAACAATTCAGTTGGTCTTTTAAATAATATAATCTGCCTCTGCCTTTTGTTCTCCAAACCTGATGCTACTTAGCTCTAGACCCACAGTATAAACACTAGTGCTACTGCACCCATTCAACTTTCTGAATTCTTTGGAAAGTCAACAAAGCCAGACGAGGAAGTATTTACCTATGTTTGCAAGCGTGCATGTGTGTGTGTGTATGTGTGTGTGTGGGGGGGGTGCAGAGTCTTTCACCTACACTGACTTGCTAGTTACTTTTGAAAAATCATTTTAATACTCCTTTTTTCTCAGATGGCAGATCCATGACATTTCTGATAAGTACAAAATTTATGAGATTTTATTACATTTTTTCAATACCAGGGGAGGCTTCACATCATGATATTATAGAAGATTTCAACTTAGTTTGTGGCTGCTTCACATTACCGCCAAATGATATATTGCTTGAGGCTAATTAAGACTTCATATTTGCCCAGCCTTTGGCAGACAAACAAATGTTCTGTTTATCATAGGCAGTCATGGACGCCACTGAAGGTGATTTATATGGATTCCTATGGATTGTAATTTTGTTGGGTGTATTTATGTAAAGCAAGATTAATACTAAGCTAGTGGACAGATTAGTGATGGTTTGGTATACATATCAGTCCTTCAGGAAAATCTTAAATATTTAATGATGGTATTTTGTTCCTCCATGTTAAGCTAAACCAGTGTTTCTTCTCTATATAATTTTCATTGCACTGTTTTCTTAACACGTGGAGACAGTGGGTTTCATAGTCTTTAACCAGTGGTTTGATGCTCTTTAGTGTAGGGCAAGCATCTGAGCCTCATTTCTTTCTTCTTTTTATATTTGTTTTGTATTTTGAGGCAGGGTTTCTCTGTGGCTTTGGAGCCTATCCTGGAACGTGCTCTGTAGACCAGGCTAACCTTGAACTCACAGAGATACGTCTGTCTCTGCCTCTCAAGTGCTGGGATTAAAGGCGTGTGCCACCACTGCCCAGCCTAGCCTCTTTTCTAACCTACAATGATTTTACTAAGTTGTGAGACAGGTGGGTGATGATTATGATGAAGCGTAGAACTGTTGGTGGTCATAAGAATGCAGCCTTTTGGAAAGTCAGTTAACACCTGCTCCTAATGTTGGGTTTTGATTTTTAGTTTCAGTCACGAGGGTATGAATGTCGGGATGCTGTAAACAGCTGTGATATCACTGAATACTGCACTGGAGACTCTGGCCAGGTATGGAAACTTTTGGCTCCTGTATTGTGTAACACACATTTTAATTCCTTTGATAAAGACTACATGCGTGAACTCGTTTTGGTTTCTTTATTTAGCTTTGTTCTCTAGATATTTCTAGCTCTCTACACCTATTACTTCAGGAAGTTTGGTATAGTGTTTTGGGATTTTCATCTCCCTTTTTTTCCCTAAATGTCCCCTTCATATATATCTTTAGATGATTTATACTCAACTCATAAACCTTTTCCTCTAGGCTCCCACATCTTACATGCTCTTGTCAAGTATTTTGAACACATTTTTTAAAAACAAATTTTGGAAGGCAGCTGATATAGGAGACCAGGAGCAAGCAGAGCTTCTAACTTACTGTCACTCCCACTGTCCCCATGCATGGTCCTGCTTCTCAACCTCTGTGCTTTGACACGATTTTGGCCCATTAAAATGATTATAGCACTGTAATTAATACTGACTTCTTGAATCCCTCATTGTATAATTTTTGTGCTTTTTGTTGATAACATGCTATTTTATGTCCTTATTTGCCATTCAAATGAACATCTGTGGAGTTACTTGCCAAGTACTGCTATAAATGCCGGAACATGGAAGGGAACATGATTGTCCAGTCCTTGCTCTAGTGAAATTTGTTTTTTGTTGTGTGTAGAGAGATTAGTAAGTTAAATATATGTGTGTATAAATGTATACGTATATAATAAGGTATTGTGTGAAGAAGAGTGTGGAAGGATATTATGTTAGGTCAATCAAATGAGCCTTCCTGGAGGAGATAGATGGTACTGAAGTCACTGTGGAAGGAATTTGTGTGCAGTCACTGCAGAGGTGTGGCTTCTTCAGGAAGTGGAATAAAAGCAGACAAAGTTTGAGGATAGTAGAAGAAGTTTCAAAAGAATTTCAGTGTTCTGCAGATTTAACCAATACCTAGCAACAAACCAAACCCTAAACAAAGTACTAGAAGGAAAACTCCAACCCAAGGAGGTTAGCTATATCCACAAAAACACAGACAATAGATGATCTCACAGAGGCAATTCCCAAAGAAGGGGAAGACACACAAAATAACATCACCAACAGTGAAAATTAAAATAACAGGAAGTAGCAATCACCGGTCATTAATACCCCCTTATATAAATGGACTCAACTCACCTATAAAAAGACACAGCCTAGCAGATTGGATATGAAAACAGAATCCATACTTCTGCTGCATACAAGAAACATACCTCAACATCAAAGATAAGCATCAACTCAGAGTAAAAGGCTGGAAAAAATTTTCCAATCAAATGGACCTAAGAAACAAGCTGGTGTAGCTATCTTAATAACTAACAAAATAGACATCAAGCTAAAATCAATCAAAAAAGACCAAGAAAGACATTTCATATATGGCACAGGAAAAAAGATCCATTAACACTGAACATCTATGTCCCAAATACAATGGCACCTTCATATGTATAAGAAACACTGCTAAAGCTTAAATCACACATTAAACCCTACACGTTAACAGTGGGAAACTTCAGCACCCAACTCACGCCACTGGACAGGTCTGTGAGACAGAAAATTAATAGAGAAATAAGGGAACTAACAGATGTTATGAATCAAATGACTTAACAGACACTATGAAATATTCCATCTAAACATAAAAGAATATACCTTCTTTTCAGCACCTCATGGAACCTTCTAAAAAATTGAGCCATATTAGGTAACAAAGCAAACCTCAACAGATATATAAAAAAAATTGAAATAACCCCATGTATCTTATTGGATCACAGTGGCTAAAATTAGAATTCAACAGTAACACTAATTTCAGAATGCCCACAAACATATGGAAATTAAATAATGCTGCCCAAATCACCAATTGATCAAGGAAGAAATAAAGAAAGAAATTAAAGACTTCCTAAAATTCAGCAAAAATGATCACACAACATACCTAAATTTATGGGACACAATGAAAGCAGTGTTAAGAGGGAAGTTTATAGCACTAAATGCCTACATAAAGAAGCTGGAGAAATCCCACACTAGTGAGTTAACTAAGCACCTGAAAGCTCTAGAACAGAAAGAAAGCAAACTCACCCAGAAATACTAGATGGCAAGAAATAATCAAATTGAGAGCTGAAAACAACACAATAGAAACAAAGAAAATAATACAAAGAATCAATGAGACAAAAAGTTGTTTCTTCAAGAAAATCAACAAAATAGACAAACCTTTATCCAAACTAAACAAAAGGCAGAGAGAAAATATCCAAATTAACAAAATCAAAATGAAAAGGGGGACAAAACCAAAGACACTGAGGAAATCCAGAAAACCATCAGGTCATACTTCAAAAACTTATACTTTACAGAATTGGAAAACTTAAAGGAAATGGACAATTTTCTGGATAAATATTACTTACCAAAATTAAATCAAGACCAGATAAGCAAATTAGATAGACCTGTAACCTGAAATAATCACACAGAAACTACATTATTTAAATTACTGCTTGGTCCATTAGCTCTAGCTTGTTATTGGCTACCTCTTACATCTTAATTTAACCCATCTCCATTAATCTGTGTATCGCCATGTGGCTCTGGCTTACCAGCTAAAGTTCTGGTGTCTGTCTCCGGCGGGGTTATATGGCTTCTCTCTAACTCTACCTCTTTACTCCCAGCATTCAGTTTAGTTTTCCCTGCCTATCTAAGTTCTTCCCTGTCAACAGGCCATGTCAGTTTTCTTTATTCATTAATGGTCATCACAGCATACAGAGGAGACTCCCACATCATTTCCCCTTTTCTGTTTAAATAAAAAGAAAGGTTTTAGCTTTAACACAGAAAAATTATATGTAACAAGACAGTTATTAAGCAAGAATTACAGTTATAATATTTATATCTACTTTATGTTTTATCATAGCTAAGGAAAACTATAACTATAAATTCTTCAGCTCTATCAAAGACACCAGAAGGATATAATATTACCTAAGTAAACAGGAAGTACATTTTAAGCAACTTCCAAAACTCTAGAATTGACAGAAACATCGTGCTGCCTGGACAGTTCACCAAGGTTCTTCTGTACCATTGGGGCATCCATCTGCAGCCCACAGGCCCATAGTATCCAGCAGACTTTTCCACAAAGCAGGAAATTTCAAAGTCAGTTCCGCCTATATTGGCTGTTCATCAGTCACTTTCTTCTGTGTCCTGCAGAATGTCTAGCAGACTCTTTTATAAAGCAAGAACCCTGAAGGATTGTTTCACCTTTAGGCAAGTTCAGCAGTCATTTCTCTGTGGGTCCTGCAAGTCCAGTTCACCTAACATATCACCAAGCAGTCCAAGCAAGAGCAGTTTTTGCTCAAATAGCTAGCCAACTCCATAAGGAGCCTCTTCAGTACCCATCATCTTCTTGAAGTAATTGGTGCTACCAGGAGCAGATGTGTCTCAATGTCATGAAAAGTCCTAAGTTCTTAAAACACTTTAAATGCCATATTCTGTACTCTTTGAAAGATTTGAAGAATGCCTATGTATCTGAAATACATCTCTGTACATCTAGAAAACCTAACTAACAACTTGACTACAAACTTGACTATTATAGATGACTATCTATTGACCTATATTTCTTAATTATACATTACATTTTTAAATGAGCTGGACAAACACAATACCTTAATCAAGAGCAGAATACATATAATGAAATTGACCTTAAATTTGTATCAGTTACCCAAGATCCATATCAATGCAAATCTTTATAGCATATCTCCCTTTAAATGTAAAGAAGCATTTATAAACAATATTTGGGAATATGGGCATGGTTCTTCTCCAGACTGCTTTCTGCTTTTTGTTGGGTGAAGTAATTTTGGGGGTATCCATGGCAACCTTTCAGGGGATCTTGATTCATAAAATCATATTAGTCTGGAAGCAATCCACATGTTTTCATCCTCTGTGGAAACATAAGGATATATGGAAACAAAGCAACATATCCTTAGACCCAAATTTTGAAGACAAAATACCTTTAAAGTATATATATTGGATACTCAACTCCTTCACAGTCAAAAGAAATTCAAAGAAAACACAATAATATACATAATCCTGACTCTTTTTGAATATTTTATCTTTGCATGTCTTATTTTTTTTACTTCTTTTAATCTATGACTGTCTGTACTCTGTCTCTTTAAAGACTTTACCTTTTTAAAAAAAACCATTTACTTCTTTTTATAATTGTCTATATTATTTTCTTCTCTCTCCCAAGCCTATGTACATTTATCCAACACTATGACTCTTTTAGAGTTCTTTTATATCTGAATCTGTCCTATTGTATATCTGTAATTCTTTACTGTCCAGAAGCACTTCTTAAAATGCTAAGCGCTTCTTAAAAACTTAAGTTACAGCATTACTAGGGTATATACGGACCTACCTGCTTGCTTCACACATTCCAACATGGTTGAAGTCTGTTCATTGCCTGAGACTACCAGGTTGGAGCCGTCCTCACCATCTCAACTCTGATAATCAGTTGGCCCATGCTGCCACCAAGTAACTTGCAGCATGCTGTCCACAAACCCCATTTAAATGCTCAGTTCTTGCTGAGCAGCATGGCCCAGAAAACTGCTGTTTCAAAGCAGCATGGCTTTTTTTTCTGCTACCACTGAATCAGCAAAACCTCTCTTAAAGGAACCATGCCTCTGCTTGCTTCTAGCAAACAGAGCCCACCAAAGAAAATGCCACTACCAAACCATGCTTAACTCTGTTCTTTTGTGCCTGGGATTCTTTTCTAAGCTCTTTCAGGTTTTAAGTGGATTTTAGTTAGCCACGTTGGCACCAATTTGTTATAAGGAGGCTCCTGGTTAGTTCCTAAAATAATCACACAGAAACAATATATTTTAAATTACTCCTTGGCTCATTAGCTCTAGTTTCTTACTAGCTAACTCTTGCATATTAATTTAACCCATCTCTATTAATCTGTGTATCACCATGTGGCTGTGGCTTACTGGCTAAAGTTCTGTCTCTGGTGGGGCTACATGGCTCCTCTATGACTCCACCTCCTTACTCCTAGCATTCAGTTTAGTTTTCTCTGCCTATCTAAGTTCTGCCCTATCAACAAGTCAAGGCAGTTTTCTTTATTCATTAATGGTAATCACAACACACAAAGGGGAGTCCCACATCAAACAGTCATCAAAAGTCTTCCAACCAAAAGAAGCCCAGGACCATATGATTTCAGCACAGAATTCTATAAGATTTTCAAAGAAGAACTAATACCTCCTCAAATTATTCCACACAATATAAACTGAAGGTACATTGCCAAAATCTTTTTTTTTGAGGCTACAATTACCTGATATCAAAACCACACAAAGACATTACTAAGAAAGAGAATTGCAAACCAATGAAAATGTTCAGCATCCTTAGCCATAGAGAAATGCACATCAAAACAACTTCCAGATTCCATTTTACACCTGTCAGAATGGCCAAGATTAAAAACATTGATGACAGCTTATGCTGGAGAGGATATGGATAAAGGGAACACTCCTCTATGGCTGGTGGAAGTGCAAACTGGTACAACCACTTTGGAAATCAGTATGGCGATTTCTCAGAAAATTAGGAAACAACCTACCTCAACACCCAGCAATACCACTTTTGAGTATATACCCAAAGGATGCTCAATCATACCACAAGGACATGTGCTCAACTATGTTCATAGCAGCATTGTTTGTCATAGCTAGAAACTGGAAACAACCTAAATGCCCTTCGACCAAAGAATGGATAAAGAAATTGTGGTACATTTACACAATGGAGTACCCCACAGAAGGAAAAAAATAGTGACATTTTGAAATTGGCAGGCAAATGGATGGATTTAGAAAACATCATATTGAGTGAGGTAGCAAAGACAAATATCATATGTACTCACTCATAAGTGGCTTTTAGATAGAAAGCAAAGAAAATGCAGCCTACAGTTCACAACCCCAGAGAACCTGGACAACAATGAGGACCCTAAGAGAAACATACATAATCTACATGGGAAGTAGAAAAAGACATGATCTCCTGAGTAAATTGGGAGCATGGGGACCATGGGGGAGAGAAGAAGGGGAGGGGAGAGGAAGGAGGGAAACAGAGAAAAATAGATAGCCCAATAAAAACAATTTAAAAAAGAATATCAGGGTTCTGGCCAGCAGGGCCTGTGCGCCACAGAAAAGACCTAGGATCTCGTTTGACCTTCATTTTCTTTCTGCTGTGTCTTCCGAAGGCTCTCCTGTGCTATTGTGTTGTTTTATTGTCACATGATGCAAATATATCATTTGACTGTTATCCAGAGGTTATCAATTAGATCTTCTATTCTTTCATTGTTTTGTCAGTATGGAAGTCCTCCATGTATTTGTAGGACTATCTCTCAAGTAGGGTTATCTCTTTAGGTTAAGCCCGAGGACTGGACTTAACCACTGTAAGATACAGTGGCTTCCACTGGGATCACAACGAATATAGAACAATTTGATGTCAAAAGTTCATACTATAAAAAATGAAAATGACCAGCTAGAGATAACCATACTTTAATACAAGGACCACATGTGTCTCTTAATAGATCCTGGTTCGGATTGTAGTAACAGGTTACTGACACAGTTGGCTCCAGGGTGACTTCCTGCAGAGGCAGGCCCATCCACAGCCTGGCAAGGCAGTGGGCAATGCTTGTTTCCTAAACATATTACACTTTCTGGCTCAGAATGTCTAATTATTATTTGCCAATGTATCAGTCAATCATTCCAGTGGTGGGAGAGCAGAGAGTTGACACTGTACTGAGTTTTATTTGCTCAAAGGGAACATGGGAAGAGAGAAAGAAAATATGCTAGCTAACCTTTAAAAAGGTCTTCATATTATTACCTGTGGCTCTGTTAATTATATATAGCAAATGGAAATATGTCATGACTCTTTTTATATGTGTGTCCTTCTTACACATCTATCTTTCACAGATAGATGTGTTAGCAGACTCCTTTGTGTAATGACAGAGTACAAGAACTGTGGATTCTGTCTTTCACAAGTCTAACTATCCCGACATAGAATTTCACTTTGTTGTTAGTTTTAGGGAATACTATTGTTTTTCACAACTGCAATACATGCCCTTGGCTATCATGTTCAGTCTTTCTAGAGGTATAGGTTTCAATTTCAATCTTTAATTCCTGAAATGCCACAGAGTTTGCTGGAAATAAGGATTTTGAAATGAGGATATTGGGGCTGGCTAGTGATTCAGTCAATAAAGGGATTCCTGTGCAAGCCTGAGAGCATGAGTTTGCATCTCCAGCATCTTCATGAAAGCCAGAGGGAGTGGCACATGCCTGTAATCTCAGCACAGGAGGCAGACACAGGAGAATACCTTAGCAGCTAGTTTAGGTAATGGTGAGTTCCAGGTCAAGTGAGAGGCCCTGTCTCAAAACATACATGTGAAGTATGGTAAGAAGATACCCAATATCAACCTCTGATTTTCACAGGCACACATGGAGCCCAGTGTACACATACGTAGGCACACACACACGCGCACACACACACCACAATATACATATACTGATATACTATACACACACCTCTACACACAAGTAGAATAAAATAGGGCATCTTTGTTCAACCTATTTTATTGTCTAAGAAATGCGATTGTTTTTCTTTTTATCTCTTTTATTTTTGGTGGTGAAAATTGTACTGCTAAATTAATCTTTCAGTGAGTGGCACATTAGAATAGAATGCTATTTTATTAGTAGTTTTAAAATCTGATCATCAGAATGAGCCCAAAGTAGATAGATGAAGTAGAAGGATATAAAAGCCATAATATTTTTTTTCTATTTTGTAAGGGACAAAGAATTTTAAATTTGTTGATATTCAGAGTTTTGATGAAAATAGAACCTTTGCATCCCTGAGAACCAATTCCTGTAGTGATGGGGCGAGCAGGCCTGCTTTTCGTCCCGCCTGGCTTCCGCACGGCTAGCTTTACACCCAAAATAACAACACACAAATTGTATTCATTTAAATACTGCCTGGCCTTATTATCTGTAGCTTCTTATTTGGCTAATTCTCACATCTTGATTAACCCATTTCTAATAATCTGTGTAGCACCACAAGGTGGTGGCTTACTGGGAAAGACTCAGTATGTCTGACCTGGCGGCTGACTCCATGGGATCTGACCTCACTTCCCTTCTTCTCAACCTTCTGTTCTGTCTCCTCCACCCACCTAATTTTCTGCCCTATCAAAAGGCCAAGGCAGTCTCTTTATTATCCAATGAAAGTAACACATAGACAGATGACCCTCCTCCATTAATCCCTGAGAACCATGAGAAACAATGATATACCCTTATCTTTTTGATGCCATGTTTTTAATTCATTTTTATATTCACATTTACTGGTATCTCTGAACTCCTTTTCTTTATTTTAAAACATAACAAAGTACAATAGAATAAGATGAAACAAAAACCATCATATTGAACAATCCAAGCCAAGATGAAACTAAAAAAGCTCCAGGAGACACAACATCAGAGACCACTTGCTCACACATGTAGGCATCCTGCAGCGGTGCAAAGCTGAAGGCTGCAATCTACACACAGAGGACCTGGTGCAGACCCGTGCAGGCCCTGTACTTGCTGCTTCAGCCTCTGAGTTCATGTGAGCTTTGCTCAATTGTTTTAGGGGGCCTTGTTTTCTTGGTGTCCTCCAGCCCCTGTCTCCCCCACTCCTGCCTTCTCTTCTGTTGATTTCCCTGAGCTCTGAGGGGAGGGATTTGATGGTGGCACCTCATTTAGAGCTATGTTGAACCCCTTGTTTATTTTTCACTGCACAGTTTATGACAGAATAATCAATACTCGAGCAACTGAAAGAAATTCTTGGCAAACAATACAGTGGCATAGCAAAGATATTTGAAATTGGTCCCTCCTTGCAAGTACTAGTGATCAGTGGGGGTGTTCCACAATCTAAAATAAACACCGTTGAAATGCTTCAGGTGAATCTTGCTGTGTGGCATCCCAGGTGGGCCAGGGGTGCAGTGGTGGTCAGATTCCCCAGATTTACTCCGGGAAGAAAGAGTCCAGACTTGCTTGTGTTCTGAACACCCTTAGAGGATGTGAGAAGAACGGGGTTCCCAGTTAAACATTTCAGTGATGAGCAACTGCCCTTAGCGATTTTTTTGTTTGTGTGTTTGTTCGAGGTAAAATGTTATTTTGCAGTTCAGGCTAGCCATGAGCATTCCATTGCTGCCTCCGGACTGTCTCAATTACTATCACGGTGACAGTGCCTTGGCTTATAAAAGCCAAACTTAGCAATGGAGACCAAGAATTCAAATACATGTACCCATGGGGTCCCTCTCATTTAGACCACCGCAGCAGGTGTGCCCTGCCAAACCTGTCTAACAACTGTCTTTCCTTAGCCTCAACTAAAAACAGATGGATTAGAAATCGGCTCACTTGTAGCTGTGACAGTTATAATGAGGACTTTTTTTTTCCAGTAAAGCAATCTTCCTTTTTTTCCCCTTTCCTTTCCTTTCCTTTCCTTTCCTTTCCTTTCCTTTCCTTTCCTTTCCTTTCCTTTCCTTTCCTTTCCTTTCCTTTCCTCTCCTCTCCTCTCCTCTCCTCTCCTCTCCTCTCCTCTCCTCTCCTCTCCTCTCCTCTCCTCTCCTCTCCTCTCCTCTCCTCTCCTCTCCTCTCCTTTCTTTTCCTTTCAAGACATCATAAGACTGACATGCCTATTCTAGGAATGCCTCCCCCCCCCATTTCTATTTACAGTGGTTGTACTGGTTTGAGGGTAAGTGAATAATTTATGAAAGCTGATTAATGAGATGATGATTGTATTCTGAGAGAATTCAGAGAGATAGAAGAGGCCACAGAAATCTCTGCTTTTGTAAAGTTTGTTCTAGTGTCAATCAATGCATCCCTGAGATCCGCAGCACCAGGCCGAGGGAAAAGCTGTGGTGAATGAAACCGTAAGGGGCTCCAGCCTTTAGGAAGATATCAAATTGCCATTTCATTGCAGCGTGTCCTATAGTGTGCCGTTGCTCCCCGGGAACGCTGCATGAGTCCTTCATCTTTCTGTGGCAAGCTCAGTGCACAACCCCATGTGTGCTACATTAAAGAATTCCATTTTACCACTATGGGGGATCCATTCATTTTCTTGGTCAGCTAGTAGTAATTGAGCACCCACCACATCCTGATGTTGCTTTGTTGCATCAGGAAACCAAACAGAAAATCCTGCCTGCATGGAGCCCATGTAGCTATGGGAACAAAAGTGAGCAAACAGGGGAAATGCATGGTTGGTCAGTTGGGGCAGGTGTGGTGGAGAAGAAAAAGGTAGGCAATGGGGAACAGAGAATGCCAGCCTGGGAGGGCGCTGCCACTTTAAAGGCCGTGGTTAGAGGAGGCTTTTGGGGAGGCTGATGTTTGAGCCAAACCCCTAAGGAGGAGATGGAGTGAGCCCTGCAGTGATCAGGCAGTGGGCTGGCAGCGTGCCTGGCTTAGCACGCAGTCACATCAACTGTTGAGATAGCTGGGAATGGGATCAGGGAAATAATGGGGTGTGGATGGAAGGAGCAGATCACGTGGAACTTGGGAGCTACTGAAAACTTTTGAGCAGGCTACCAACATGGTTTAGTGTCTATGTTTTAAGGGATCTCCCTGGGAGCAGTACAGGGAACCGGGTGCAAGCAGGGAGGCATCGGTTGGAGATTACAGTCCAGGTGAAGAAGGATGGAGGCTCTGGATTGAGGCCGGAGCCACTGTTAGGTTGAAAAGCCATTTTCCGAGAAAGTGGGGAGCGAGAGGACCTCGATGTGTCTCACTGTGTTTTGGAGTCCTTGTCCAAACCCTTTCAACACGGTGGCACCTGCCTTTCCATAAAAGTGTGACGTCACTTATCCTGGCTACCTGTTGGGGAAAATGAAGTGCACTTGAAAATGGTGTGATAGATAATTTGGCTAAAACACAACCAAAATACCCCAGCTTCCCCATAGATCATTCTAGTCCACGTCCGGTGTGAGAGGTCAGAGCTGCCGCAGCGGTACAGCACTTATGTTGATTGCACTGCGGTTCGAGCCTGTTTCTCCTGTTTCTGTAAAGTGTCCCATAGGCACATGTCCACATTTCACATGCGGATTTGACATTTACAAGAAGCTGCAAAAGGTCCTACAAATTAGTTCTTAATGTGTCCACTCCTGTGCAGCAAGCTGATTCATTCCCTTCGCCGCCCATTTTAGCCCCTTCTGCTTGTAACTCCTTGACAAGTGAACGTTATTTATTATCTGCCCATCTCCTGGTAAATAGAAAAACGTAAAAATGATTAACTGCATGGACTTTATTCATTTTAGTAATGATATAATTAAATTAAATAACCCATTAATGGAGTTTTATGTGCTTTTCTAAATGTTCCTAATTGTATATTTACCTTCCCTCTCATTATTATATTAAACACATTTTTCTGAAAGTATTTTATATGCTGTACATCAACTAAAATGATAATATTTTTTCAGTGCCCACCAAATCTCCATAAACAAGATGGCTATGCCTGCAATCAAAATCAGGTATGCTAGGCTCTAAGTAAGATTTCAGTGTAATTTCAAAAGGATTAGTGTTATTTCTTTCTCCTTTTTGATAAGTGTAACTTTAGAGGGAAGTGGGGTGCTGCTTTATATTAGCTTTATTTCGTCTAAATATCACATATGTTTGATCAGTGACAAATTGTCCAGCTTGAAGGAAAAGAAAAAGAAATGTAATGGCTGCAGAAACTGGGGCTCTAATTTGCTGGGTTGTGACCATCCGTAAATAATTTTAGCCTATTTAGCAGAAAGACGACAATCTTCTATGAGACTTTTCTTGAGTCAGTACTATAGCCCCTACCATTCACATGGAAGAGAGGCTAAAAGTCATTTTGGTATCATTTGCAGAATGGTACAAGTTTTTGTTCCCCATAAAAATTTAAGTTACAATAATTATTTTATGTGTAAAGAGCTGTGCTATTAAATGTACCTTGAGCTCTTAAATTTTAATATGGTGTATCTTACACTTCTTTTAAAATGTTTGTGTTTCTTTTTTTTTTGGTTTTTTCGAGACAGGGTTTCTCTGTGGCTTTGGAGCCTGTCCTGGAACCAGCTCTTGTAGACCAGGCTGGTCTCGAACTCACAGAGATCCGCCTGCCTCTGCCTCCGGAGTGCTGGGATTAAAGGCGTGCGCCACCATCGCCCGGCTCAATGTTTGTGTTTCTTATTGGCCACTATGAAAATACTTTAGGATGGAATGAAGAGAACTTTGTGTGACTCCCCCAGAGAGGGACCTTGTACTCAGAGTTTTGGGGAAAATGGCCCTGTGACCTGTGACTCACAACATACCTGCTTTTTCTCTCAGGGTCGCTGCTACAATGGGGAGTGCAAGACAAGGGACAACCAGTGTCAGTACATCTGGGGAACAAGTAGGTTGCATCCTCCTGCCTGATGGCCATAGCTCTGTCTTCCAGCCTGTGACAGAGATACCCAGCACGGAGTGCTGTGGAAGAGTTAGTGAGAGGCTTTCCGTTCAGTTCCCAGTCAGCCTCAAAGAATGATGATGATATAATAGCAAAAACTATGGCAAACAGATACCCAAGTGAGATCTTGCCATGCAAACCAAAGTGTCTTTCACTGGCCTTGGCTGTTATGGGATGTTACAGCTACCTGCGGCCACAAGGCTGGGTGCCACGGTCACTGTCATTACCTGACCACTCACAGAATCGCATGACTTACTGTGTGCCTTGCTGGTTTGCCTGGGGAGAGGAGCAGAGTTGGTTTTGTTGTCGTTGTTGTTTTGTTGTCATTCACTGTCCCAGTTAAAGTGATGACATGCAGGAGCTTCCCTGGGAGCAGACAGGACCATGGTGACAAATCTCTGACATGTTACCTGAATGTTAATACACATGTCTCTGCCTGACATTAGCAGTGACTCAGAACTGTTCAGAATTGCCCTACTTTGCTTTCTGATAAAAACTGAGAAGAATTATCTTGGGGAGGAAAAGATTTATTTGGCTTGTGTGTCCCAGTCATACTGAGTGAAGTTTGATCTGGGACTCAAGGCAGGAAGCTGGAGGAAGGAACTGAAGCAGAGACCATAGAGGAGCGCTGCTTACCGGCTTGCTCCTTAAGACTAGCTCAGCCTGCTTCCTTACACAACCCAAAAGCACCTACCTGCCCAGGAGTGGTCTGGGCCCTACCATATCAAGCATTGAGCAAGAAAATGCCACTCCACTTGCTTACAGGCCCGTGCGATTGGGGCAGTTTTTCAATTGAACTCTCCTCTTTTGAGGTGCCTCTAGTTTCTGTCAAGTTGATAAAAACTGATCAGGATTGGAAGGACGAGAACTGAGACTCCCTAGCTGGCTGAGGCTGGATCTTCCATCTGGAAGAAAGTGCACAAAAGAGGTCATATGAGTGATTTCAGTGTTTGGCAGGTGTCATTCACGTGTAAGATTTGTACTCAGTGCTTCACGTAGATAATTAGGACATAACGTCTTCCTAAGATTTAAATACCAAAATCCAAGAGTTGATATAAAAATCAGTCAGCAGAACCAGGCACAGTGGCTCACCAGTCTTAGCATTTGGGAAGTTGAGTCAGGGTGATGACTAGTAGCTAAAGGCCAGCTTGGTTAAAGAGTGTGTTTAAACAACCTCAGTGGCTGAGACCTTTAAATTCATTTCCGAATGTTAACATAAAATAGGATTAAGAAGGTTGGAGAGATGGCTCGGTGGTTAAGAGCACTGGTTGCTCTTCCACACGTCCCAGCATTAACATGGTGTCCAACAGCTCTCACTAACTCCATTTCCAGGGGATCTGATGCCCTCTTCTGGCCTCCTCTGACACTGTATGCACATGGTGTACAACTGTACATTTAAGCCTGACACCCATCGACACCCCCCTACACACACATGCTAAAATAAAACAGGATTAAGAATAAATATTCGTTTACTGTGTGTGGTGGTGTTCTTGTTGCTGCTAGTGATTTTCCTCACTGGTCACCTTTAAACCCGCCAGCGAGATCTGGCCAGAGAGTTCTCGTACCCCAGACAGTGCCATGCTGGAGCAGTTTTGTACTAGCCCACAAAAGCAGCTGAATTTTGGAGGTTTTGATAAGCCAGCGAACGGCACATTCACGGCTTGAAGTCAGCCCTTGAATGTTTTCACCGTAGGAGCTGGCAATCAAGAGTCCCTTCTCTCCCTGTTTCCGAGAGGCAGTTAGTTGATGGACACTTTGTGACAGCCCACTGAGTGTGAGTAGTCCAGAGAAGTAAAATGTGTTTTCTTCTCTCCCCCATCTCTGATAGAGGCTGCAGGGTCAGACAAGTTCTGCTATGAGAAGCTGAACACAGAAGGCACTGAGAAGGGCAACTGTGGCAAAGATGGAGACCGGTGGATCCAATGCAGCAAACAGTGAGTGAGCACCCTGGGGCATAGCAACCGCTGGAGCATAGCAACCGCACACCCAGGCTGAGGCAAGCACAAAGTGGACAGAAAATAGGGG
This sequence comes from Chionomys nivalis, assembly GCF_950005125.1. NCBI lineage: Eukaryota > Metazoa > Chordata > Mammalia > Rodentia > Cricetidae > Chionomys > Chionomys nivalis. The sequence goes on along the minus strand of NC_080087.1, from coordinate 132,809,675 downwards.
AGCTGTGGATGCAATGTATGCAGTGTACCTGTATGAAACTGACGGAAGATGAATTATACATTGCATCCACCACTCCCGTATCTTTAAAACAGATAAATGTGAAAAGAAGAGGAAAACATGAACTATACTGCTGTGGACATTCTTGTCCATATAGCCCAGTGTAAATCACGTCCGTCTCTCTAGGGCATGTACTTAGCGAGACGGTTGCTAGGTCACGGATGCATGTTTTCATTGTCAGCAGATGATATCAGTTGTTTTCTAAAAACGTTTGTGCTCTAGGAAACCCTTGCGTAATATATGCTGCTTTCACCAATACTTCATCTTACCAGATTTTTTTTTTTTAACTATATCAGTTCTTGTGTCTGTGAACAGCTATCTTGGCATGGCTTTAGTTTGCCTTTCTCGAGTTATGAGTGGAATTTAGCTCATTTCCACGCAGGTTTCCTTTCTGGTGATGTGGCACTTCACTGCTTGCCGTCATCCTGTATGAGTCATTGTTTATTGAGCAGCTTAGGCTGGAGGTAGAAGTGTCCTCATGGCAGCAGGTGAGTCATTTAATAATGCCACCAAAGATCTAGAGGATGTCTTCCCTTCCGCTGTGCCATCTTTATTATGTTGACTTTTAAATTCTTGCACTCGTGAACCCATGGTTGCAAGATGTAGAAACCACACTTGATCATCTGTCTTCTGTTGTCTGCAAGTGCCATCCTTCTAGCCCTGCGATCTGGCTGCGCTGTTGTCAGTCTGGAGTGGACAGGAGGGGCGTGTAGGACAGTGGATATAGGAACAGGAGTGCTGCTTCTGGCTGAGAACATCCTCGGCCTTTCTTTTCAAGCGTGCACACTTCATGAGTGAAGCTGTCCCGTGCTCAAGGAGGGTCCTAGATAAGTCAGAAGGCCCGAGTGCTTTTATTCCGCAGTGGAGAGAGTGCTGAGAGATTTCAGGAGTGGAGATGATAGGGCTCAACAGTAACTGCCTGCCTGGCATCTGCAAGGCTGTGGGTTCGCTTCCCAGAGCTGCACAATGCGAGGGCTAATGTGCATGTAGTGAGGTCTGTGGTTTTTGAGTCGGACTCTTCCTGTCTTCTACCTTCTGAAACCCATGCAGTGATGTGTTCTGTGGATTTTTACTCTGCACCAATCTTACCCGAGCGCCGAGGATTGGTCAGCTTCAAGGAGAGATCATCCCGACGTCCTTCTACCATCAAGGCCGAGTCATTGACTGCAGGTAACATGTCGGGCGACCTGATCACAGTTTCAAACAAGCAAAATTTGGAAACATCAACAATCTAACGTTTCATCCCAAGGATGAAACCCAGGACTAAGGGTGGAATTTACTTGTGTTTCATTTGTACCTTACATTACAGACTGAAGGAAATTTTTATGGTTTTGCATCTGTTTTATTAGCATAGTAACAGTGTATGTTAACAGAACTTACTGAATACCTCCACACAGGGCTGCAGGATAGATCCACTACGTCCACACCACACTGCATAGTCTCTGACCCTACTCTTCACTATTCCACTGCTCAGAGAACGTTTACAAGTTCATCCATGTGTGAGATGGCGTGTCGCACCTATCTTTCAGTGTGCAACGTAGTTCACATACATTCTAAAAATGACAGCCATTCTTCTCCGTGGCTAAGTGGTAGTCTGCTCTGTATGCACCGTATCTCCTACATCCATTTCTGCTGATGGGTTGGTTGATTCTGCCGCCTGGCGATTGTGATAATGCCACAGTAAACACCTGGTCAAGCTACCTAGTGTTTTAAAGAGCCCCCATTCTGTTTTGTTGAAGCTGTACACCCACTCTTACTATAATCAATTTCTTTTTTCTCTTTACTCTAGCCAGTGTTTGTAATGTTTTATGGAGGCTGCATTAAGTAAATTGAGATGGCATCTTAGTGCAGTTTGAATTGCACTTCCCTGAATCATATTGGGCTTTCTTGTAATTACTGGCCATTTATATTTCTTATTTTGAGCAGTGGTTTTTACTCAGTACCTTCGCTGTCCCTGCATTTTAAGTGCGGCTGTGTTTTAGCTGGACTTTTCCAATCATGGCATCCTGCCAGTACTCAGGTTTTGGAACATTTCAGAGAGTTTTGGGTTAGGAACACTCAATCTGGGCTCATTTTACCCCTGGATAAATCTTTGAAGAGCTGAAGTGTAACACTCTTTGAACACTGTGTGTTTTATTTTTTACTCTGTATTTTATGTTGCATGTGTCTGGTTTAGATGACGACCTAACAAGCACCAAATCACATACAGAAAATAGTTATTAAAATATAGTTTATTGATGTTAGAAAAAATACCCCCCACACCTCCTACATAGCATCTACCCTTTTAGTTTCCCGAGACTCCGAAACCATTTTTTTTTTCTGGGAGTGAATGATTATTGGAAATTATTGAAGAGTAATTCTGCACAATTGGATAATGTCTTGATCAGATAACTGCTATTTTTCCATCTTGCTAAATGACTCTGAGGTAATTCTAATGAGGCCTTAGGCAGTAAGCTCGTCCATGGAATAATACATCTGTGGTATTATATTTAGTCCCCTCTACATACACAAGCCCTCTTTCTATGTCTACATTCTCACATGTTTTTAATAACCTTGTTAAATTATAAGGTTATATTGCAAACTGCCATATTTGTAGAATATTCAGCAAGACTCTCTGGTAGTAATTATGCCATTAATTATCATTCAAACTCTAACTGCCCCTCACTTGGAAACATAAGAAGTATACATTAGTAAAGAAGACTTTGCCCAGCTTATCTTTTTAATTGTGATAGCTAAATCCTTTGGGGGTAATAATAATTTTCAAATACCTTATTTTGCCGTTTCTGCTTGCCATTATTTCCCTCCCATCCAGCCTTTCCCTACAACGCCTTGGAGAACCAGGCATTTCCCCTTCTCTTTTTACACAAATGCCTTCATTTAGCCTTAATATTGGAAACAATGGAAGAGTCAGAAGGCTTCCTGCCAATAATAGTTGTTCCTGGGGATGTCTGCTATTGATGATGAAAGGTAGTTTCTTTTTGGCGCTCTTCTTTGGTGGGAAGCAGAGATAGTCTTGAACAACGCTGTGAGCTGTAACAGTCTCCTCTGTTTCGTGAAAGGCGAGTCTTGTAGGCTGGCACAGGACTGTGGGTGTGGTGTCTATGTTCATGTGGGTCTCTCTCTGCTTCCAGTGGTGCTCATGTGGTTTTAGATGACGATACAGATGTGGGCTACGTAGAAGATGGGACTCCATGTGGTCCATCCATGATGTGCTTAGACCGGAAGTGCCTACAGATTCAAGCCCTGAATATGAGCAGCTGCCCACTTGACTCCAAGGGCAAAGTCTGTTCAGGCCATGGGGTAAGTAGACATCAGTGTCGCCGTTTGACTCTCCTCAGCCCCCAGTGACAGGACAGTCATTTCTTACTGAGGCTGTGGACAGATTCTATGCCCCAACTGTCGTCATTTTCTCAGTAGCTTTATCTGCTAAAGTAACTATTTATAAATTAATTTGATTTTATTTTGTTATTTCTCATATCATTATTGATTATTTGTTTTGACCATGTTCCCCAACTATAACTGGACATCTATGTTAGTCAATAGTCTGTAGAAAAATGCCATAAATCTATCTGCACACCTATCTATGTATCCTCTATCTGTCTAAGAAGATTTATTATGAATATTATCACATGATTATGGGGGCTGTGATGTCCGACTGTTGCTGTTTATCAAGTGGAGATCTTGTACATTCTTGGTATGATTCATTCTGAGTCTGCTGACATGAGCTGAGGGTGCACACCCGAGGTCTAGGGCTGGAGAAGATGAAGGAAGGAAAGAGGTTGAACTCCGTTTGCTCCTCTTTGTGTGCTCTGCTCACTGCCTGTTGGGAGTGCAATCAGCTCCGCGGAGTTCACCCATTCAGATGTTGCTCTCGTCTGGAAACGCTTTCATGGACACATCCAGAAACGATGCTCAATTAGGCACCCCACAGCCCAGTTAACTTAGCACACGAAATTAGCCATCATGACATCTTAGAAGTTGGGAGAAAATCAATGTGGTTGCTAAGGGACTGGAGGCTCTGTGTCCGTATTTTTTAATAGCACAAAACAACATAAGTCATATTAGTGATTGACTTTCATCCCGGGTCACACTGACAGGAGACCCTGTCACAGATGGTTCCAGACTTCTAAAGATGTCCAGTTATGCTTGGGCTATCCTCATCCCCCCCCCAACCCTCACCCCTGGAAAACGACGCTGTCCATATTGAAACCTGTGCATAGCTTTAATTCTGTGTCTAAAGTGTTTGAGAATGTTGCCTTTCCTGGAAAAACCGAAGTTTAATAATGATAATAATAGTACTTAAATTATAACAGTGATTTATATTGGAATTAGTGAAATTAAAGCATTTCAAAATTTATACAGACTTCAGAAATCAGAAAAATGGGTGCAAAGAAATAGAGCAATAATAAAAAAAAGGGGGGGAGGGTCTAGAATGAAGGTCAGAAAAACCCAATGTCGAGAGATAGGCAGGTGAGGCTGAGCAGAGGCAGAGGCAGGCAGACAGGCTCAAGAAGCCCCTCTTGTGGTGATGCTTGGCCCAGCACGCGCACAGGGAGGCCGTGTAGCCTGGTGTGCTAGTCACTCTGCTGGCTGATGTGACTGAATACCTGACATAAACGATTTCAGAGAGCAGAGGGTGGCTTGGATCATGGTTCAAGGGCCACGGTCCAGCGTTATGTGAAGGGCAGACACCCAAAGCTTATTCTGCACTCTCGTCAAGTCAGAAAGCAAGAACGGGGAACACAGGTCCCCCATTTTTATTCAGTCCAAGACCCCATTCTATAGGATGACACAGTGGTCCACGCTAAGGCTGGGCCTTTACCCTACAGCTAATCCTTCTGGACATGCACTCAGAGATGCCCCTAAAGGTGTGCCCTACTCATGCCCATCATGACACTGAAGTCAGCCATCTTATCTGGTGACTTAAGAACATGGATTCAGGGGTTAGGGAGGGTTGTGGATTTAAATCCTGGTTCTACTTCTTGGCATCTTAGAGGTCTGGGTAAGTGGGTACTTACACCTCTCCTGACCCTTAGGTGCTGGTGTGAGGAGAAATGAGAAGTTTTTCATAAAGTTCTTAGCATAAGAACTTGACACATAATGAGTGTTCAGCAAAATTGCTATGGAAAATAAAATCACCAGGCAGACTTTTTAAGCATTTTAGTTATTGCTCTAAAAAAACGAGACATAAAAGCTCCTTTTTGCTTTCTTTTTTTTCCCTCTCATTTTTGCCATCTTTTAAAAAGCAAAGTTCAGTCTTAATAATCATAATCATATACCACAGTACCTGAGATTTAAAAGCTTTGGCATTTGATTTGATCATTTCTAATGATAAAAGGGTCTAAGCACCTTTCTTTCTAGTTTGCAGAGGGTTTTATTTGATTCATGTAAATTGGAAGTCCATGCCATTTGCGGCTTGATGGAGGCTTCTGCTAGGAGAGAGTGGTTCCACAGATGGAGGGGGCAGTGCTTATCCGGCAAGCAAAGTGCCACCAAATGAGCTAGGCGTGGTGAGGTCACGCAGTGTGCCTTTTATCTCAAGGATAGCCCCTTGGAAGTGTCTTTTGAGCCCCGGGACTGTTAACTTAGTGAATTAAACATGTATGTTTTTCATGGATGTTTCTAGAAATGTTTGCTTTGGGAAAAAGACTCCTTTATTAGACTTTTGTGTATCTAAGTCATCACGACTAATACAAGTTTAAAAAGTTTGCTTCATCTTAATCATTTTTTTTATAGTTATCAGGAAAAAAAATTCAGTAATTTGAGCAATCAACCCAGGCCCCAAAGCCTTCTAAATGACTTTGAGAGACCCCTTTAGCACCCTGCCCCTTTGGTGATGCACAGTACCGCATCTCTTCTCTTTCCTCCCTAGGTGTGTAGTAACGAAGCCACCTGCATCTGTGACTTCACTTGGGCAGGCACAGACTGTAGCATCCGGGATCCGGTTCGGAACCCCAACCCCCCGAAGGACGAAGGACCTAAGGGTTTGTGTGATTTCGGTTTTTATCTCATTGCAGGCTGCATTCGCCTGCACGTCCCCCACTGCACCAGGCCCATGCTGCTGCGGCTGTGGAAGGAGGCACAGCAGAACACATCGTTTTGCCGTAAAGACGCACAGTTTTCTGTGTGTCCTATTTTCCAGGGCATATTTAAATTACCTCTTAACCTAGAACTGAATTAGGAAGAGACAAATATACTGACGTCCTTTAATCCCGGTTTCTTCTCTGTCCTTTAAGCTTATACTTCCCCTACTTCCACAAAGGCTAATTATTTTACAAGCTGTTCCATTTTCAAATAGCTACAGTTTTGGGGGCTGACATGAGACTTTTTTTTAAATCTTTCCTCAATATCGCATTCTCTGCCGAGGAAAGTTGTAGCCCTTTATGCCACATTCTAACAAATTCTTTTGATTTGGCAAAAGAATCAGTTCTTCAGATAGCTTCGGTTTTTCAAAGGAGACGTAAAAAAAAGGCCGCAGCTTTGTTCTAAGGAGGCACTAGGAGAAGAGCGAGATTAGAATTTAGCATAATGAGTCTGTGGAGTTCATAGTCATCACGTGATCTGAAGATGAGAATGCTCAGGCCCTGAGGTCAGGTGACATACCCGTTACCCAGGCAACCAGAGGCCAACCTGGGAACGTGCTTGCTTCGATTACATTATTGTATAGTATTGCCTATGTAAAAATGAATATGACAGTCATTTTCTCATTATTTCCCCTTCCCCCCCTCAGTTCGATCTTGAAAAACCGTCAGTTACAATAAGCTTCACGTGGCATCTAAGCCTCTGGTACCCAAGAAAGCAAACAATTGCTTGTAGCAGTTTTGACATTTGACCACAGCGTTGTACCGCAGCTTCTCTCGATGCTGCTGCTTATGGTATCTTTATAATCATCTGCCATGCCTTTTTCTCCCTGCAAGCAGGAAAATGCACACAGGACTAGCACTGAGTTGATCACCTTTCTTTTGTGAAAGCTCATTTAAACTCTGCGTGTAGGAAAACATGCCCCTCAATGCAGACAAAAGCTCCGGAAGAGGCGTAGCCTGGGCTGGACATGTGTGAGTCCCCTAACAGTGAGTGTGTCCAAATCCAAACACCCTTCCTTCCTCGGCTTAATATGCCCAGGATATGGAAATTCTATGGGAGTAATCATCACACCCGCACAGTCTATTTCTGTTTTCCCTCTGTTTCTAAAAGCGAAGCTGCTCTGCTTTCACAGTCTTTTGTTACTTTAAAACTAGAACAAAGCATTCCTGGCTCCACCTTCAGAAGTTAGCTTCAGAGATTTAGGCCCTGAATAGAGAACCGAGCTTCTGTCTCCAACCCCTCTGTGTAGTGTGGCCGTGACTGTCAGAGACGCCCCGTGCTCCTTCCTTCCCTGACACGTAGGCATGTTTGTATGCTGACAGAGCTCTTGTAGACCCTGCCCACGTGTTAGATGCAGTGGGACTTTATTAACTGTTTCTGTTTGCCATCTCTTCACCTGCTCGTTCACCAAGAAAAGCCAAACTTGGAGCCACAAGGCAAACGTCTCTGTCTAGACGGGAGAATGTTTACCACTGTCTTTTGTTTGGCCTTCTCCCATCTTACACGATGGCAATCTTTACTGTTTAAGAAAATATTCTGCCCTTTGTTTGTAATTCAAATTATGCATGTTTATTATAGAAAATAAGTATTTATTTTAGGAAATACAAGAAAGGAATGAAAGACAGTAAAAAGTGTCTGTAGCGCCACAGCTCAGAGGTGATTAGCATGCACGTTCACAATGATCGCTCTCTGGTCACTCAGTTTCCTTTTTCTCCTTTTATTGATGGCAGCAAGTAACAGGGTCAAGTTGGTTATAAAACGGTTGAAGTCAGTGTGAATTTCTAACAATTTGGATTAAACAAAAATGTCATTATTTAACATAAATATAAATCAGTTATTTTGTAAACAAATGTCCAGGTAAATCAAACAATTTTAGTACAATTAAATAATAGCTCTATTTTGGGGCTGGAGAGATGGTTCAGTGGTTAAGAACACTTGCTGTTCTTGCAGAAGACCTGGGTTCAGTTCCCAGCACCCCATGGCAGCTCCAGTTCCACGAGATCCCTCGCCCTCTTCTGACCTCCCTGGGGGTCAAGATGCATGTGATATACATACGTGCATGTAGGCAAAACACACACACATAAAATAAATCTAGAAACATTTAAATAACAGCTCCATTAACTGTTTGTATCTCTTCATATTCTATATGAATATGGGACTAATGAATACACTAATAAAATGAGAAACAACGGATATCAGACATTCTACAATGTTGTTGTCAATTTTTATAATTTTAGTGTTTATAATCCCTGTTAAAACATACTGAAAGAGAGTATAGCTGTACCCTTGACCTTGGTATTCACCCGTTTGGCAGATATATTTTGTCTGTCTAGTATCTTAAGGGATCATGTGCTCTGCACCTACTGGGTGTTTAGCAAATATTCCATCCCTCCCAGAAGAAGTAGAATGCCCCCAGAATCCCAACCGTCAGGAAGCCGAGGCCACAGAGGCTCAAGTTTGAAGCTGTCCTGCTCTACTACATAGTGAGTTCCAGGGCAGCCAGGAAACAACAAAAACAGCAACAAAAGAATGTGGAATTTAGTGCTGATCTTCCGTTTACACATGCTCGTTTGTACAAAGTCAGTGCATCCGTGCAACAAACCAAACTTATTCAACTGTCGGTTCTGCATGGGTGCCAAGCTTCCCTTGATAGTGACTTTCTGTTTCGTCTTTTCCAGCACCCAGCTGGTTTGGCTGCACTTGCTCTGCCTTCCCCAGATGCTTTTTTTTTTTTTTTTTTTATCAAATTTTACAATATTGCCTTTTTATCATGAACTTGGCATAAGAGATAAACAGAACCCAACTGCAGCCCTTTGGATCAAGACCACATTAGAATAGGCAAATTCTTCAGCTCCCTTTCCACTGACTTGAGAATGTCAGAAATGGACTTCCTTATATCGGAGATCTTAAATTCAATTCCAGGCAGATCATATAGATCTGGGTAGAATCTAAACATGAACTGGCCAAGGCTGTCTACAGAGGACCCATAGTGCCATGGTTAGGTTATTCCTGCCAGACCCCAAACCACAGACAGTTGAGAATGATCTCTAGACCCACAAGGCATATGGATGAGGATTTCCTTCCTTCCTCCCTGCTGTCCTTTTTCCTACCCCCTTTTTCTCTTTTCAGTAGAATTCAGGGACTCATACTTACTTGGCAAGTTCTAGCACTGAGCTATATTTCCAGTCCTCTGGGAAAGGATTTTCAGAAAACTATTATTTACTATTACACATCATCCATACCTATTTTGCCATTGATTATATATGAGAAAGCCTTTGAGTTACTCTTACGTCAACCTGTTTGTGTTAAGACAACTGAGAGGAATTATTGCCCTTTATTATGCAAGGATAGAATGCCCTACAATTATGTTTAAAGGACTTTCTAGGGACTGAGGAGATGGCTTTGTGAGAACAGTGTTGGCATGAAGACCTTAGTTCTGGTTCAAAACCTTTATGGTGAATTCCAGGTTCAGTGAGAGACCCTGCCTCAAAAATTAAGGTAGAGACGTGACTAGGGAAGACCCCTAATGCAAACTTCTGGCCTCCACACATAAGTCCTCACTCTTAATGTGCAGTCATATTTCCATGTACCCATAAACACACACACACACACAAAGAGAGAGAGAGAGATTTTACCTTCTGGAAGGTGAGTCATACCCATTCATTCTTATTAGTTTGCATTCACTGTGCTCAGTGCATATTGTGGCTATGATGCGCTCTTCTCACTTGATGACTGTCATCACGGTGACGAGAGAAAGAGGAGAAAGTGGGTTATGTCACTTTTACTGCTGTGGGCATGGATAGGATTCCTAGGAAGGAAGGTTGGGCCAGACTCTTTAATGAAGACCATAGTCATCAAATTGAGATAGAAAGGACCTTAAAGGCAATTCATCCAGACCCACTGCATCACAAATGAGAAAACTAATTATCAGCGTTAACAGATAATTAAATAAAATGTGATCACATGAGCTTAACCTCAGTGCCTATTCTGCCTCTGCCTCATTTAAGGCAGAATGCTAAGCCCTTCTGCTTGTTCTTTGTGCACAATAGAAGAAGCCATGACGATAGCCCAGCAGCAATTAAGCCCATTAGAGGATCCATTATTCGCCAGCAGTGCTTATTATGGCTCCGAAGAAACAGTCTATTATTAGAGTTTAGAATTTTGAAAACAGTGACTTCTAAATGTTTATAATTCACCAGATATTATTTATTGTAGCTTTAGCATGGAGTCTTTAGGTGACTTCCAAATGACCAGCCTTTGATTTTTGTAGCTCAGATCATTAAATGATTCTCATATGTGAGTATGATGTATTACGTATAATTATATGTTAGGCACTTTCTTATTAACTACAGACTCACCAAAGCTTAAGGATTTACTGTATTTTAAAATATTTTAGTGGCTATGAAGTTACCTTGTATAGATACAGAAAAGCTTCTGTATTTTTGTTGATAGCATAAATTGCAGTGTTTCAGATGTTGTTATTGTTGTTGTTTTGTCTTTTGAGATAGTATTTTGCTATGTAGTTCTCTGGCTGCCCGAAAACCCACAGACCCCTGCTGCTGGAATTATAAATATGTGCCTTTATAGTCAGTTGAAATAATATTTGTCATTAAATAAGTTATTCCTTGTCCCTCCAGACATGTCTTCCAGGAGACTAAAATTGAACTTATTTTGTGTTTCATGGAAAAGAGAAGATCTGATTTTATGTCTAACAAACTGAAATTTTTAACAAGATAAAATATTTTTATAATATCAATATTATACTACAAAATGAAAGGGTGAATTTAGTGTTTATTTCTAACCTTCAGTTTAGCAAAGTAAATCCCGGCGGAGGAACTGTGGCCTAGACACCAGCAGTGTTGGCTTTGCTGCCGCTGGCTTCAGCTTCACTGCCGCCGGCTTCACTGCTGCCGGCTTCACTGCCGCCGGCTTCGCTGCAGACGGCCTTTGTAGTGCCGTGGGGTGGAAGCTCTTAGTCCCTGTTGGCCTCTGGAATTACATAGGTGAAACTTCGCACCTTCCTACTTTGGAAACTCTAAGAAAGGAACACGCAGCTTCTAAGTGAGCAGCATCCTTTAAATGTGTGAAGTCTGCTTATCTGTGCAAAAATTCTACATGCAAAATAGAGAATCTTATTTTTTCAATAGAAGGAAACAATTTATAGTTTGCATTTTAATATTACACAGTTACTAAAAGTTGTATTTTTTAAGGACCAGTCAACCTAGAGAACAGGAAGCAGGACTGAAAATAATAAACCCACAGACGGCACACACACGTGCAAAGATATTGAGGTAATGAGCGTGATCGACCCGCACGCTGTAAAGAAAAGCAAGTGTGTCAGACGGTGAGGGGACAAAATCAAGCTTCCCTCAACCGGTAGCATGTTATCAGCTGTGAGCCTTGAGAGAGCCATGGTCAGAGTCGTAGGAGAAAACAAAAGCGTGTGTTTGTGCACAGCATAAAGCCTAGGAGGAAAAGAGGCGTTTGTAGATAATGGATGAATATGAATGAGCAAAATAATGAACAAAAACACAATAAACTAATGAGTATGGAGAAAGCGACGTCGTGAGCTTCCAAAGGCTCAAGGAAAAATATTTGCAATTTTCCGCTGTAGCTGTTAACAACAGCTGCAGTTTGTCCTCAAACTTGACCCTGTGAAATGCTGCCCACCTGACGGTCATGCAATCAGTCCCTGCCACATAGATCTGAAAACAGATTGAGTCTGAATTTAAAGAGGTAAAACCTCATTCGGGAGCATAACAAGGGACCTGGTACATCTTTGTATCTTTCCGGTGTGCCGGGGCTGAGAGCGTCAAAAGCACATAAGAGATGGGCTCCGAGAAAGCCACTTCCCCGGCCTCTTCTCATTTGCTTTTGTTAAGAGTACTTGTCTGTTACGAATCTGAAGATAATTATTCTTCCTCAGTACTGATTAAGGCCCATTATCTGCCGGCCTGGAATGCGTGCTTGAAGTATTTGCAGCATTTTTTTTCTTTTTGTTTCCCTGATAAGGTTTCTAATACGTGCACACTGGATCACCTAATCCTCTCCCTTCTCCAAGGAGGAATTACACCACAACAAACATGGGAGAGTTTGCAAAATTATTATTCCTCTTTCATGCGGTAGTTATAATTTTAAAAATTAACAAGTATTAATTTAGCATCACATTCTATGGGAGAGGAAGGAAATGTTTTTGTGTCATTTATTGTAGCTACCTTACAGAAGAGTTGAGGGGGAAGTAGACTGACCGGTATGCTTCAGTTCTGAGAGCCAGTACTCCTCCCCTAAAAAGTTATAAACTAACACATTTGTTTATTTGTTATTCTGAAATCAATGATTTTCTTTTTTAAAAACAATACAAGTTTTATACCTAGACCACCTTTCCTTCCAAGTTTGTCTACACAGTTTGGAACTCTGAACTATAGTAGGATCATTTTGTTTGGGCACGTGTGGTCATGTCATGGGTCACCACCTAGCGCGTCCTTCTCTTCCCCTCAGCTCTCACTAGACTCTCTGTTCTTCGTTGTCTTTCTATTTCTTTACTTTTTAAAGGATACCTAACTCTTAGGTTCTTATTTATATTATTTGCCTTGTTATAAAAGTGTGAAATTGCTAGGCAGGCTTAGGGTACTTAGAGGAGATCCAGGGGTCTCTTCCTTTGAGACAATATCTTATCAAAAGGTCCATGAGCGCTAGGAACCATTACAGTGAGGCTGTGACTCTCCACTCCTGGTTCTGCTGCCCTGTGTTCATTCAGTCTGTGTAATACAGTCCTGTTGACGGGAACTGTTACCGTTGGTAAGGTCATAGGCATTCACTGCCTTTCATTTATGTGGAAACAAAAGCTAAGTGTCTGTGAACCAGTTCCCTTGAACACTTACAGACATAACCAACCCTAAATAATATTCCTTCCTATTTCAATTATCTGATTTTGTGTAGAGAAAGTGTTGGGTGTTTTCCTGTTCCAGGGCTGTTTTCCAACACTTGAAAGCTTTGCACGGAAGTGGTGGTGCACGGTGTTTCTGCTGTGCACCAGTAATTGTCTGCTAATCCTACAGCAACCTCTACAGTTTTCAGAGACACTGGCTTCCTCTCAGCACACAGATAGTTGCTGGACTCTATGGCCAAAGAACCAAATGTCCATTCCCTCTGACTGAAATCCAAACTTTGTAGTTATTCAGAGTATACCTTCTAATAACTTCCCAGGAAAATTGCACAGAATTTCAAAGGTACTCTTTTGAATGTTTTTTCAAAAAATTGGATAATGCGTTCTTCATTTAGATGATGTTAAGCATATTTTGCAGTTTGAAAAAATTATGCATTAATGTTTAGTTTATAATTAAAATACAGATTTGCTGTAATATAATTAAATTTTTACTTCATACTGCTAAGAACTATAACTCAAATTGGGCTACTTATGAGCTTAAAAATATTTAAAGGGATTATACTTGAAAGCAGGGTATATAGAGTTTGAAGATAAAAAATATTTCATATATTCTCCAGTGTATGTCCATCTCAGTTTCAAACTTTAAAAGCAAAGATATCCACATTTAGCTAACTTTCAGAGCATTTCCTGGAGAAATTATTTTGTATGATAGTGAAATCAGTGTGTGATTTCCTCTGTTAAAAAAAAATCTCCGTTTTCCCTCCACACAGTGAACATGGCCACAAGCAGGCTCATAGGGGCTGTGGCTGGCACCATTCTGGCCCTGGGGGTGATTTTTGGAGGCACAGGGTGGGGCATAGAGTAAGCATACCCTCGTGAGTTTCCGCGTGTCTTTCTTTGGTGCTTGGTGTATGAGGTGACGCTTGAACCCTGGCCCTTTCATGTTTTGTCTTGTTGGTCATTTTCTGTGCTGGTGTGATCTGTGGTGTGACGTGGACGTCTTTGTGTCTTGTGATTTTCTCATGCACTTTAGAACCTTCTCCTGTCTGGAACAATGTGGGGCATAAAACAATGTTGGGGTACTTATTCACAATTTTCACAATTAAGGCAAGAACCCAAAACTTCCTTCGCTCTCCTACTTGTACAGATCTTAATTTTTTTCTATTAATTGGCAAAATGATTTTGTGTGAGAGTTTTATAGAAGCATTGTAAGAAATTTACCTTTACCACTCAAATTAATCTCTATATATCTATATACAGTTAGAAATACCAACAGCTATCACACTTTTTAAAGATGGTGATAGCGACAGCCGCTGGCTGCTTTTCTATTTGTTTAGAATGATAGAGAGGGCTGCAACTCAGTTTTTCAAAAGAAGATATTAAAGACACTGCTTTCTTATTCCTTTTTGTTGTTATATCGTTGGTTCATAGTTCAACTTTGAAGTTTTCATAAACACTGGAGCAAGGAACACGAAAAAGGAAAATATATTGATTTCAAACCCACACAACCTTAGGGAACAGCTGCAAATCATCTGCTTGGTTTGTCTTTCAAATATGCGGTGTCTACCCAGTGTGTCGTGTGTCACTTATCCATTAAATGCTCCTGAGGCTTGAGTTTAGCTCTCTCGCTGCCCTTGATCCACACTCTCCAGATGCCTGAGGTTGCTAGGCACTGGCTAGCTTGTCAGGAAGCCTGTTTCTCTTCATTACCCAGAGAACATTTACACACACATGGCAGGAGTCACCCTTCAAACATTGTGTTTCTGTGTACTGGGGTTCTGCTAGCACTTATAGTGGCCAAAGAATGAATTATCAGAGTCTTAAGGAGACATAAGCTATCCTTGACTTAGCCCAAAGAGTGTGCATGGCCACTGTCAGCACAGCCCTCAGTTGCACTAGTTGGGGACACATCAGCTCTCCTTACATCAGGTAATTTGGGCACAAGATAGCAGTAGGAGGGGAGCAGGTGTGTAGGCTACACACGAAGCTGTTCTACTGTAGTTGGAAGGCCTGGCCAGCCTTGGGTCTTCCCAAAATGATATTGAGACAGAGTCTTGTCTCACTCAAGTGCTTTACTTATCTGGAACTTACTGTGTAGCCGAGGCTAGCCTTGACCTTGCAGCAATCCTTCTGCCTCAGAATTCCTAAGTACTGGGATTGCAGATATGAGCCCTTATGCCCAGCTTAGCCCTGTGCCCTTTAACTCATGTTCCATCAATATAGTCTGTGAAGCTAGTTAGATCAGGAGAGAGGGAGGAACACTGGAAAGGGGCTTGTATTTTCTTTTCTCTGTGAGCAAATGAAGCACGTAGCAGTGTTGATATGTTTGACTTCAAGAACTTGTTCCTGCAAGATGCACCTTGTGACTGTTGGCTATATGTTCCTATCCCAAGGCCAAATTCTAGGCACGGAAATTTATGTGAAATTCTTCTAAGAAGAAAGGTAGTTTTCAAAAGATCCTCTCAACTGATGCTTAGTGGCTACAGTTTCAGTGCCTTCCAATACAGCCAAAGCAACAAATTCTGGTCATGCTTCAAGCCTTAGAGATGGATAGGAACCCCCCTAACACACACCAAAAAACAAACCTTTGTTGTAAACAGCCCTGTTGCCAGCATTTGTTCCCATCCATCCTTTCCAGTGTGGCCAATTTGTTGCTATTTATGCTTGTGACAGGTAAGTGTGTAAGTGTACGTTGTTTTCCATAAAAATAAGTTATGTTGTTCTTGTTTCATGAACGTTTTCTCTAGTGACTTACTGACTTTCCCCCTTCAAGTTCCATTTATTTGTAATTGATAAGTAGTAAATTTTTAAGAAATAGAACCATGTAGTACAACATAGTTTTAATACTCCCTGGATTAATTGATAGTACAATGTTCACTTAATCAATAAGGCTTCCAGGGGCAGATTTAACTTCTAAATTTCTACTCCTTAGTTTAGAGCTGTACGCCAGGAATCACTTCTCGTGGATTCTGTATTGAATTTGATTCCAACCTGTTTTCTGAGCCAACAAAATGCAAGCTGACTTAAGTTTAGGTGCATACATGTACTATGACTACTTTTGAAAAAGCGATTTCCCCAGATTGCACCGTGGAGAAGTGGAAGGAAATGTGGGAAGTAGAGTGAAGTTTCATCAGAGCTGTCATTCACCAGCTTTCTGTGACGGGCCAGGTGTCCGTAGTTTTGTCTTCCTAGCTGCAAGGGATCCATCACAACCATTCAACGTTGCTGCTAAAAGCAGCCATAGTCAGTATATAGGTTTAAAAAAAGCATGGCTTTGCTACAGCAAAATGTCTTTGCCCTAACAGATAGTGAGGACAAATTTGATCTGCGGGCTCTGGTCTGCTGACCCTTGATTTCTAACACAAGTCTTGAAGTCAGGATGTCCCACATCCCTGCCTCACATGTTCCTTATTGAGGAATCAGTGAGATATGTCAAATATGAGTGGAGTTGGTGCTCACTATACAATCTCTCAAAGGCATTTATCATTCTCATTTCTGTTATTCATTATCCTCAGTCTGTCTCCAAAGGCCACTGAGATTCAGGTTCTATAGACCCTCTGTGATTTAAGAGCATGTCAAAACCCAGGAACCAAAGAAGACCTCATCTTGCAACTCTGTTGTACCACCCTCTACACACCCACTCCCTCCTCTAGTTCTTTGTGGTTTCTGGGCAGAGCCATCACAGTTGTGATGACGTCACCAACGGTGTCCACTACTGTGAGGAGAAAAGAAAGATTCTTCTGTCTGGCGATGAATGTCTGTAATAAACCTAAGGGTTTTAGGAAAACCAGCAAAATTGGGTAGTTTGTGACTTACGGGCAGGTCTATGTTGCTAGCACTTGAAGGTATTTGGATATTGGGGGCACTGCTGTGTGTATGCAAAGTAGATACTGGAGGATGTGAAATTTCATTCTTAGTTTAAACATGTAAACTATGTCTAACTTTGTTTTGATCTTTAAGGGATGAATGCAGGCGAAGAGTGGAGTTGCTGTAATTTCTACCAACTTATCAGTGGTGGTCTCTTCACTATGTAATTTCTACCAACTTATCAGTGGTGGTCTCTTCACTACATTGTCGTCTTTGGCGTCTTCTCCACTGTTTAAATATGTTGCCACATTACAGATTTCTCAGTGAGAAATAAAAATTTAAAAGATATTCTCAAATGGAATACAACGAAGTCTTTCCCCTCCTCTGTTTCCTAGAGATTACTTTTATAAATTTTAGGTCTCCTGTACCTGCAAGCCTATTTGGGGGGGGGGGTTTAACATTGAAGAACCAGGAAGAAATATCTGAGGACAAAATTTCAAAGCCAAATCTTTATTGGTTGACCTTTTCTGACTAAATTCTCCCTAGTATAGAAAAAAAAAAAAAACCATCAAGAATGTGCTGTGTTGGTTGTCTTCTTGGTTGGAGAAGCACGGTCACAGGATCATTTATCTCCTGTATTTGACAATCAGCTGGAGCCCGTGCTAATGGAGCCGTGTTCTTTATTTGCACAAACCTGTTTGATTTATGATATGGGGAAAGAGGAGGAAAAGACAACACACGTGCCCTGAAAGCAGATGGGGCTTCTCTGTTTCAGGTTTTCAGGAAGATGAATTTAACATCAGTGGCAAGGAAAGGGTAGATCCAAAGGCAACTAATCCAACCAATCACTGATGGAGGCATGCGGCATGGGATTAAAGCCAACACAAGAAAGCAATGAACAAACACATTTAGGGACCTTGCACAGCAGGGTTCTAGTTCCTGAAGCTGCTCACCTGCCTTTCCCTTGTGGCTCACATGACTTTCTTCCCATGATCCTTTGTCACAGGTCCTAGTGCCACCAATCTCATAATAGGCTCCATCGCTGGTGCCATCCTGGTAGCAGCTATTGTCCTTGGGGGCACAGGCTGGGGATTTAAGTAAGCAATGCCGCATGTCTTTTTCTCTGTGGCTCGGGCACCTCTCTTTTCTGCTTACATAACCTGGTTTTGAGGTCCTGCTACGAGACTTTGTTGTTAAGAGCACAACCGCAAAAAGAATGTGCTTCTACCCAGCAGTGGGTTGGAAAGGAAGGACATGAGCTTCAAATGCCGTCCGCAGGCAGACAGGGAAGCATGGGCAACGGAAAGGGTCAATTGAATATGAAGCCAGAGCACTTAAGTAGGAGACATTCTTGCTTGTGGGAGCAAGTCTCCAGGAGTGCTTTTGGGTACAGTTAGGTGACCAGGGAGACATATTGGACATAAATACACATAAATTCCTAATTGTTTCTGCTAGACACTGATTCTAGTCCACGGGGGTTAGCTAAAACCTCAGCTATTACCTCATATGCAACTTTGTAATTTGAAGGCCTTTATTATTTATTTACAAATACTTGAAAAAATACTTTCCTTATTTCTCTAACCAACAAAATTTGAAAGTAATGGCTTTGTGGCCTTTACTGTAACATGTACATAGCTGAGTGGCCTGCTATGCTTTCATAACTTTTAATTTGGATTGCATATTGATAAGCAAGATTACTAAAGTAGACCATACTGGATAATCACAGACAAACCCTATTGTGTTTAACCTTTTTAAACATATTTATGGTTTATTTATTCTGGATATTTTGAATCTCAGATTTAATAGAGAGTCACTTCCATACGTTTTGATCTCTGGTGACCTGGTTTTTATTATTTGTAGGTAAGCCTTCCTCTGCCATACAGTCTCTTTCATAAATTAAGTTTCATCCAGATTGTTTGAGATGAATTTAAGTGGGAAATAAAACCTGCAGTCAAACCAAAGCCCCCACTTTGCTTCCATCCAACCACTCAATGGAAGAAGCTTTCTTTGGAAGGAACGTGTAGTGGCCTTCATTAAACCAGTTAAAATATTATTATTAGAAATTGATTATGAAAGAAAAGATACCAAGATATAATCAAAATAAATGAAACTTTTCTGCTAATTTGTTATGGTGTTAAGATTTAATGAATAAGTCCATAGCATTTGAGAGGCTTCTACTTGGAATGTTTATTGAATGGAGCTTGGTTTCTACACAGCTGTCTAGAAAGTTGCACTTAGTGAAATAGCACTTTTCTCATCAGCATGCTGGCAGAAACATGCAAGCTGAACAGGCCCATCATATTTGGATTTCTTCTCATTTTAGACCATTGTCCATCCTGGATCACATAAGGGGAATCTCAGAAGTGGTGTGTTTTTCTTTGGATTTTCCCCATTGCAGGGGAAAGCTTTTCTTAGTGCCCCACTACTGTGAAAAAGTCACTATATATTATAGAAATTGTGCATTCTATTTATAATGCTTCCTTTTCAAAAATAACATACGCCTCCAGAAAAGAAAGTCGGCTCATTCTGTGGCGTGCACCTCCTTAGCTTTAAGAAGCATTCATTTCAAAGGCCCAAGAAACTGTCTCCTGCGCTTCATGGCCACCCAACGCCGTGTGATGCCAGATGCACTGCTTCTTTGTTCTTGAGAAGAGCGCATCGTTCTGTAGCAGGACCTCAAACAGCAGCCTGGCTGGCTCTCAGCTTGAACCGCATGTCCTGGGGAGAAGCCTTTATCACTGTGTCGATTTGTGGGTTGGGCTCTGTGCGAACAATTTCCATCTAAGAGAGCTGTGCAGTCATCAGAAGAGCAGGGCATAGGGTGAGGGGTTGACACCGTCAACCAAAGCAAGGCTCAAACCCAGCTAGGCCAACTTTGTGTGGGGACTGTGGTACAGGGACACTTCCGGGGGAGCCCCGTTAAAGCCCCTTCTGATTTCTGCTGTCACTTCTGATAAAGTGTAGAAAGGCACAATCCTGCACAAAATGTGCTCTAAATACTTTTATGCCTTGGGGACAGCAGGCCAAGAATGTTTCTCAAAGCTTTAACTTCTTCTTTGTTTAACTTCTGGAACGGGAATTTGGAGACGCTCTTGTACTCCATGCTACGAGTTGCCATGCTGTTTACTTTAGATCTTACCAAGGCCTGGTAGTTTGTATCAAGCTGGGAATTGTTATTCCTTCCTCACAATGGAAGGCTGTCTGTGCTTAGCCATCATGCTCAAGTTTTCCCACCACTTGGATAGTTTTGAAGACGATTAGAGATAATTTGAAGTACTGAGTTGGAAGCCTTTCAGAGTGTCACTGAGTTCAGTGTAAATAAAAAGTTTCCTTTAGAAGCGGAAATTGGAAATAGCTGGTAAAGAAGATTGTTCTAGATAGCGCTGTTGGAAATCCTTCCTGAAATGGGGACATTATTCCTGGAAGAGGAGAGAGCAAAGCTGCCGGAAACCAGTGCGATTGATCGGGAGCTAGCACTTTTCCCTGCTGTCACCGCTCCTTAGGTGTGATTTGCTGAGTAGGTTAGATGTGGAGGAGAGTCACAACCACCCTTTACCTGCACAGGCACATGGAGACAGGCAAGAGATACAACTTCGCTTCCACTCACCATTGTCTCACTGATTCTTTCCTTACAGCACACTTGTGAGTTAGATGTTGAACGACAGGACTTTGGGAGGATGTGGATATGGGGGGGGGTGCACTTTATGTTCATAACATTATGCAAATATATCAGATGTATTATGATCTGAAATTAACACAAATTTAGGTTGCTTCTTTTTATATAGAGTCTGAAACCTTTGGTTAATGTACACAGACCTTTCACATGCAAAGTTGTAGAATTCCCCCAAAAAGAAAAGAGTACTCTTTGTTGGGGTTCTTGTTATGAGATTCGTGCATTCAGATATATTGAGTAATGTCAAATGGGCATGCGGTAATGTTGGTTTTGAGGTCTGGAGTGTACTAAGGCATGACCGAATGGCTAAGTTTCTAGGTGTTGAGAATCTTGTGGTTACTTCTGAGGCATTTTGTGGAAAACAAATGTAGGCTTTGACACACCAACCTGCCTGCTTCTTCCTGCATCTGCATTTCTTTTTCCTGGCTCCATCCTTTTCCTCTTCGTCTACAGAATGAGGTTGTGAGCTGTGATGAGGGAGTCACTAACCCTGTCCTGGTTGACTTTCGGGCCCCTGGTCCCTAATTCATACTGAATAATAATGATACTCAGACTACTGGAGTAACTGGCTTTTACTAGACGTCTGAACAGATAAAATAGATGATAGATTGTTTTAGTATCATCTTCCCCAAAGCTTAGGGAAAATGGAACTAGATTTTGTACATGCATTAAAAAATAAACTGTGGTGCTATTATTACATTGAAGAAAGCTACTTATGCAACCCCCCTGTTTCAGTTAGGGTCACTACTGCTGCAAGGAAACACCATGACCAGAAAATAACTTGGGGAGGAGAGGGTTTGTTAGTCTTACACTCTGTATTATAGTCTAGCACTGAAGGAAGCCAGAACAGGAATTCAAACAGGGAAGGAACCTGGAGGCAGGAGCTAATACCGAGGCCATGGAAGAGTCCTGCTTACTGGCTTGCTTCTCAGCCTGCTTTCTTATAGAACCCAGGACCACCAGCCAGGGGATGCCCCACCTACAACGGGCTGGCCCCTCCCCCATCGAGCATTAATTAAGATTGCCTGCAGGCTTGCCTCAGTTGCAGCTCATCCCTCTCCGTGACTTGAGCTATGTCGAGTTGGCTGTTGTCGCCTAGTCAGCACGGCACCCAAAGTTTGAACCTAAGGATTTAGATGTGAGCCCATGCGCACAATATTTACCAATATTTCAAGTAATAGCTATGGGGAAAACAAAGTTCTTGGCAGGGCAAGAGAAGGACATGAAGCTGACAGTGAGGTAATTTGCTGGCATTGACGCCAGAGTGAGAGTGGGCCCTTCCACCATGTTACAGTGTCTTCATATTGGAAAAGTATCACATGCGCCACTATCCCACCTGATCTCCATAGGTCCCAATGGCAAACGGGTTTCCGCCATTGCCAGCAGAGACTGTGTGGGCAGTTATATGTCCTCTTAGGGCAGTTCTTGCTGAGCTCTTCCTTTATCAGCCCGTGATTATCGCAGGTGGCTCTCTCCTCTCTCTCTCTCTCTCTCTCTCTCTCTCTCTCTCTCTCTCTCTCTCAGAAAGCACTTGCATTACCACTCTCTCTTAGCTCAAAACCATTTTTTTTGTTAGCCTGGGCTCCATTGTATTCCATTTCTTATCCAAATAAAAGATTGTCATAATTGGTCCTCTTCTAAAATGACAGCTGAAGGGCTATAGCCAGAAAAATAACTGAATCTTTATGGGGAAGGGAATTATTTTAATTTTCTTGAAGTTAGGAAGTGGAATAAATTTTATCCAGTTTCCCTATGAGCAGAATAACTAAATTATTGTTTTTGCTTCTAAATTCCATGTCATATTCAAATGCAGAGCCACGTTTCTTATTGTCTAAGCCCTTGGATTAGACCCTTTATTCTTCATACATCACCATGATGCCAGGCCAACCAGGAACATGTATGACTTTCCTGACTCAAACTCCCAAGGAAATGAGCTCAATGCAAGGTGGCCTAGAGGTTAAGTGTGTGTTCGGGGGTCTTTGTTGATGGGCATGGGGATTCAGATAAAGAATGTGACAATAAGTGGCTAGAGATGGGTTGGCAGTGAAGAGCACTCGGTGCTCTTGCAGAGGACTGGGGTTTGGTTCCCACATGGTAGCTTGCAACTGTCTAAAACTCCAGTTCCGGCAGAGGTGGTGCTCACTTCCTCAGTCCCAGGGCACTGGGCATGAACGAACGCACTTACAAATGTTCAGGCACAACGTCCCCACATCATTCTGTTAAAGGTTGTTGTAGTAGATAACTCTCCATCCTTGTCAGCAGACCCGTCTCCTGTTATCTAGAGATTTTAATGTCATGTGGATGTATATAATTACATGCATTTAGGCAAAAACTTAGATTTTCCACAAGTACAAAAAAATGATAAAAATGTTGTCATGGTAATCCTAAGGGTACGTATTGATATTTTACGATGGTCCAGAAATACCTTTCTTCTTGTAATTGCAAAATTACCTTCCAAATTCAGTGAGCAGAGGGCATTCAGACAAAACAGTTTGGAAAGGGAGCCAGCAAGGACCCTTATATTATAGTTTTCACTGTTACACTAAAGCTCAACAGAAAGAGCCTTCTGATCATGTGGAAAATCCAGGACAGGCAGTGTTCAATGTGTAGTGGCCCCTAGTGGATGTGTGGCTTAACTATGAAGGAACCTCACAGAGGGCTTGCAGGGTTCTTTCTCTCCTCATCTCTGGTTTCCCTCTCCCCTGTGCTGCAGCTTGCTTTCTCCACTGCTGTTGGTACTGCTCAGTGAGAACATAGGGCTTTATAGGGTAATGACTCCTTAGTCTGGCCCAAGATCCTGGTAACCCTGTAGACTGTTGTTCTACGGGAAGAGTGCAATCTAAGCTTCAAAAACTGGCATTTAAGAGGAGCACACACTTTTGGACACTAGCATTTCCTGGGTGCTAGGCTGAACGAGAATTTTAGATCTCTCCTTAAAAACAGGCTGCCTAGTTGTTCTGACCTTGAACGGTAGCTGCATTTGAATGAAAGAATTCCGAGTTGGGTAGTGAGATCACGTCCTGTTCGGTGCTAGCTGGGTTTGTTCTGTCCTCTGGGTTGACATTTGATGGTTCTTCTGAGTTCCATCAATGGACAGCTGACTTAGGTAGGGTCTCTGGTCCTCTGGGGGAATTTCTCAAGGTCAGGCAGTTGGTGTTTCTCTTCCATGAGTCTTTAGTAGGAATTACCTCTCTTAAACATCTTCTCAGAGAGCACGAGCCTCGATGGCAGATGCAGGTCCCGAGCTCCACAGAGTTCCTTTGGTGGTGAACACATTTTAGAGATGCCCCGTGCATTCTTACCTATGCTTCTGGTGCAGTCAGTGATGCCTGTGCTCAATCAAGATCGTTGCCTTCACAGAGGACTGGGTGGTAAGAAAAGTCAGCAACCCTAGTGCAAAGAGTGTTTACAGCAGTGAATTAAGTTCTTAAGCCAGAGTACAACATGCCCAAACTTTCATGAAAAACTTTTCAATGGCAGTTTCAGAAAAAAGAAAAGGGATATTTTTGTTGCAGACGGCAATGCTTGATATTTCGGAAGAGAAGCAGCCAGGTGGGTCTTCTGGGAAAGACAGAAACTTCGCAGGCACTTTTCTGCCTGCTTCAAGCTTTGGTTGTGTTTTGTTTGGAAGGACGTGGGTGAGGAGGAGTCTGCTGCAATGTTTGGTGCTTAGGGCCTGTGAAGGCATCCAGTTGGCCCCGAGTATGTGGGCGTGGGAATGAGGGAGCAGAGGGCTCCTCAGTCTCCAGTTTTGCATGATGCCTTGGTGGCGGCAGTGTTGCGCCCGCCAGTCTGCAGACTAATGCATGAGCCCCTTGCTTGATGCCCCACATGAAGCCAGACCATGGGGAGGTTATAGTCAACTCATGTTGCTGCCTTGTTGTGTCTTGCTGGTTCTCTCTCTCTCCCTCTCTCTCTCTCTGCACAGGAGTCACTTTCTAGGAGACTGGACACTGTGAGCAAGGCATTTGAACTTGCTCCTCTCAGCAGAGCTTAACTGCTGCATTTGCTTGGCTAACCCAGCCTGTGTTCATTCTCCTGAGTGTACCACCTCCCCCGTGTACTCTGTCTGTCAACCTTCCGCCATTAAAAGTGCTTGTTCCATAGTGGAGTACCACCTCACACACACAAGGCAGAAATAACCAGGCACAACAAGGCTTTTGTTTTTGTTTTTGCCACCTATGTAAGAGCCTTCCATTGCTACAGAACTCCGGGGGCGTAGAGGAAACACCTCCAGGACCTTCTGGGTTGTTCTTAGTTCCCTCGGGAGGAAGCCCCGAAGGGGCTGTCCTGTAGTGCTTTTCCTCTGATCAATTAGCAATGGCATTTACTTCTGGAAGAAGTCCAATTTGTGATTGAAAATGAATAATCTGAATCCTCCCCGAAGTTTGTCATCTCGTGGGGAAGCGGGAAGCCATTCCAGCACATTTGCTCTTCCATGTTCTGGGTTACTTTGGAGACTGCTTCCTTGTGAGCTGGTTACTCTGCACTGGAACTAGCACCATTGTTGTTACCATCCATTATCCCTCAACCTCATCTGATTAATATTGTGGCCTTTCTTTTCCTTTTCCTGAATCTTCTTTTAATGTACTCTGGAAGAAACGTCAAGAAGAGGAGGTTCGATCCTACTCAGCAAGGCCCCATCTGAGTCAGCCACACTGGAGGAAGGCCACCTTGTACTGTTGGGTTCTGGGTGTGATGGGTTTTCAGCCATGCTGCCGGAACTCTGAAGTCTGGAAACAAGACCATTGGGTGGTAATAACTACAGAACTGAAATGTGGAAATGGGGATGGGGTACAAGACAACTGTCCCTTTTGGAAATAACTTCAAGTAAACCCTCCTGTCACCTGTCAATAAAAGAGAGGGGGTTAAAGACCATGTCATTAAAAAAAACTGTTTAGAATCCTCTATTTTTTTCTTTCTAACTAAAGGAGAAAGGAAGAACAGCAAAGTGCAATAAAGAACACAAAGCAAATGATTTCCCCTTTAGCCTGCTGACACTTAATATCTTCTAAGTGATTTGGCATGATTTTCCCCTTTACTATCCAAGACAAACTCCAGTGGCATGAAGATCCAATTTTGGAAAGGATAAAAAAAAACTGCATGGCATATATAACACCAAGCTAGCAAGCCGATCTTCAGCAAAACCTACAGTGGAAGTCCTAAGGGGAAGATGACAGATGAACACACAGAAGTTGCCTAGGCCTGGATAACGCATCCTCCCTCTATCCCCCTTCCATATCCTCTCCACCCGCCCCTGCCCCATCCCTTCCCCTCACCTCCATGTTCCTCCTACCAACCCACGGCAGCACTGAGCCAGACTACACTCTTGCTGAATTCCCTTTCCCCATCATTTTCTCCCCTGGACCAAGCATCTGCTGGAAATAGGATCTGGAATTTGAACAATGCTGTTGTATAGTTCTTTTGTAAATGTAAATATGGAAATAGGAGATTTTGACATGCCATTTTCTCTTGTCTATATTGGAATGTTTTCCTTGCGAAGATTCTCCCTACATGAGTTGTTGCTTGCTCCACGTCCTCTTTTTCTTTCTTTTCTCTCATTTTCTTTCCTTCATTTTCTCTGTCCTCTCTTATA
Organism: Chionomys nivalis; assembly: GCF_950005125.1. NCBI lineage: Eukaryota > Metazoa > Chordata > Mammalia > Rodentia > Cricetidae > Chionomys > Chionomys nivalis. The sequence continues at coordinate 132,783,572 of NC_080087.1, read as the reverse complement.
ACATGTCCAATGATTGTTGGGCTTCTTAACAAAACAGATGTAGCCCCAGATACAGGGAGTTTGGGCACAAAACAAAGCAATTATGCTTGAAACCAAAATTATGAAAAAATAAAGCAGAGGACACAAAACAACCCATATCAAGAACACAAAAATTATGTAAATGTGAGTATATGTTCTGATTAGTCTAAAATTTTTGATGTCATCATAAGCACATGTATATAATGTAAGAAAACAGAGACCCTTCTCAAATGAATCACAAAAGTGCCAAGCTCGTGATTTTAGTTTTTGGTTTAGCCAGTTCTTTTTCCCTGTCTTAAATGTGAAAGGAGGAGAAACTTAAAGCCTTAAATAAAAATTAATACTTTTTAAATGTTGAAAGGTTGGAGGAAAGTTCAGCTTTCCATTCTGTTCCTATATATTTTTGTCAAATTTCATTTATGCTTCATCTTCCCACCTCAGAACACCAGTGCGATGGGGCAGAGTAGCGGGTAGCCTTCTGGTCATTCGGCCTGTCATTCAGCTTGGTGATTTCGGGAGCTCGCTTGGCCCTCAGTGTTTATCTGGCCTGTGGACTCTGGGAGACTGTAATGGGGTTCCAGTACATATGAACCCACAATCTTTTTTTCCCTCCAGTAGCTGGGGAGAGAGAATCTTGGCATTCCTGAGACTCTGGATTTCCCTCACCTTTCCTTCACCCATTCCTTCGTTAACGTTTAGCCAGGATAACTTCCATTGAAGTGTTAGGGCAACAACTTACTGAAGAAATTCTCTGCCATCTTTGTTTTAGATCTTCAGACTTGTACAGGATGGCCTCAGTGAACCCCATCTAAAATTTAAACCCCCAAGATCTGCACTTAGCTCTAAACCCCTTTCCAACAAGACTCATGCAGTGAGTTTTACATTTTTCTTGACTAGAAGGGAGGATTTCCTGAAAATGGGCTGCTTAGAGCTGGAGTTCCCCTCTTCCCTCGCAGATATCTTTAGTTATTGAAGTTGCACACTCGCAGCGCAGATATCTTGACTGCTGTATACTACCCCAGACCATAACCTGACATCTGAACCCTCGGGTGGCTTTCTGGGAATCAGGTGCTATGCAGGTATGCAGTCTCTTCCTTGAACTTGCTGTTTGCTTATATAGCGACAACAGGGCTATCTATAAGGTTTATTGGCCTTATTCCTGGTTTTATAAGACACAGGTTGTACCCCTTTATGGAAAGGCAGTGGCTCAGCTTGGAGGAAGGTTGGAGAAAATTCGGATAACTTGGCATCGCTCCCTGTTGTTGCATTGTCAAGGGGTTCACTTACACCCAGCAGCTGACACCCACACTACTCATTTCACCATTTCCGAGGCACCGTGTGACTTTATTGGACACGAAACCATGCCAGTTAGAAAACAGATCTCTATTGTTAACTTCTGAGCATTTCACAAACAACATTGTAAATGTGCGATGTTATTGTGTTTTAAATCAGACCACAGTGGTCCCCAAATATTATGTACATATGACAAATGTCAGTGTAACTTTTGGTCACACTGACAGTTTCATAGGTAGGCAAACCTATGCTCCAATGTTAAATTATTTGTGTGTAAAATGCACACGTGTTAAGCTATGTGTGCACGGACTTGAAGGGGAGTGCAGTCATACTGTACGCAATGGGTTAGCATCATTTTCAGTGGTGTTAGTTTATGAAGTTTCAAACCCTTTGCTACCTTTTCTCTTGCACATGCCATTTATTCGTGGTGTGAATACTCCTTATCCATTCGAATTCAGAGCACAAGCTGGCCACTGTGTAATGTTACCCAACAAGACTGTTCAGTGAAGACCGAGTTCCCATTTCACTTGCTATTCTTTTGCTGCGGTAATGAATGACACCTGGATGAGGAGGTGTGCGCTAGCGTCATTGCTCACTTGGGGTAGTGCATGAGCCCACTGAATTAGAGCTACTCCTCCCGGCTAAGTGAGCAGTACACATAGGTGCATGTTTGAAACATGAATCACATAGAGCTGTGGAATTTTGCCAAGTGATGTGCTGTCTTTTGTTTTCACTATGCAAAGATGGGAAATGCACAGCTTTTCAGAGATGATGTCTGAAAAACTTTACAACAATACTTGAATTCTTTCTTTAATCATCCCATCCCATTTTAAGGTCATCAATGCTTCCATTGTTAACTTTATTTTTTCCCCTTCAACTTTAATAGTTTGTAATCTTTAAATGCACAACCTGGACTTTTGTTTGATAAATTCTAATCTTGTTAGCTGCCTGTGAACGGAGATTCCGTCATCCTTATATGCATCTTTTAGTTGAGTGTACATTAAAACTTTTATTAATGTAGAATGTTGTAGCTTTGTGCCTTGTTTGGTTTTTCTTAACTCTTGTCTCTGTGTTTTCTTGCATAATTGGCTAAGTGGCCACCTGCCTAATATTATCTGGGATTTAGCAGTCTCAATCAAAGGCTCAATGAAAATCAAGGCAGTCAGTGGAGCAAAATAAAATCTCTGGTTAATGGATTAGAACTTTGGGGGGGGGGTTCACTAGAAGTTCTTTGCCTCATATGATCAGAAAGCAAAAAGAAAATAGTGAGACTCATACCACTGTTGATTTTATTTTGTGTTTTTAGTGTCTTGTCATCTGAGTTTAAAGAGTTGATGGCGAGCAGTAACATCCACACTTTGATTTGGTATCAAATTAACAATGAAGGTGCATATGTGTACACACACACACACGGGGGGGGGGGGCAGGAGGGGCAGGAGAGAGAGGAGGAGGTGGGAGGAGATGAAAGGAGGACAAAGGAAGAAGAGGTTATGTACATTACATTATCAGACATACTTAAAGTAAGTTACCTTGACAGCTCCTATAAAATTAGCGACCAACTTACATCCTTCCTGTTGAACATCTTCAATAACTCTTCCCTGTGTCCAGCTGTGCCTTATTTGTCTGTGTGATATAGCACAGGCACACACAGCTGCTGGCTTCCCTCCTTTCATCACGAAAGTCTAGAAGCCTTCTTTATTTCTGAAGAATACTTTATAGACTCAGTAATGAGCCTGCATGCTGCTGACCTCATGACCTCACCCATTTGCTTTCCGAGTCTAACTGACTCTCCTCTTCCCCTTAGCCATCTTAAAGTTTCCCCATCTACCGAGTCGGAATGATTGTCTCAAGATTTTGTGTCCATTGTCTCTTATTCTTTGGTTTCTGTGTAACTTCATGTAATGAAGGAAATGCAGAAACACGTAAACAGCACAGATGACATACTTAAGGAAGTAAGCATGGTGCCATTTACAGTAGACTTTGAAGGAATGATCCGAATCTGTGATGCACTGTCCTTTAGGTTATCCTGTTTTGGGGGCTGACATTGAAATGAGTTGTTCATTCTCCCTTGATAGCATAACAGAAAAAAAGTAACCCAGAAATGGAACTCGGAAAACTTCCTAAACAAGAGCTCAATTAAGTAGATGATCTATTTGCTCAAGATAGAATTTCTGAATAACTCAAAATTTAAGGTTAATCTTGAGATTAACATGAAAGGGCCAGAGATTCCTTCTCCGTTCATCCACCCAAAAGTCTGTGCTTTGCGATAAGAATTTAGAAGATAAAAACACAAGAAAACTCTCACCTTCCAGTTGCTCAGTTAATCACCGAGAGAAAAAACATTAAGTAGAAATTCATTATTGGAGAGCGTATATAAGAGGGAAAAGAAGAGACAAGCATAGGGGCTTCCTGACAAAAGTGAGTTTTGATATATTTGAAAAGATATTTAGACTTCATCACTAATAAAATGAAAATTATACTCAAATCACAGAAGCAAAGTACACACAGACCTCGTAGAAGGAGCTGGACCTTTAAGGTAAGTAGACCCAAGTGTCTGGTGTGTCCAGTTTGAGTTTCCTATTCTGCCTTCATCCACCTTCTCGCCTTTGACAAACGCTGGTTGAATATGAGTCTAGTCCTGTTCCGTATCCTAAACACGGTGATGCGATCTCAATGTTGTGAGCAAAGCGCATCCTTTAAAAATGACATAATTAGGGGGAGGGAAATGGGAAACGGGGAGGAGATGGAAATTTTAATTAAAAAAGAATAAAATAAATAAGTAAAAATGATATAATTCACTCTCAATACACACCAGAGGGTCTAGGGAGAAAGGAGGCTTTTCCTACCCTTGGGATTAGGATGATTTCAAAAGGGAGGAGGTATTTGAGCAAAAGATTGTGCCAAAGGATCTAATGCCAAGTTATATTCAGCAATAGCTAACTTATTTTGGTGGCAAAGTTTGCTCATAAATGCTTGAAGGTAGAATATCTAGCAAGGTTCAGATCTAATTGTCAAATCCAGATTTTGGGGTATCTTGCTTGTGTCAAGGTTAATATGTCTGTTAGAACTTTATATTTTGGGATACTTTCTCACTAAGGTGTTCATTAGGAATCTGTCTCCTATGCTTGGGATGATCAGTAATGACAAAGAATTTCTGCACTTGAACTGTGAAACTTGTAGTGGTTTTTTCTGAGCATTAAGATACTGGCTAAGCTCAATCAGTAGTGAGAGAATGGAGAAGAATCATAAACAGTTAAAGCATCATTTGGTGAGTCTTTGTATTAATGAAGCATCAGCATCATTTTCTAAGAGCAGCCATACTTCCCAGTCAACCAAAATTAAGGTTTGCCTCTCTGTTTTACCTTGGAGGGAAGATTGCTCTTCTTCAACCTTGTAAGAAATGCATTAGCAGGTCTGGCTCCTTACCTATAACAAGTCTGTAGCCACACAAAGGAAATGCCATGGCCCTTGTTATATGGAATAGCTGTCCTCCCGGGATCTGGGGATATTCCTTTGCCAGCTGATTGCATGCGCACATATGTGCCCTGGTGTGGCTGTTATGATGGTCATGACACCAGAGTCCACTCGTAGAGGAATATCTTAAGTGTGATCACTGAAAGCCCAATTGGCATGTTAATGAAGTCCTTCAAAAATGGCAAAACAAAACAAAGCTTTCTGCATCTTAAATGATCACAAGTGCATCAAGAGTCCATCACGGCTCTCTGGAGCTTTAAATAGCCTCTAGCCTTTAGGGGGTAAATGAGCCTGAAGCAGAGCTGCCCTTCAGTTCCTGGTCTTTGGATCAAGACAGAAAAAAGTGACATGGATTGTAGGTTACAGCAGAGAGGCCTCTGTTTCCCTAAGGGCCACAGTCTTCTAATATCACCGTAACTCACAAAGAGGCGGTGAATAGTGTGGCCATCGCACGTGACAGCTTCATGCACTTTTCCTGTGTAGGCAAAATGGTTACAATGCAAGGATCACAAAGCAAAATTTCTGCAGGAGAGTTGGTTACCAAGTTGAACAGAAGGAGAGCCCAAAGAGCTGAGGATGGTCAAGCTGAGCTGGGTAGCACACATCTTGTCCTGAAGGAAGCAGTTTCTGCTCAGATCCAGCCAATTGTCACTCGATGAAAAGTGGGCCTGCCGGTGCTCATTCCATTTATATTCCTAGAATAGTCAGAAACTGCTTTTTACATAATCCATTTCTCTAGTATCAAAGCTCATTCATGTCATAAAAAAGTCTATATGGATCAAGACAGTAGAAATGGAAACAATCTTCTCATAGCCTGCTGGTCCTTCCAAAGCAAGTACTTAAACTAACAGGACATATTAAATATGTTAGTTTCCCTATGAGAATGCAAATGTGGCCTTGCTTCCAGTCTGGATGACAGGCTACCCAGTGAGCCCAGAGTCACAGCTACTATCAGAGAGTGCTGTGGTTGATTACAAATGTCTGTGCAGCGTCCTCCAGTATTCAACTGGATCCACCTTTATAAGGCCTTTCTTTATATTGTTGATTTTCAAGGCCTGTTTATCTATAGAGTTAGCCCCAGCATCCTCTTGTTTTCTGTCAGTGAAATTAAGATTCTTAGCCTAAGAGGTACAAAATCTCCAAACACAGCAGGAAAGGACAGCTGCTACTTGTTTGAAGCAATTATTTCCTTACTAATCATAAAAACTTACATGTAGAGATTTTTAGATTTGAGAAACAAATAAAATCTTAAAGAAGAAAGTGAAGATCACTGTACTCTAATCAACCTGTAATCTCTTTAGTGTTTCCCTCTGATCTTTTATTTTCTTGTCATTGTCCTCTCTCCCCCAATCCCAGGAGCATTGTACAAAGATGTCCTTGGGGGAGGGGTTGACATTCTATCTCTATGCACGTGTGTGTGTGTGTGTGCTCACTTCTATGTTTATGTTCCACATGCCAGTAGATCCAGAAAAGGATAGATCTTGGGGGCAGACAGCCTTCCTGTACCTCCAACTATCAGACACATCATCAAAGGGTCACACACCCTGAGTCACTTCATCAAACATCATGACCTCACTCTTGATCATTCCAGAACTTCTTACATACACATAGAATGCAGGGGCTTAAGTCAGTAGCAGGTTTAAGATGAGAGCCCAGGCATTTCATGCCTCAGTCCATACTCAGGTTCCACTGTGCCAAAGATAAAGCTCAAAGTCCCAGATTTGAAGCATCTTCCTTGAAATAAATGTTCTAGCAAGCACTAGGGCCAGAATCATGATATAGGGATCTCCATTCTGAGTCCCTTCCTGTGCACAGGAAACTACAGACCATAGCACATTTGACCCAAAGAAGTGGACAAGCAGTGTGGCAGGAGCCCTCTGAGGTAGAAGACCCCAGTTAGAATCACTTGCAGCTTTCCTGGGTGCAGCTGGTGCCATTGCCGACCATGAGGACAAAGGAAAAGCATTCACATGGACAGGATCTGCTTTTGAAATACTTCATTCTCCAAATAGGACTTCCAACCCTTTCAGAAGACTGAACCCAGCGGGTGTGGAGCCATGGCAGCTAGCAAGCCTTTTCTGAAGGGAGGTTGCAGGCACATTCCTGGAGCACTCACTTGAAAAGAATGGATGTTTTCAGAAAGGAGGTGAGAAGAAATGACACTTTTTGATTGTGTGATGAGTTAAACAGTTTCCTGTTGCAAAACTTATGAAGGAAAATTATAAGAACACCAATTATCATTAGGAACGTCACTGAGCTATCCTATAATGCAAATATCTACTCAGTAGAAGAATTCCAGCTAGACATGCTGGGTCAGAACTAGACTCAGACTCACCCCTGCAGGATATTATAGTTTGGTAGAAAAGTTAAGAAGTGTGGAAAGAATTTCATTGATAATGAAAATATTCTGCTCAGTGAGGAAAATACATATAAATAGCTGTGCTACTCAGCAGAGAAGCATGCAGCTTGCTGCTGGAGGAAACCTGGGAGCACATTAACACACTGTCATGAGAAGAGCGCATTTCAACTGGATCTGAATGACTGGTGGAACCGTGGACATGTAGGAGTGCGGATAGACACTCAGAGTGCAGCGTCTCCATCTGGATGCTCAGACATGCCTAAGTCCAGCTGAAGCAACCATTACCAAGGTGCCAGGGACTAAGCACAGTAGATGTTTGTCCTCTCTTATTTAGTAGTCTAGAGGTGGGACCTTTGGTTCATCCATTTTCTTGCTGTTCAGTCATGAACACCAGCTACCCTCTCAGTGAACTAGCTAGATGTCCAAGGTCCTACCACTCATGGTCTTCTAAGTTGCAAGAGAGAAAGACACAGATGGGAAAGACAGGCCTCTAGCATACCAACGTGACAGTGACACGCATCACTTTTAATTCCTCACCAAGAAAGCCTGAAAATGCAATATGGAACTAATCCTATAAAAGGTTAGAAAGGATCACCAAGAGAGAGGCATCAATGTGCCTTGGCCCATTTTCTAAGGCTGTAACAAAATATGCACAACTAAATTATAATAAAGAGGTGTTTACTTTTTATGTGGTTTTGGAGGCTGGGAAGTCAAAGATCAGGTGACCACATCTGCTCATGCTACTGCACACATAGCAGAAAGTGGGGGAGGTGGTGTGTGTGGCAAAGGTAAGACATGAGGGTGAGACATGCTTTATCACAATCCACCCTGTTGCCAAATAATCCAGAACTTGTCACCCTCCAAAAATATCCATGCCTGAGCATACACCCTTCATGCCCAAAGAAACCCTCACTAGTCCCCACCTCCCAGCAAGAACATGCTGAAGAACCAAGATTCCCAATACATGGACTTTTGGGGGCCACACTCAAGCTGTGGCACAGCCTGCTTCAAAACTTAAAAAATACTGCCCCCGCAAAACTGTAGAAGTGTGACCAATAAACTGGCATCATGAAATACTTTGCTTCCGATTGGCTTCCGGGGCTTGTTTGTTTATTCATCTTCTGGGAATGTCATGGGAAGATGGACATCAGTTGCATGGCCATGTTGATAGCTGTCTCTGCTAAAGGAATCTGCCCTTCTCAAAATAACTGTATCTGATGATGTATCAAAGTGGGACAAATCAGATTGTTCTCTCTCCCATAGCTCAGGACAGCTCTGAAAAGCCATCCCAGTTTCAAAAAGTTATTTTGAGGGAAAGCACATCCTCCTCCCCGTATAATCAATCCTGTTTTCTCCCCTCCCTTTCTACTGCTATGGAAAATTCATGTCTAAAACGCTTCTGATCTGTAAGCCACTCCCAGAGACTGTTTCTGAAAGGTTTCATCTGGGATGATCACTGAATTAACTCCTTGAAAAGGGAGCAAATAAGAGTGAAACTAGCTTGGGGGGAGGTGAGAGATGTCCTGAGCTGTCACATGTAGAACTAATTCTTTCAACAATTGTGAGCAGATCTCTATGGATTAGTGTAATGGAAGCTGTTGAAAATAACCTCCAGGCTGGACTGTGGAGGAAGATGCAGATCATGGACAAACCGTTGAGGCTCTCGGGACCAGCAGTAGAGATCTAAGGTGAGGAGTCACTGACCTGGACAACTGACATGGAGTTCTGCTGTTGCAAAATGGAGAGGCAAGGAAGGATCCTTCAGAATCAGCAAGTTAAGCCTCTGATTGTGTGAAGGAAGTGGGGAAGAGAGTAAAAGATGAAGGTTGGGATTGATACCTAGGGATTTAGGATGACAGAGACGACTGAGAGAGAACTTGGCCCAGAAAGCAAAGATCTGTTACACTTGGGGACTGTTGAGGTTGAGGGGATCCAGGTGAAGGAATCTAGGTAAAGACATCTACAGGCTTATGCAATGGAGTTATGGTATTCTCCAGTGGGATTCAGTTGGAAGTACTTGCTTGAGAACTATGTATAGACATTAGCATTTGAGTCAGTTCAAGATACAACTTAAGCCATAAAAGCATGAGGCAGTTTTTAAGGAGGGATATCATCAAAATGGAAATGGAGAGAGGAGGCTAAAGTATCTGGGTTAAAATAAGGAACAATATACAGCAAGAAGTCATTAATTCGAGGAGGTGCTTTCTGTGTGCTGAAAGAGTTAGATGCTATTGTTCACGAGAACAAAATTTATTCAGAGAGAGTGAATTAGATCTTCCTTCTGAATATGCTACAGAATGAAAAGTGGGTTTTTATAGAAAACAACACAAAACCGTTACCAAGGAAAATGGAATATATGAAAAAGAAAAATTTAGAATGAAAGAAATTTTGATGATATCTCAGCATAGCAAGACAAATTTTTCTAAAAGAAGCATTTATTTCTACTACTATGCCTATAATTGAATTTTCTTGGGCCCAAAGCTGAAATGACAGCATTTTGACATTCTAAAATGCAATGACACTCCAGTGCTTATTAGAAACCAATTTTGATCTATCAGCAGTCTGGTTGTTTATCAATAAAATTACAATGGTCCTTAGCAGAAAAATATTATTCTGGGTCACTATGACATGAAGGAAGAAGAGGGCAAAAGATGCAACACAAAGACAGTTGTTATCAAGCTCAGGTCTTCTAATTGCATCCTCGGAACCATTCACAGAAGAGGTGAGATACTTAAGATACCTCTTTGGGCACTTAGTATTTTGAGAGATGTGAATTGAAAATAAAAAATAAAAGGAAAATGTAGAGAGTGGTTCACACAAGGTCATGGCTCTGATTGAATGGCATTGAGTTCTCAGAAAGTTCCATAGCCTTTCTCTTCAGTGCTTTGTGGCAAGCCATAAAATAAGCCATATTCAATTTGCCTTGGTTAGAGATGAAGAAATTATTTTTCTGTTCATTGAAGTTGGAAAATAAGAGCAAGCCTTGTATATATGAGACCATACACTCAGATGAAAGGAAGGACATATAATCAATTCAGTTCATTTGGGCTTTGTTCTCAGGGTCTCTACTGAGTGGACTGTACCCATATATAGTAAAAAGCTTCCAGCTTTTTACAGATGAATGAATTGTGGACAAGTGTCCCTGGAAGTACTTAGGCTTTCTGTGTCTATACAGTTCATTCCCCCAGAAAACCAAACAACTGGTGCATCAATCAGTTGCACATAATTTTTATTAGCAGACTATCACAAATATTTGCAGTGTGGGTTATCTTTCTGGCTGGCTTGCCCTGCAATAAATTATGTTCTTTTCCAATGCTGGGAAAAGAAAACAAGCTTTGTCCTTGCCAGGCAGGTACTCTAATGCTGCATGACATGTCCAGTCCTGCAGTATGAAGACAGTTTGCCAAGTGCCTTTACAATTTGGTTAACACACATTCAAACATACATACATACACACATACATACGTGTGTATGCATATATTTTTTATTTCAGTCTTTCACTTAAACAAATATATTTAATTCATTTTATAAAGCATGTTCATTGTATTATATTTTCTCAGTGCTGAAATCAGCTACCTGATACAAAGCAACTTAAAGGTAGGAAGGCTTAGCTCAGGCAGGAGATATGACTAGGCTATGTGTAATGGTCTATCCTGTCCCTTTAAGAGACAAACCCCAACCACCTTTCCCACCCTACATTGAGGCAGGAAGATCTTTTTTACTGCTTGTAGCCCGAGTCTCTCTGTCTCTCTGTCTCTCTCCCCCCTCTGCTCTTCTCCCCTTCTCCCTTCCCCTCCATAACCCACTAAATAAATATTCAACCTCACTCTGCATGGCGTGCCTACCCATCTCTGTCTCTCACCTGCTGGGAGCTTTGGCTTCCTGCCTGGAACTCGTGGCCCATAGCAGCCACTTGGGGAATTGCACCGTCTCTGCCTGGGACTGGCTGCTCTCAGGACCTGCTACCAGCTGCCTGTTGCCACTTCAGGGACCTTCACCATGGTCTCATGGCCCGCTGCCTGCCGCAGCCACTCGGGGACCTGCAGCACTTTTACTGAAACCATAACACTATCAAACTTCAAGACCCACCCTCCAGTTTACTTCTTGTGGTGAGATGTCACCTACAAAAACTTCCTCAATCTTCCAAAACAGCATCATCAACTGGGGACCAAGTGTTTCCAACATGAGGCTGTGGAAAACACTTCATATTCAAACCCTGACAGCATCTAGGACTGAACCCCTCATGCAAAAAGTGACTGACAGCTAAAAATATTAGTGAGATTTTGCTTTTGAAAGGTGGGTGTAGGGCTAGAGAGATGGCTTAGCAGAGACTTCCAGAGGACCCAAGTTCAATTCCTAGCACCCATAAGGCAGCTCACAACTGTCTCTTACTTCAGTTCTAAGGGCTCTGAAACCTTCACACCAATGCATATTAAATAAATTTTAAAAGAAAAGAAAGGAGTGTGACCCCCTCCCCACCACAGAAAAAAGTAAAATCCTGGAAGAATCCCAGGTAGAAGGATCCCATCCCTGCACTACTCTTCTTGCCTCAGGAACTGAGCCTTTCCTTAGCTGTTAGCTCCTCCCTATGCAGTGTGCAGTGGGGAGGCTGCTGGATGGAGAGAGCCTTTGATGGCCTACTCCTTGTCCTGGGACCATTTTAGAGTTAGAGGAAATTGTAAAGTCTGGAAAGTTCTATGCAGTGCTTGAACCACAGTTCATTAGAAAATTTATAAGTAAGTCAGACTTGGAACTGTGATTTAACAACAGCAAAAAAAATGTGTTCAAGGCCGACAATGTTTGCTTAGCTTGTTAGAAACCTGGGTTCCACCCTAAGCACTACATAAAACTGTCTGGTGTACACCTTTAATCCCAGCATTCAGGAAGCAGAGGCAGGAGGATCAAAAGTTCAAAGTCATCCTCTGCTATAAAGCTGAGTTCAAGGGCTGAGTTACATAAGACCTTGTCTCTAATAAATGAATGAGTGGATAAATAAACAAACAAACACGGAGATAAACATTTAATTTAAGGTAGCCAGGCCAAGTGGGCTTGGGTCTGCTAGCAGATGGGCATAACTTTAACTTTATTTCTGTTCTTCTGATTGGCTCTCCTAGACTTTCAGGCATAAGATCTTTCAATTGGGAAAGTTAAGGAAGAAATTCTATATTGTTTCCCAATCATTAGCTTATCTAACCCTTCTGGGCATTTGATAAAATGTCTAACACGAATGTGTCTTAATGGGTGTTTGCCTGGCGTCTTTCTGATCCTGAAGTATGTCAATGCAGTGATCTATAAAAGAGGAGAACACCCTACAGTCTTCACTTGTGGCAGTCAACTAATGAGGAACAGATATCAAATCAGAAATATAAGAAATATTCTAAAACCTTTTGTTTTCTCCTTGCTGGTAATATAGCTAGTGTTCCCAGAGGGAATCAATTTTTTTTCTCAAAACATTGGATCATGTTTGTAAACTATAAAAACCGAAAAACAAGAACAGCAAAACCTCACACACCTCTGATGTAGGAAATAGTAAATTTTCATTCACATTTAATTGTCATGTTGGCTGATGTAACAACTCTTTGTCTAGAAGCCTTTTGCATTGCTGTTTAATCAAAGCCATGGATGAATGAAGCTATATTAAGCCAGTCATGACTCCTGGTTTGAATATGAGACCTCCTTGTGGACTGGAAGAACTAGCGTTTTATAAATAGTGTATTATTTATTTATCATATTGTACTTATCATGTATAAAGTTGAGTAAGTAATTTGATTTAGGCTATCATGATGGGTAGTGTTAACAGAATCTAGAATCATATGGGAAATGGCATGCCTGTAGGGGTTATTTTGACATGGAAAGACCCATGTTAGTGGAAGACCTGAATAAATCCAGACCCCCCCCCCCCAGAGGGGGAAAAAATAGAGCCAAAAATCTAAGCAGGGAGAGAAGAATCAGAAATCTAGGATTAGCCTGTTCAGTGACTCTGTTTCAGGGACTAGATGAAGATAAAGTTAGATTGTAATCTTGAGAATAATCTTGAGAAACAGGGAGTTGCCCCCTTGTGATCATCACTGGTATTTTCGGAATTTTCTATGACGCCCTCCCTACCCCCTTCGGATTACTGGGCTGTGGTTTCTTCCCTTAAAAATCCCTTCTCCCAGTTATTGGGGGTCGAACTCCTCCCCTACATGGGTTATGAGTCTCGGGCCCCAGTGTACTGGTTCCTGTCTTGTTGAATAAACCTCGTGTGATTGCAGCAAGGATGGTCTCTCATGAGTTACTGGGGGGGGGGGGGGGGGTCGTGTTATCCCGAGACTTGAATGAGAGTCTTCTCTCACTGGGGGTCTTTCATTAGTTGTACGCTAATTGTCCTACTCACTCTGAGCAGGGAATGCTGGATAATATGGGTAAAGCAAGCTGACCACTGGCATGTGTTTGCCATTGCCCTCGTCTCCTAATCATGGATAAATTGTGACCCGCTCCATCAAGGTCCTTCTGCTGTGAGATCACCACTGAGAGAGACTGTAACTTTCAACTGTAAACCAAAATAATCCCTTTCCTTCTTGCTTCTGTCAATGTAGAGAAACTAAGAGATACGTGAAGTGCAGATATAGGAGAAGCAAAAGCCTAAGAGGAGAAATGGACTCTTTCTTAGGAGCGTCTGGCTTTCAGGTGAGGTGGGTCATGTGATGTGTAGTTGAGTTTTTTTATTGAGGTTTATTTTGGGGTTAAGCCCATTAAACCTCTCACCAGAAAGATTCCCTATGGCAGGTGAAAACTGGCTAGCTGGATCTGAGGGTGAGCAGAATAAATCAACCCAGGCCAGTTACCACTGTTGTTCTCTATTCCTTTGCGTGAAGAAGCAGAAGCCTAAGACATGATCTTCAGGTTTCTAGTTTTACAGCCGTAGTTGGAAAATTCCATAGGCAAAGAAAATGATAATGTGCATATCAAAATCACAAAAGGAGCAGGAAAACCTAACAAAGCGGTGCTCAGGAACCGGTGACACCACCCAGAGAAGAGCCAGTGAAGGGGAAATATCTGACATTCCAAGTTAGGTAAAGTTACTGAACAGCCCTGAACCTGGACTTCAGGGACACCCCCGACCTGTTTGTCTGGTAAGGGTGGGGCACACTACCTTCCTGCTTAGTGCCTGTCTTCTTTAGAAATTTCTATGTGGTCTGTAGTAGGTAATTTTGTAGGATTGACTCTATGTAAATTTGACTGTTAGAACAAAGAGTGAATGTTATCACTTTAAGGCCTCCTGGTGTGGGAGAATGAAAAAGCCATTCCATTGCTGGTGCAGGAGAAATTACACTGCTGAGGTGTTTTGGGAATGAATCCCTTTTTGAAGGGAGAATCTTGGCCTCACTAGGATTTTTCAGATACCACAGCGACTTTTTCAAAAAACAAGTGATCCCTTAGCCCTGCAAAACGGGTTATTCCATGTGGATTAGTGTGTTGGTCTGTCAGCTGTACATTTACTGTATAATGTGAGGTCCAAAAGTTTTTCATGAATGTTTGTGGAGGGTGGCAGGGGCTTGGCTGCAAAGAGGCAGATGCTAAAGAGGCCCATGTTCACTACATACACTGGTACATTTGTGTCGTTTCAGATATGTATGTCTAACGACACTTGAAACATGGCTGACGCAGTCAGTTTGCTAAGAACAAGGGCCTATGATTGTGTTCAAATGAATCTTGATGCAGTTTCAAAGCTTGAAGATCTAAAAAAGTTGGAAAGACTAAAGTTGGTTTTGCTTTCATGGCTACATTTTCCTCCTTGATCTCCATCATAATGCTGGCCATGATTTTACTGCCTTCATTTCTCTTTCTTCCCATTTTACATGTTCTTATTGATTGTTTAGTTAAGTAAAGCTAGCTTCCTCCACAAGAACAAAGACTCTGCTATTTCTCCACTATTGATGCATCCTCTTATGTCTACGCGCATGCAGAGAAAATATTGAACAAATAAATTACTTTGGTATGGGTATGTATCACTCCATTTTGTGGCCTTGTTCTTTGTTTTTTTTTTTTTGTTTTGTTTTTTTTAACTGAGTTCTCCACTAGCTTGTGGATTCAGCAGTAATTTAAGACTTATCTGGATGCCGTTTGTTGATGCTCAGCAGAGGACAAGTTTGGAAGCAGTGAGTGAGTGGGTACTGAGTCACGTCAATAGCCTCTTACTTACAAAGGCGTGTGGACCACGTTGCTCACTGTCCTAACCACTCCAGGAGGCAGCCATGGCCTCTGTTATCTCAAGGGGGGCCCCTCAGGGCACTATGTGATACGTTTCTGTCCCCAACCCTGTTTTATTAACACTAGTCAGATGGCTATATATTCTAATAGAGGCTGTCCTAAATAACACATTCTATTTCCAAATGAGTGAGTTTTTCATGATCTTATTTATGTGGGGAATAAAGATCATAATCTAAGGACCTTCTGGAATGGTATTACCTTTTTTCTCCTCCTCCTCTTCATTTACTTATTTTTACTTGAAATTTAAATGATGTCCTGTGCCTATAATCCTGAAACTCATGGGGTCAAGGCAGGAGAATTTCAAGAATAAGAAAAGTTTCATCTTTAGGATCAGGGAAATTGTGGTCTGAAAAGTGGATAAGTAACAGAAGAATTGTCCTAACCGATTTAAGCTTGAGCTTTTTGGTCGCATAGTTCCTAGTTAGCTCACACTGTCTTATGAGGTTAACCTTGTGGATTGAGAACGGTCATTCCCAAGTCCCTCAACACTGTGCTTTACCCCCCCTCCCACTTGGAGCTTGTTTCCCCCTGACATACTTATGTTTATAAATGGCCATGTGATATAGTTGTAGCACATGGATTGGAAGCCCAAGTCCAATGATGAAGTTACGAAAATGCTTTTACTCAACTGCTTTAAGTGGGATAGGAAAGTCAGGAGAGTCACAGAAATGCAGAGCCTGGCTGGCGTCCTTGGGCCTCTGGATGGACAGCTGCAGTCACATGCTTCTGGGCTTAGTAAGAGAAGCAAAGTTTTTCTCTTTTGTCACCATGTTCAGATTTTCCACGATTTAAGACATTCCTGGCCTTGGTTCTGTCTCAAAGCAATCTGCTAGGCTTTGTTGACTCTTCATGGGAAGCTGAAGCCGTATCCTCTCTGAGGAGTGGGGGAAAGGGACAGGAGTAGGGGAGGGCATGGGAACTGGGATTGGTATGTAAAATGGGAAAAGATAGATTTCTTTTAAAAAGAAAGAAAGAAAGGAAAGAAGAGAGAGACAGACAGACAGACAGACAGGCATTCTTGGCTCAATGGTCTGTCACAAAAATTATCTTAAACTAGATGTAGACTGTTTCTTGGGTTTCAGTGGCAACGTTAAAATCTTGCTATTGGATTTAAAATGGTTTTAGCGTGGGGAAATATTTTTGTGTGTTCATATCTGTCATCTCCTTTTAGCACTGCGATATTTCAGTTCTGCTCCATTTCAGAACATATGCCTGTAACCACACCAAAGGAATATGCCCATTCAGAAAAAGGATAATTAAAATAGGGTATTGAATGAAGAGAAAAACAAACCAAAACAAAAGTGACTGGCGCTTTGATTCCTTTGTCAAGACACATGAAAGAAAATTCATCAAAGCTAATCCACTACTCTCCCTATTCCAGGCTCAGTTTCAAAACATGGCAATTTGCATAACTGAAGTCAATCAACATTATTTTAAAAATTATCTGTGCAGAGAGAGAAAGGCTCAGTTGGTAAAGTACTTACCATGTAAGTTTGAGGACTTTAGTTCAAACCCAACATCCACATAAAAAGCTGGTTCAGAGATACCTACCCATAGTCTCAGTGCAGGAGAGGTAGACACAGGTGGATCACCCAAGCTTGCTGGAAAGCCAGTTTGGCTGAATCAGTGAGCTCCAGAATCAATGAGAGATATTGCTAAAAAAAAAAAAAAAAATAAGGCGGAGAGTGATTAACGGAAATACTGGACATGGACTCCACATGTTTGTGTACATGTAGAAACACATATGCACTCACATTCAGCACACTCCCCCCAACACGCACATGCATGTATACAAACGTTTATACTCATGAACATGTGTATACCTTTATTATCTGAGTGTTTGGCACCAAGACTAACAGCAAATAGGCAGGATCCCCATTCAAAGGCCTTCACATTCTGGAAGGAATGGGAAGGTGGGGTTGGGGTGGCAGACATACTTGCATAGCTAGAACAGGTAGGAATAAAACTGCATGGAATCATGAGCTGAGCAGAACAAAGTTCCGTAGACACAGGAGTTCATTAAGGAGGAGATCCTCAGCCTGGGAGCTCTGCTGAGCCTAAAATGTCTCCTACAGCATCCCAGAGATGTGTCCTCTTTTGTCCATCCACAGGTGCTTTTCATTATTCTGACTTTTTTGAGGCTGCGAATCCTACATGGTGTGGAGGTAGAGATTTTATATTATGTCTTATATTAAATTACTCTTGGGAAGAAGAATTATATTGTTGATGAAACCTTACTTCCTTGTCATGTTGTCCTATTATGTAACCCAAAATTCCAAAAAAGAAAACCCACTTAAGGAATAGATGTGGAGGTGCACACCGTCAATCACAGCATGCAAAGGCAGAGACAGGTAGATCTTTGTGAGTTCAAGGTCAACAGCTTCTACACGTAGAGTTCGGGGCCATCCAGAGCTACCTAGTGAGACCTTGTCTAAACAATGAAAGCACTTAAATTATTGTCTCTTTTGAAAATGAGGCAGGCAAACGACAGGACCAATTCAAAAGTCAATACCTGTCATAACTACTCTTGAATTGCTGAACTTATTGTAATAGATAAAATCAAGGCTGGACAAAGCTACCAGAGTATCCAATGGCCTTTTTGAGCTTCTAGAAAAAATTTAAGTTCTCATGGAAGTACACAGAAAAGAAATCACTAAAGCGCCCATTGCCACCCTTGTGATGGCAGAGCTTCATGAACCACTGAGGCGTCTTCCCCTGGTCAGTCTGGAAGTCATGAATGAACTATTCCAGTACCCCTGGCTAACTTCTTTCTTTCACACTTTTTGGAATCGATGTCCACCGTCAACTGCACTGCGCCTTGTCCTTATGAATTGGACAGCACTTAAGGTCCTGACTCATCCACTTAACCCAATGGGCCTTCCAGGAAATTGTTCCTGTTTGTTGCTATTTTCAAATGATGGAGAAGCACAAGATAATAAGAGAGAAATATTTTTTTTTTTTTACTATCTGATCCCAAGTGTTAAAGAAGCATCCCATTCTTAGAGGCTGCCCCATCATTTGCAAATTTAATGCACTGCTGAAGATGCAAACTGTCCACATAACTGCTCTTGAATTTCATTAAAATTAATCGGAAGTCCCTTTTAATGTCTTTGAAAATTGCTTCAAGTGGCAAAAATCAGAAAATCTACCCATGGGGCACATTCAGCTAATTGCAATTTGCTTCCCAACTAGTCATTCTTCAGCTCTATGCTGCAGCTTCATAAAACTTAAACAACCCCGGGTATCGAGAGCTAGACAAACCAGTCATTCACCTAAGTGCAAAGGATTTCAAATGACCCTTTATTTCTTCAATATTTCCTGCTTAAAATAAATGTGTATGAGTATTTTGCCTGCATGTATATATTACGTATCACTTGCATGTGTGATACTCATGGTAGCCAGAAGAGGGCATCATGACTCCCAGAACTGGAGTTACAGACCATGAGCCTCTATGAGGGTTCTAGGAATTGAATCTAAGTCTTCTGGAAGAACACCCAGCGTTTTTAAATGAAGACCCATCTCTCTAGCCCCTCTTCAGTATTTCCTAACAATCCACGGTGGTATTGTGGTGATGAACTCAGACGTATGTTTCTCTGTATATTGACCCACTTTGTGTCCCCTCCTGGTTAGCACTGGGGAACTTACAAGGAAATAAGGATAAAGACCACAAGAAGAGGAGAGAGTGGTAGGACATGTGTCTGTATGTGCACATCACTTAGTCAGGACAGCAAACCATAGGGAATAAAGGTAAGCAGAACCTTACCCTAACATTTACCAGGTAAATAACCCTGAGAAACCCAGAGAAACAGTAACATAATAAGAGAGGAAAGAAGGAAGATCAAAATGATGTTTTCCTTAGAACGATGTGGGGCCACATATAGAAAATGATATTTTGTGACAGTAAGTGCCAACTATGTGTGAGCACAGAGAGTCTAGTATGTAAACATGAAGCCATGCTTACTGTGATGAGATATCATGAAATGACAACTCATGTGTTCCGTGGAGGATAACATGTTTACTCACATGGTTTGGTGACAGTTTCCCCCATCTAACTACATGAATTGGGATACCATTTTTATCTTGCAGTTATGATGATGAAAGACACATTTGGGATTAAAGAGATTACTTTCCCATCCAAAAAAATTTTTCCAAATTTTCCTGATAAATTGGGAAATAAAAAATATTAATTATAAACTGGGTGGTGGTGGCTTATACCTTTAATCCCAGTACTTAGAAGTCAGAGGTAGTCAGAGCTCTGAGTTTGAGGCCAGCCTGGTCTGCAGAGTGAGTTCCAGGACAACCAGGGTTACATGGAGAAGCCATATCTCTAAAAACAAAACAAACAAACAAAAACAAAGACCCACACAGTCAAAAAGTATTTATCATAATAGAGTATGTGATAGATAGGATCTTTGTCTAAATAAAAGCATTCAAACAATAATTGCTTGATTTTTCTTAAGTACAAATTGTTTAGTCATGTTTATGAGAAATGTTTAATTAGGGATTCTATTTTAGGGCAAATGTATAAAAGTTTTACTGAGACTCAAAAGTTTTAGTGTGAAGTAATAATATTGGAAAAAAAGTATCTAAGCAATCACCATTAGGTCTTCAAATTTTATTTTCGAGAATCTTTACTTTCATTAGCAAGAGCTGCTTGGGGCCAGCTGTTGGGAGCACAATGTCTCATATTCTAGTGTGTTGAAGCAAGGTTGGCTTCTGAGTGTCTTCATACTTACACACGCAAGTGGAATGCAACAGTAACAGCCTTTGCTTCACTCCTTTATCGGCCTTCATTGCAGTAAAGTCAAAATGGTCATTGCATCTTTCAACTGGAGTCTCTAATCTCTCTGTTCCTGACCACAAAGTCCCTCATTGTCAACATCTCTGCGTTTTTGATACCCTCTTGCCTCACTTCAGTAAAACCCCCAGATTCCTTCCTTTCTGCACATTTTTTTCTTTAAACTGCCTCTTTTTTTTTCCTAACCTTCCTCCGCCCCTGAGACCTTGTGTCTTTGATATTCACCAGGGTCTTACCTGCAATTTTCAGACTCTCATGGCTTAGTGACCATTCTTTTTTGTTTCAGTCAGTTGGACACCTCAGGAGAACAAGAGAAACTAATATTTGTCATGTTTTAACACATGTAACATTTTCAACTGTTTTTGTGTATAATTTCATTCTATCTTCTGGAAACTGTGAAGGAGACTTTTGTCCATTTTGTAAGTAAGAGATGGTCTCAGAGGGAATCACATTTCTTAAGGCGTTCAAAGATACCATCAATTATAGACACCTTGTTATCTTTAAAAGCGAAAGAAAGTGCTGCAAATCTAACTGCCAGAGGCTGCAGTTGACAGACACGTTCCGATCACAGGCATGTTAAGGGTACAAAAAGATTTTCTGAGAATCAGTGAGCTATGACAAGCGAAAGACACACAGATCAAACCCAGGCAATTGCAATCCAGAGAATAATTGCCACAATTATGTTATTCCTCCTCATAAAAACTATTCAGGCATACAATGTAGCACGCTTTAAATTCATGGCCTCATACGTTATCTGAGTCTTTACTTTTGATTTTAATCTGTCTTTTCCCCCACTCCTTTCTATTCCTGCCTACAATGGTTTCTCTAAAACTTTGTTCCTTTACTTTTGACCTTCAGTAGGAAAATTGAGACTGTCAGTTATTATTCCCCTCAGCTGCTTCTTCCCTGTCCCTCATATTACCCATGACACCCCTGTCCATAGGCACCCTTCCTTTCCTGCTTCAGAAGGCAAGCTGTCTACCTTTCTCATAGGTGTTGTCTCTTCTTTCTTCTGTTTCTCACTGCTGACACTTTGAACTACCATTTCCTGATGCTCAACCCTTCTTCTCTATTGAGTTCTCTGCCTCAGCTGTCAATATGACCAAGATCCATTCCTTCATTCTCTCTGTGTATCAAATTCTACAGGGAAAGGCTCAGGTACTGTCATCATTTTCTAACTTTCCATTCCTGTCTTTGCCCACCACAACTCCACTAACACTGAGATTAAATCACTCTTAATATTCTCATCACACTGACCTTCTATTTTCTTGGATTCAAACTTCTTTTCCTTCATTCTGTTGGAATCCTTTACTGATTCTGTATGATTCAATTGGCTTCTTCGTACTCGGTGAAAATCTTTCATCATCTCCCAAGTGTTCCACACACTGCCCTTTCTTCTGAGCTCTTTGTTCCTCACTTACTTAACCATTGACATTACCCAAGGTTTTTCACCTGCTTTCCATAACATTGGTGGTTTAAATGATTGCCTCTATTTGATGTAATCCAAAATCCACCCTTCTTAGCAATCTCACATGTTTTTCTGTAGCTGCCAAACCTCTGTCTACATAGGATCTCCATTGGATGTCATTCATCTCACGCTTAATATGTGCAGAACCCCACTCCATACTTTCCCAAATCTGCTCTTCAAATTGCTTTCTCTGAGCCAATGGTAATTCCAAACCTCCAATTATTTAGTCCTCAGTTTGGTGTTAACTTTAACCTCTGTTTTTTACTTGCTTTCTCTATCCAGTCCTTCAAAATATCTTGTGCCTAGTACAATAAAAATAGCAGGGGTTTGATCCCTTTTCTAGGTTCCATAGGAACTCTCTGTGTCTATGTTCACAGACTGCGCTAAAATGATCACTTTTTTGATAAGGATGTGTAAAAGGCAGTGGGTTTCTTGAAATCCAGAAAATAAGACCACAGTTTCATCCCCACACCCACTTGGGGGCAAACAGAAACAGGTCTTATCTGCCCAGTTTAAAGACAGAAACTGAAGCAAACCCAGTCCAACTGAGAGAAGAAGGAAAAATTCAGAGCTCCCTTGGACTTCTTCAGAGTTCTTCCTAGTGTTACCACTGTAGGAGGTTGGTTTTCTGAGGCTTCAATAAGCCTCACCAGAAGGCCCCTAGGTAATCACGGATACTGTCAAATTGGCACAAAAGCCTTCAGTTAATAGACAGTACAAGAGTTTTTTTGCTTTGCTTTGTTTTTAGAATGCTAGGGGACTTCTAGGAAAGACAGGGAAGGAAGACCCTTCTGCTTGAGAACCCTTAGCTGGAAATGTTTCAGTTAAGGTGTGTGCCAATGCCCTTGAGAAGTGATGGGCTTAATCTTGGGACTAAGGTCCTGATTGGCTGAAGGCAAAGCAGAAGGAAATCCATTCAAGCTGCTTCATCTTTTTGGAGAGCAGGAATTCTGGGAAGAAATCAGAGGGGAAAAAAATAAGGACGCCCCCAGCAGTCCAGACTGAAAACAACAAGGACTCTCTAGCTTGGATCAAAGATGAGAAGTTAATAGCCTCCCATTCATCCACTTCAGGACCTCAGTGGTGCAGAAGAAATGCATAGTCTAGCATGAATTTGCACTTGGGGTCTTCTCCTGACCTGAAGATCTCACGTAGTCCTCCCCTCACACCCCTTGAAACTCAGACAAGGTATAGTGAGAAGCCGGGTTCCACTATCTCCCAGATGGGCATCAAGATGAGTCCCAACTTTGCGACACTGACTCACCAGTTAGGTAGCTCCTGGGAGCCTGGACACAAAAAAAGATGGGCGTGGGCCCCGGTTAAGGAGGGGACTTGCAGTCAACCCCCTGCTTTAGAACTTCAAACCTCTGCGGGGGAGGAGCAAGAAGGGTTCTTCAGACTGAGACCGGGACTTGGGGGCGAGAGGCAGCGCAGTTCGCAGGTCCTTTGACGTAGTGAAACACTCCCACTGCTTAAGAAGAGGCTCCTTGGCATCCAGGACGCGGAAGCTGGGCACAGACACCTGCTTAGGGAGCAGCCTGAGTGTGTCCTCTCTGCGCACTCGAGGGATTGCGGGAGGCGCAGGTGAGCGCAGAGCGGCGCTCTACAGACCCACAGCAGAGGCGCTGAACAAGGTGAGTGGGGGCCCAGACCCTGAAGCCTGAGGCTTTGCGTGGGAGGGCGAAGCATACTAGAGTAGATTCCTGCTCAGACTCGCCAGCACCGGGCTATCAACGGGGCTCTTAAGGGGACTCCTGCGTTAGGGAGCTCACCTCTCTGAAGCTCCGAAACGCAGACCCTTTCTGAAGAGTCTTTATCAGCTAGGTTATTAGCACAAGCACCCCAGAGTCCCAGAGTATGCTAACTTCAGCACCCCGGACAGCACTCCTTTCTAAAAAAACTTCACGGGGATATTAAAGATGCAATTCTTGAACAAAGAAAACCTTTGCGTGTGACTTTGATATTTCAGTTTAATAAACACAATCTTTTCAAGTAAAACTAATCCGAAAATGTTATAAAACTAAGACTTTTGAGTGGTCAGCTATTTCAAACATGACCAGGGAAGGCCATGTTCAAAGACAAGCTTGGAAATATTTCTTTAGCAGTGCCTCCATCCGTCCCACTGCTGAGCAGAGAAAGAAGAGCCTGCCTACTGGTGTTATAATCACTAATGTGATGTGGAAATAAGCGGGGTGTGTGTCCTTCTGTATTTCTTTATGTTGAATTGGTTGTTGGGGAAAAAAATCATATAAGCTTTTAATTTGGGGAAAATTGTAATTTGTATAATTTCAAGGGTGTAATCTCTCCTGCACTAGTCTAAGTGACAACAGGAGAACAAGTTAGAGGTGACGTGGTTGTTCATATGGCTTTATTACAATAGACATCGAGAGTCAGAAAAGTGGAGGGAAAGAGCATTTCCCTTTAAGTTCTTGAGGCTCGCTGCAGGCAGAGAGAAATTAGAAAGCATTATCTTTATTAAAGTCACATCAGGATTGCTTAACATTTAGACTTCCAAAGTGTCTATCAGTTTTACTTTGTCCTTTAGTTTCAAAATACATTTATTACAAGTTAGGTATCAGTTGTGGATTTTTTTCCTATTATAAAGTTTTATAAGTCTAGCATCTTTTAAAAACTAAAAGCTACTATGAGCATAGAAACATACAAAGACAAAAGCTATAAAATTCTTAATTGTAGTGTAGTTTTGTATTAAAAGGTTAGGTTTAAGATATTAAAAAGTAAAGTCATTTGGCAGAATTTTAATTTTCATGTAGTATATTTTTAAACTACATTCTAGGGGAAATGGTTCCACTTAACCATCCCACAGGGAGCACATCTTGGGAATTCTTTTCAGCTTAGCTGTCTTGGTTGTGCACAACCTGGACTGGAAATGGGTCATCTAGGGAGAATGAGGCTTGTGGCATGGAAGAAGGGTAAGTCTCTTCCTACTTAGTAATAGTGGTGTCTTCTTCTCCTGGGACTGTCTCTCAAGGGACACTCCTCTCTCCTAAGGAGTGGAACACAAGCCTGGACTAATGTGTTTCCATGTGTACGGTTTCAGGACCATGGCTGATCCGGGGACCAGAAGAGCCATCCAGTGCCCCCTGAGCCTCACCTGCTCCCTGCTCATTGTAGGAACGTGCTGTGTGTCTCCTTTGTTCTGTCACAGCCAGACAGACCTGTTTGCTCTTAACCAAGTCGATCCTCAGTGCTGGGAGTCCTCCTCAATGCTCCTCTTGGAAATGCGAAAACCTCGTGTTTCCAACACTGTTTCTGGCTTTTGGGATTTTATGATCTACCTGAAGTCATCTGAGAACTTGAAGCATGGGGCACTGTTTTGGGACCTGGCACAACTCTTTTGGGACATCTATGTAGACTGTGTCCTTTCCAGGAACCATGGCTTAGGAAGGAGGGAGTTGGCTGGAGAGGAAAAGAAAGAAGAGAAGAGCTCCACAGCGCTGCATTCAGGGATTAAACAAGGTGCATGGGCCAGGCCATCCGGTGTGACATGTGAGGAAGAGGGAAGTGCCCCAGGGAAGCTATTTTCACATACGGTGCTTTAAAGGGTGGATGTCAAGAGGGTTCATATAACAGAATAGTTGTTCATGTCAACATAAGTGTCTTCACTCTAGTACTTCCTGTGAAAAGTCATTAGGAAGAGGAAGTGGGGACCCATGTATAAATTGCAATGTAAAGACTTAAGACTTGTCCCCAAATGAAGACTTATTTTTTATTTAATGCTAACTTGAATGTAACTTGATGCTTCCTTGGCGTGGAAATAGTAAGAGGTGGGTAGGTGTTGGGGCAGGGGGATATTTATAGCATGGGGATTCTTGCCCCCTTGAAACTGAAAACAAAGCATCACTTTTATGCAAATGAAGGAGCATCTTGAGAGATACTTAACTAATGATATTTAGAGCAAAAGTATCAACCTACCTATATTTATTCCTTGTTGCTGTTTCAATGAATCACTAATAAGTCATTAATTTCTACTAAGTACTTAATTTTTAAAAGGTTGTATCTTCTTGAGAGTTGGGGGATTTTTTTTAACTGCTGTAAATACCATATACTAATTCAAATATAGTCTTCACTAGAAGTCTAGGAGAAATGCTACATTTACAAAATTAGAACATGAGGCAATGAATCCCTATAAGTTATGAGAGATACCTGGGCCCTAGTCATATAGTTTTCCTTCCTTCAATAAGGTTCCAAATCTAGTAGCAGGGGCTGTCCAGGTATAGCTAGAATCATTTGTGTCCTAGGCCTAACTAAACTTTGTTAGTGAATGTTTAATTATGAGCATTGTTATAAGTCTCTAAAATGGTTGAGTTGAAGAAAGATCTACCAATAACGGTTGCACAGCTACCCTCTCCTAAGATTTTACAGGGTGCTTATCAAGTCCATAGCTTGTTCCTTCCTCACTAACCAAAAATCCCTCATGATCCACTGAGCTGAGAAACCAAACAATTCTCTATGACTATTTTTGTAAGTAGGTGTCACAATAACTCTTCTTAGTTTTACTTTCCAGATGAAGTATTCTCTCAGCAGATTTGCTACTGAAGTACAAATACATGACGACCATCTTTAAATGTTGGTTTCTGGTATTTCAAAGACACAATGAGCTGAAGGTACCCAGGCATCAGCATCCGTTAGTAAGGGCCATACGTCTTCTTCTTCTGAAGCCCTCTGATTGTGGTGTAGAAATCCTGCCTTCACTTTCCATAATTATAACAAATGTCTACAGAATAAATGAAGAAAATACTATTATGTTCAGCTGAACATGAAAAAGCTTATGCCTCTAAATCTTCAGCTTTGGGAGTCACTTTCTGCTCTTCAGCAGAGAGTTGAGATGGACTCAGCTGGTCTGCAAACTTGAGGAGAAGTTGATCTGGAAATAGCTCAGTAGCAGAAGCTAACATTTCCCTTTATTAAAGTTATTTTAATGTTTTGCACAAGCAATTGTTTGAAGATCAGGAAATGGGATTTTCCATTTGGTTGGTCTAATCAATGGATGAGGTTTTGGGTCAAGGAGATACATGTTCGAAAGTTAAATAGTTACAGGAACACTGTGATTTCCTTTCAAGAAGCCTCATTCAATCTCTAGTGGTTCAAGCAGGCTCTGGATGTACCATGACGGATCCTCTAGTGAATTTTGCTTTTGTTCCTGAGGATGGAGTGCTACAAAGTTGGAATGAAGGTGGGGGTGAAGAGGCGTTTGTCTCCCTAGTTCTCAGGGAATTCATAGCATTAGGTAAAAGGGACATAGCTAAAATTACTGCATACGTAATATACAAAAGGGTTCTGTTCTTATGTCTTTACAATCATTTACTTTGCAACCATTTATGAACTCTTCCTATAAATTATGTTTTTTTGCTAAAATATGTGATCCATGAGATACTTCATAGTATGTCATATTTGTTAATATTGCACCATCAAATATGAAAACAAGCGACATCAAATTAGTATGGAATCTTGAGAAAATTAGTATATTCTTACTCTTTTCATCAGAAAAAGAAAGATATGGAACACTCAGATGGATCACCAAGTCTCTCTGTGTTCTCTGTTTGTTTGAGTGTTCTGAGATTCTATGAAAAGCCCTTACTAACTCTGAAGACACTGGAAAAGTTTTACCCCGAAGAATAAGTGACCAAGTTGGACAACGACTGGGACACTATGGCTGTTTATAACAATAATAAGCAGGGACAGAAGAAGCCAGACATGAGAGCTCTAAAAATTCTGAGGGCTATAGATGACTTCATGGGTAAAGATTCCAAAGATTACTTTTAGTCTAGAAAGACATTAGCTAATGATAGCTGGATACTGACTAATACATTTTATGGAACCTCTGAATAGAATCTATATACCCAGGTTATATATAGCCTCTAAATTCTGATGGGGTTATGGTTTTGGAAAGACGAGGGAGAGAGGGAAAGAAGAGATGGAAAGTGATGGGGAGAGGGGAGAGAAGAGGGGAGAAAAGGAAGAAGGGAGAAATGAGAAGAGAGAAGAGAGGAGAGGAGAAGAGAAGAGAGGAAGTGGAAGAGCAAGAGGGAAGGGGAGAGAGGGGAGAGAGGGAGGGAAAGGGGAAGAGTGAGAGACTGATTTAGGATAGTACACTGATAACTCCCAAAGAGGAAACAGCAGTCTTTACTCATAAGGCTGTGAAGATTTCTCTGCAAATAAAAAGACTTTAAGGTGCAATATTATCTGTGTAAAAATTGTACCCTCTTCCTTTAGCAGATTTTGCTTTGCCACTAAGAAAGATGGGACTGGGGGTGGGATGGATAATCTACATTCCTAGGGCTTCAGTTGTGAGGGTTTTAGGGGGTAGGGGTAGTAAGAAAAGTTAAAATTTAGATTTATAATCTGATGTCTGTGATAAGTGACTAACCAATGTCCATAGTTCCTATTTTTAAACACTAAACACAGAAAACACTGCTTCAGCAGTATGAAGAGATCCGTAAATGTTCAGTTTTCTGCTTTACTCTAAAAAGGTTCCTAAGCCACATACTCAGCAAGCATCCATCTGTAACTTGATTGTCAGGAAGTGTCACGAGGTGCAGCCAATGGTGAGGCACAAGACCCTTCACTCCAATAGTATCCATAATAAAAACATCCCCAATAAAATAATAGCTGAACATATCACAGAGTAAACATGGAATGAGGATAGCACGATCTCTGGTTATTGGAGGTTTAAAATGCTTGCTTTATGTTTCCATATTAAACATGATATAATGATTCTTGAAACTTTAAAAATCACATACTATTTTAATTGACAAATATTATAAATGGTAGCAATTTAATTAACTTAGGCTATACAAGTAAAATTCACAGGACAGAAAATATTACAAATACAAAATTACTTATATGTTCTAACTATATATAGAATTGTGAATTTGGAGTAGCAAAAACATCAGTCCTTTAAGGACAACTAAACTAAGGGTAATTTAGCGAATTTATTAAGCTCCTTTTCTCTACTTTCAGGTGCATATCCTCAGCTCCTAAGAAGTCCTTTCTTAAAGAAAAAAGAGCTGATTGAAGATTTGATAAGTGTGTATATGCACAGGCGGGCATCTGGGTTCACTGGAAAAGTGAAGCTACAAGTAAAGAAGAGAAAGCCACCTTCAGAGCTAACGCAAGTCTTGAAATTAAAATAAGAAATATTTTCCTATTGCTCATTTATGTATTTGAAGTGAAGTCAGTGTCCAGAGGTGAAGATCATGTCATGTTCTCCAAGGGTCCCTTGTTTTCAGCTTCTTGGTTAGCCAGTGTCTTCAGACGTGTCTACGGGAGTTAAAGAACTTCCAAAGACGACTGGGGGATGAGGGCTTTGTCTCTTTAGATTATCTGATAATTCTCCTGGGGAGGCCTGGCCTTGCTGATGAACTAGAGGGCCGCCGCACATTTAGCTTGCATACGCTACACGCATCACAAGCCATTGCTCATGACACTGGCATGGACAGACATTCACAAGCGTGGTATCACTGATGGTCTGATTCTCGACCTCGTCAGAGAGAATAGTTTTGAATACGAAATGAAGAAGAAACCACAGGGGAAGAAAACATTCATCTAATGAAAACAAAATTAATAAAAGCTTTGGCTTCCAGCTGGTCTTATTGGATTCTCTTTATTTAAATCTTTAATATTAGCACAAACTGTGTCCAAATGCTAATAAGACAGCATAATTATCTTTCAATTATGTATTTGCTGTTTGATTAAATATTAAGGCTCTATAAGTGGTTGTACTTTGCATGGAAAAGCAAAATAAAATGAAGATGCAGTTTCACTGGAGGATTAACTGGGTCCTAACAACGTGGGATGGGACACGCTGGTGGTGGGTGGTGGGGGAGATGCCATGGTGTTGGGTGGCAGGGGCGATGACAGTCTTAGGTTTTGGTTGATTGGGAGAATAAGAACATTCCAACTACTGTTGTACACAGGCTCACTCTCTGCATCTGTCCTGTTTTCTCTAAGGTATTTCATCAAATTCGTTAAAACTACTGACAGGACACAACTCTCAGTCAATGGTTACTCCCTCATCGTGGTCCTCCACACTATGAGCTAGCAGTTTTTGTGTTTCTCATTGTGGTAGTTTGAATGTAATTGGCCTCTCTAATCCCAAAGGGAGTGGCACTATGAGGAGGTGTGGCCTTGTGGAGTAGGCATGGTTTTGTTGGAGTAAGTGTGTCACCGTGGAAGCAGGCTTTAGGTCTCCTACATGCTCAAGATACCACCCAGGACCACAAACCGTTTCCTGTTGCCTGTAGTAGTAGGGCTCGCAGCCAGTTCTCCAGAGCCTGTCTGCCTGTACGCTGTCATGTCCCACCACGATGATAATGGGCTTAACCTCTGAAACTGTAAGCGAGCCACCCCAATGAAATGCTTTCCTTTATAGGAGAACTCTGGGTAAACTGGAGGCAAGAGAGTAGGGTAGAGAGAAGGGGATGGGGATGAGAACATGAGGGAACAGGATGGTCAGGTTGGGGAAGGGATGGAGTGGAAGAGCATGGCATAGATATCTTGATATAGGGAGTCATTACAGGATTAGGGAGAAGCCTGGTACTAGGGAAATTCCCAGGAATCCATAAGAATGACTCCAGCTAAGACTCAACAATAGTGGAGAGGGTGCCTGAACTGACCTTTCCCTGTACGCAGATTGGTGACTACCATAACTGTCATCATAGAACCGAAATCCAGTAACTGATGGAAGCAGATGCAGAGATTCACAGCCTAGCACCAGGCTGAGCTCTGGGAGTCCAGTTGAAGAGAGGGAGGAGGGATTATATGAGCAAGGGGTATCAAAATCATGATGGGGTAATCCACAGAGACAACTGACCCGAGCTCGTGGGAGTTTACAGACTCTAGACTAATAGTTGAGGAGCCTGCATGGGACCAAACTAGGACCTCTGCATATGGGAGCCAGTTGTGTAGTTTGGTCTGATTGAGGGGTCCTGGCAGTGGGACCAGGATCTACCCCTGGTGTATGAGCTGACTTTTTGGAGCTCATTCCTTACGGTGGATGCTTTGCTCAGCCTTGATGCAGCAGGCAGGGATTTGATCCTACTTCAACTTAATGTGCCAGGCTTTGTTGACTCCTCATGGGAAAACTTGCCTTTCTGAGGAATGGATAGGAAATGGTTTGGGGGGAGGTGGGGGAGAAAGTGGGAAGAGGGGAGGGAGGGAGCACTGTAGTTGGTATGTAAAATGAATAAATTTGTTTTTAAAAAATTAAAAAAATAGTTGCCATGGCTATGGTGCATCTTCACAGCAACAGAAACATTAACTAAGACATTGATTTTTTTTTTCACAATGGCTCAGGATGTGAGTGTTCCTGGCTCTGTGGGCTGCACCGTGCCTCTTGCCATAATGGTGTCTGTCTAAGTAGAAATGGATGAAACGGAGTCATAGGTGCTCAAATCAGTAGGGTTGCTATTGTGGACACTGAAATTTGAATCTATACAACTTTCATAACAGTCTTTTCTTTTGATCTCATTAAAAAAGATACAATCACTTTTTAGCGTATAGCCTGTACAAAACAAGCAGTGGGAAGCTATAAGCTGTGGACCTGTGTTATGGTGTGCACTTATCAAGTTTGCAAAGAAGACTCTGGGATGATACATGAAGGAAAATAACTACATTAAGTGACAAAATCTAAATAAAAATTATGGTTGATTTTAAAAGAAAAAAATAATTTTTGCATTAGATTGAGAGAAACACAAAGCTAAACATGCCTGGACCTTATTTCACCTTGTAGGCAATTCTAGGAATGACTGGCAACTCGTTCTGTAACAAGGACTGAAAATCAAAGCACTGAAGTCACAGCAACATTTATTGAGAGAAATAAGAGACTAGGGACAAGTATGGAGTCAGGCACAGGGCTCAAATCCGGCATGAAGTGCTGGCTGAACGACTGGGAAGTTTGACTTCTTTGTGCTTTCTTTTATGTTCATAAAAGAAGCTAGAGACTCCTTAGGTCTGTTATGAGAATTAAATGTTAATATATATAATATCCTTAGAAACTATGTGTTTTTCATGGTAAAGAATGTTAGATATTATTCTAGAAATCAATATAACCATCAATAATATTTCAAAACAAGGGGAAAGCACTCATTTGAGCACTTTGATAAAACCCATCAGACTTGGATGTTTTTTTGAAAGAAACATGTGTCTTTTAAAAAATTTAAACTTCTTGTTGATTTGTATATGATTATGAGGAATGATACAGAGACATATATGTCTCCTTTGTTCAATTTCTCCCACTATGAACATTTCATAATTATACTACAACATCCCAACTAGAAAATCGACAATGGCACAATCTAGATTTTAAATAGATTTCATCAGTTTTATATGCACTCAAGCATGTGTGTGTGTGTCTCTGTGTGTATGTGTGTGTGTTGTGTTGTGTTCAGTTCTTTGCTGAACCTGTTGTTTAACAGAAACATCAAATAGACAGTTGAGCCATACAAATGACACTTAAAGGCTGTTTTTTTTGCATTCATGTAGATCACACAATTGAGTATTACTGAGATATATAGCATAACAATCTGATAGAAATCAGCTACATGGATTTGATCTGCTGCTGTGTGTGTGGTCTCTTTTCTCTCCTTTGCACTTCTTCACCCTCAAAGTTTAACTCTACATTGAAGAACTAAGATACATGAGTAATAAGGTTAAAGAAAATAACCCAAACCAGTTCATACCTTCATATCAACTATTTAGAGAGAAGCTAAAGACTTAATTCTTTTAAATTCAGATTTTGAATAACAGTTTTATCATCACACCAAGCCTTTCAGTCTGAATTCCTTTTCACTCCAAGCTGGGTAAGGTGATTTGATCCACAAGGGCAGAGAACGCTCTGCACACCTGCTCAGCTCTGCCATACAGATCCATGTCCAATGCAGGATGCAGACCTGAAACCAGCAAGCAAAAGAACATTTAGGAAATACATCTCCTGGAACCCAAAGATCTGTGTGGCTTCAGCTCTCACCCACAAAGAATCAAATCCCGTCTTTCTCCATTCGCATTTCCTTAACAGAGAAGATACCGTGTTCTTCACTGAGTATCCAATCCACCCCATGGGACCAGAGAGCCTACTAGAGAATGCTCTCATAGAAACATTGCTGTATATTGTAACCTCCTGACGAGCGTTGAAACACACGGGTAACCACTCCCCACCACAGGAGTTGTGTTCAGTCCCTCTGGGACCAGCCAGCACATCTGTGTCTGCAAATTCCAGGTGGCACGGGTGCCACTGGTTGACTATTCCGAGACTACCTCCCTGCCACTAACAAAGATAGAGACCCCCCACCCCCCAAATAAAGCCACAACTCATAGATGAAAACAGTAACTGATTTGAGGAACCCAGCTCCGGTTGACCCATGATACAATGCAACCTCTATACCTAAGGGAGCATCATGGAAGAGGGGATGAAAGAACCAGAGGATCAGGACCTCTTTTGTGAGATGATAGTGTTTTCTATATGCAACAGGGAAGTTGTATCCATGAAACTTCAACAATAAGGTGGCCTTGTTTAAGACCTGAACAGTGACAACATCAGTTGAAATGCCAGCATGAACGGGGAAGATCTCATGGGGCTCTACCCCTACATGAAGAGCTACTAGCAATTAATGTTTACTGAGTCTTCCCCAGTGAGGAGTCCCCTACCTGGTTACCTAATATGAAGGAGATCCTAAAACATACATACAATGCTAACATAAACATATACAATCCAAAAAACATACACGTACAGCAACACTATATGGACTTAGTGGGTTGCATTTATACATTTGTTCATATTATATACAGCAACACTAATAGTTAAAGAAAAAGAGGCCATAAATTTGAGAGAGAGCAGGGACTGGAGATAAATATGGACGTGATGAGAGGGAGCAGGAGGGAATGAATGATGTAAATACAGCACATAGATATCAAAGTAAAAATTAATTTAAAAAAGATTTGAGTGTTCCCAACAATCTGTTGTAATAAGGATTTTGTTGTAGAACAGGATTTGGCAGCTGTTTTTAAAACAAAAATTGATGTGCATAATATTCAAAACAAGAATTTTTTTTAAAAAAATCTGTGTTTATTTACATTTAAGCATCCCCTAACATGTTGAAGAAGTGAAGACACATGTGTGGAGATAATTTTTTAAAATAAATCATCCCAAACTGCTAAACATGACAACCTGTAAGAAAGAGGGCAAGTGCAGGTCACGCTAAGGAAATAGCTTGCAGGAAAGTTGCGAACTTTGCCATTTTACTTCACAGTTAGCACACATTATTACATAACTGAAGAGAAACAAGATCACACACTGAAGACTCGGAAACTCTTCCTATAGCGATATGGTTATACTGTCACTGTATCTGCACCGTTTTCTGCTTGACCCACGAGGACTACAAGCCAGCGCTACTCTATGGATCTCTCACATTGCTCCAGGTATCCAAGGACCTTGGATAAACCTTATTTCATAGCCTGGATAAAAAAACTTTTTTTTCCAGCAGAAAACCAATTTCGAAGTATTATTTTTCTTTCCAAAGTAATAAAAATTTAAATATAAAAGTATGTTTATTGGACTGTTGACTTATTTATTTATTTATTTATTTGCCTGTGCATGTGTGTGTGCACAGGTGGAGCTTGCACCTCCGCACATGTGTAGATCAGAGGAAAATTTTCTCCTTCCACCATGTGGGTTCCAGAGACATCAGTGTAGGTCAGTCTCCTTCATTTGATGGCCACCTCTTCTGCCCACCAGTAAAAACTTTAAGTATGGTGATACAGAAATAGCAGTAATCCATTTTGCAAGAGTTTTGTTTTTTGGTTGTTCTTCTTAGCTCCATTCTTTCAAAAATATGTTTAAAATATAACAGAAGATATGACCCACCATCTAGCCCACTACTTGATCTATACTTGTAAAACACGCACATACACACACATACATGCAGACCAAGTAACAGGCTATGTACAAATAGGTATGCGTGTGTGTGTTGAAGTAATATAGCACATAGATTAAACACTAAAGAGATATAGTATTTGTGAAACTACAGATGATTCAGAGGGAATCACAATAGCAAAATTATTCACTTAAATATAACTCACATCAGGAATGTGCTAGAAAAGTATCAGTGGTAAGTGTAGAGACTAGAAATTATTGAACTGTCTGTTCTACAATTACTCCTCTAGGTAACCCATGTCCTTCTTAAAGCAATCAAGCCAGCCAAGTGGGTGCACGCCTCATTTCAGGATTGTGGTCTTCTGTATTCCTCTTTAATATATTTACTTTCACCAGATGGCTTTGGGGCTATGATAGTTTTGACTGGTAATGCTCTTTTTCTTTGAGCATTTTTAACACATCAGATGATTTCTCTCTGCCTTGAGAAATTCATGTATCGTGTTATGAAGGCTGTTTTTATGCCATCTTCAAAATTTTCTTTTGTATCTGTGTTCTGCAGTTTGATTATAATGTGTCTTGTTGTGTGGCAGACTCCTTTGAGTTCATGTAACTTAGGGTCCCCAGGGCTTCATTCTTCTTCCACTCCACTGTGTTTCCAATCCTTGGTGCTTTGGGCCATTGTTCCCTTGGCTGTGCTTCCTGACCCTCTCTCTGCTCTGCACTTAGAGCTTGTGTCATAGGGGCGATGGTGCCCGGCAGCATGCTGCATCTCTCGGGCTTTCTTCTCTCCTCACGTTTCTCCTCTGGCTCCCTTCAGATGCTCGCTCTTCAACTTGATTCTATTTTCCAGTGGGCCCTTCCACTGAAATTTTTATTTTCTCTTTGAATTTCTGTTTAATTTAACACACTTTGTTCTTTATTAAAATTCTCATTTTTCATTCATTGGTCACCTGAGTTCATTGACCATCTTTCTGGAAGATTGGTATGTCAACCTAAACTCTAACTTAAAATATTGATAAACTTCTTAAATCTTCCTGTTAGTCCTGGCTTCTGTTTTGTTGTTAGAAGACCCGGGGATGTAAAATGTAAAGATAGATCTTTTCAATCCTGCGAGACAGATTTTTTTTTTTAACAAAATGTAAAAGGAGCAGTGGGCCGCTTCCTGCTGCCCAGCTCCCAGGCTAGTTTACACCCAAAATAATTACATGGAAACTGTATTCTTTTAAACACTGCCTGGCCCATTATCTCTAGTCCCTTATTGGCTAACTATCACATATTGATCTAACCCATTTCTAATATCTGTATTGCCACTTGACTGTGACTTACCGGCATGAGTCTAACCAGCGTCCATCTTGGAGAGGAGAGTCATGGTGTCATGGTGTCTGTCTGACACTACTTTCTTTTTCCCAACATTCTGTTATGTCTACTCCACCTATCTAAGCTGCTGTCCTATTAAAAGGCCAAGGCAGTTTCTTTATTAACCAGTGAAAGTAACACATAGACAGAAGACCCTCCCACATCAACAAAAGTCTTTACCATTGTCACCACCACCACCACCACCACCACCACCACCACCACCACCACCACCATCACCAATAAAACCAGAGCCCACACCTCCTATAAAAGCATCTTCATGATTCTACTGAGTCTGTACTTAGAAAAAAATGAAATGTTGGGACTTTAAATTTTTTAAAAAATCAAGTAATTCTAACTGCATATTGTATATTATTATATCATTTGAATTTAGAATTAATCTTGACTTTTATGATTTTTCTCTAATGATACAACAGTGCATGTATAAACACATTGTAATGGTCTGTCCTGCTCCTTTAAGGGACAGGCCCCACCCACTCCCTCCCTCATCCACTGAGGCAAGAGGATCTTCCTTTCAGCTTCCAGCTTGAGTCTCTTCCATTTGTCTCACACTTCCCCTAGAAGAAGAAGAGGTAGCTGCTGCCGTGGGTGCTCTCCCACTTCCCCCTCCCCCTTTCTCTCTCTCTTTTTCTTACCTCTCTCTGCTCCTCCCCCTTCTCCCTTTATCCCCTCTCCCTTCCATAACCCACTAAATAAATACCCACTTTCTCTGCATGGCTGTCTCTGCTTCTCACCCACCACGCGGCTTCCTGCCTGGGACCGTGCACCACTCAGGGAACTGCAGCAGTGTTTTTAGCACCACAGCTGTTTGTGGCCCGCTGCCCACTGCAGGTGCTTGGGGAATGATACTGTTTTCTTTTTACCATAACTCACATATGAATACATTTATATAGAGAGATCCTGATAGCTCTTAATTATGCATTGATCCTTTACCATTATTTATTAAACTGGATCTTAGAAGATTTAGTGTTAGATACATAGTCAAACTGTTTGCTTCCAGAGAAAGAATGTTGGATTTGAGGTTTATTTAGTTTCATGGGTTTTTGTTTGTTTGTTTGTTTGTTTACTTGCTTGTTTTGTTCTATCTATCTATCTATCTATCTATCTATCTACCTATCATCTATCTATCTATTGTCTATCTATTATCTATCTACTATCTATCTATCATCTATCTATCATCTATCTATCATCTATCTATCTGTCTATCTATCTATCTATCGTCTATTATCTATCTACTATCTATCTATCTACTATCTATCATCTATCTATCTATTGTCTATCTATTATATATCTACTATCTATCTATCTATCTGTCTATTTTCTATCTATCTATCTATCTATCTATCTATCTATCTTGAGGCAGGGTTTCTCTGTGTAGTCCTGGCTGTCCTGGAATTTACTCTGTAGACCAGGCTGGCCTCAAACTCACAGAGATTTGCCTGCATTTGCCTGCTGAGTACATCACCACCATCCCACTTAGCTTCATGTTTTGCACTGAGTGTGAGGAAGGAGCCTTGGCCAAGTGCTTTTCTGTTGGCTCACGCAGTATTTGCTTTCCAGCCATGCCCCCTTCTCCTGTCACACAACTCCTGTCTTCTTGGAGTACAACTGAAACAAACAGTGGAAAACAGTGGGCAGTGCAGATGAGCGAGAATAGAAAGAATTTACCAGGTGTGCACGGAAAAGTTCACCTCAAATGGAAATAAATAAATAAATAATAAAACCAGAGGTTATGTGTTTTTCTTTTATCATAAGAGAAAAGGATACAAAAACATTTCTTCAAATCTAATTTTTTTCTGAAAGTTTTAACCTAGTTTATTTGCTACTAACCTTCAATATTCAGAATTTAAAAAGGTTTGGGGTCTTCCTGATATTCTCTCTCTCTCTCTCTCTCTCTCTCTCTCTCTCTCTCTCTCTCTCTCATCTCTCTCTCTCTCTCCCTCTCTCTCAAAACTCCCATGGTCTCTGGAAATCTCATTCTCTTAGACCTTGATACTGAATCACTCTATTCAGTCACTGTAAATAGTGGCCTCAAAGTGATCACCAGGTTTTCTGTATCAACGTAATAACCAGGCTAGCTTAATATGAAACAGCAAATTTTAATGAAGGAATAGCTTACAACACCAGGGATCCAGCGATGAGCAGGAAATACAAAAAAGAGAGTGGAGGGGGCTCATGCTCACCAGATTTATATGTAAACATTAGCCCCAGGTGAACACGCCCCCAAAGGGGCAGGGCTAACCCTACATCTCCCCTGTTTGTCTAAATAAGACAGAACTAAACCAAATACAACTATATACAATAGTAACAAATAATAAATATATCTCAAGGAGTCTAAATAATGTAGAGAGTAACTACAATTGTAGCCAATAAGAGGCTAGAACTAATGAGCCAAACAGTGCTTAAAAGAATACAGTTTCCGTGTAATTATTTCGGGTATAAAGCTAGCTGTGCTGGCAGCCGGGTGCCAGGAACTTAGCCCGCCGCTCCTTATTACTACAGTTTTCTGTTTCATTCTCTTTAAAATTTAAGTAAAACCAAATATCTTCATTTACAAAATGTGACTTCTTAACAAAACTGCAGTCTACCAGGGCAATCAACTCTTCGTCTAATTGCCATATTAGATGAATACAGTGACCGTCTGTGTAAATTTTAGGCTATTTTATACCAATAGTAGGTATTTCTAACTTTAAAAAACAATTCTTTATATAAAAGTGAGACAGTAAAGTGCTCAGAAACTTTTGCTGTTATCTGGTGCGTCTACTAAAAGCATGGAAGTAAACACAAGTGGCTGATAACTATTTAGCTCAACTTAATTTAGCTGCATGTTCCACATGTTCATGGGTGTGGTTATTGTACGTCTGGCTCTGATTAACTTTAGTGTAATGTTGGTAAGTCTGCATAAATAATGTATAGGTTATGGAGGAAATTTTTTATATAATCTTACAACAAATGGTGAAGTGGAGTTTGAAAAAAAGATTATATCCACACCAGATTGAAATAAGAATAAAATCTTAATTATAGCATTAGAGGAATGGGCACAGCGCTTGCTTAGCATGCACAGGGCCCTGGATATATTCCCCTACACGATACCAACTGGGAATAATGACACACATCTGCAACCCTAGCACTGGAGAAGTAGAGGATGGAGAACAAGAAGTTCAAATACATAACAAGTTTTAGGTCAGCCCGGACTACATAAGACCCTGTCTCAAAATAAACATACAAGCAAAAAATAATCTTTAGAAATTCTTGAGTGAGAAGATACACATTGACAACCACTGAGGTTAACACATATCCTCATGCCTTATTCTTGAGCCACACAAAGAAAGATGACAGAAAAAAAAGATAGCAAATGTAAATCTTAAAAATTAGCATGTTAGGGGTTTGATGAGACTGATCAGTGAGTAAGGATACTTTCTGTACGAGCACAAAGACCTGAGTTCAAATCCCTCCCACTCACATAAAAACTTGGGTGTTGCTGCACATAGGTGTAACCCTAGCACAGTGGGAGGTGGAGACAGAAGCATGGTTAACATGTGTTGGACGGATGCTAGCCTACCTCCAGGTTCAGTGAGCAACCCCAAGGTTCTTTTCTGGCTTCCTGGGTGTCTACAGGCTTACTCACCATCAGTACACCACATACATATATTTCACACACAAAAGAAAATCGGTATTTTTTGAATCATAAGAATATTTGCATAATAATAATGCATAATTACTATAATAATACCTAAATAGTTCTACTGAGACTGTGAGTGGAGGGAAACAGGTGAAAATTTGACACTTAAAAAGTACTTTTTAAAAGTTAGATAATTCTTTTTTTTCTTTTTTAATATTTATTTTTTTTATTATGTATACAGTGTTCTGTCTGTGTGTATGCCTGCAGGCCAGAAGAGGGCACCAGACCTCATTACAGATGGTTGTGAGCCACCATGTGGTTGCTGGGAATTGAACTCAGGACCTTTGGAAGAGCAGGCAATGCTCTTAACCACTGAGCCATCTCTCCAGCCCCAAAGTTAGATAATTCTAATAACACATTACGCATCTAAACTTAGAAATGCACCTACTCTTTTATAACCTTTTAAATTTTATAATTTTCTTTTAATGGCATAATGATGATAAATACATATAAATATATTCTATGTACAGATGGTAAATTCATATAAGATATCGAAATACAGACCTAGACTATGAGGAATCTAAAGTATGCACTGTAGCAACTGTATTTGTGAGCGCTGACCCAACAAAAGTTTAGAATTCAGAAACCTGCATCAACTCACTTGGAAAACAGAAACAAAGCAAAAAGCAAGGTAAAGATGCAGAAAACTAAATGTAGCCGCCTCGACGGGTTACTCTCTCTAGGGTTTGTAACCCGCCTGGCTGGCCAGTTATTCCAGGGTCACGGAGAGGCACCACCTAAAAGGCATAGGCTGATGAGAGGAAGGAGGCTAAGCGTATTTGTCAAAGCCTCCGTTTATTAGAGTCATGGTTACAGCTTATATAGCCCCTAAATGGGGAGCTTGGGGGCTGGGGCATGCCCGTCACGTAGTCCGAGAGGTTACGATGGGTCAGGTCACGATTCCTTGGTCAGGAAGTCACAAGGTGACCCACCTAGTTCTCTAGATAGTTTGGAATGTGAGGCAGGTTCCATTAACAGATAGCTCTCAATTAACAGTTAATTTGGGTGTGGGATAGGCTTGGTCAATAAGACTATTCTCAATACAATTGGAAAGTAAAGCTCTCTGCAAAACTCCTCATGGCGGTGCTTCCTGTAATAATTTGGGGGGGACACGGCTCCTGACAACTAAATCTTTTCAATAGAGCCTAATTGACTAGTGACATTTTCCTGAAAAGGTGAAGTGGATATTGACTTTGTTTTGAATATTCATCACGCCCCAAGCATGCTTAGGCAGAACTACAGTGCATGGAATTCCATGTTGGTTCGAGAATCAGCATAAAGGGTTTTCATCCTATCTTTATGCTGTGCCCCTGACACCTCTTTGAATTCATTTCCTTTTCGACCATGACTGTGACTTCCACTCTATTTACAATACTTTCTATTTCATTGACCAGACGCTGCCAGGTTCTGTAGAGAATTGATGTTGTTATGTGTCAATTTCAAGTGCCACAGGTTGAACTGTAATCCCCAAACCCCCAAGTTTATATTTTAAAGTATTAATCCTAGAACCTCAGAATATGACTACATTTAGAGATAGTGTCTTTACAGAGATAATCACAACACTGAATAGCCTCAGAGGTTTTTTTTCTTAATCGTGTGTGTGTGTGTGTGTGTGTATGTGAAAAGTAATTAAATTAAAATGAGGTCACTGGGATGGCTTTATTCAAATATGGCTAGTGTGTCTAAAAGAAGAGAGGGATGTAAGCATGCACAGACTGAAGGCCATGTAGACATGGACAGATGATGATAACCAACAAATGAAGGAAAGAGGCCTCAGAAGAAGCCAGTGTCACTGACATCTTGAGCTTGAATTTGTAGCTTCCAGGACAAAGGGGAGATCATGCCTTCTCTCCCTCTCTGTCCTCCTCTTTCACCCTGCTTTGATCCCATCTGCTCTCCTCCCCTCCTCTCTTTCCTTTCCTTCCTCTTTCTCTGTTTCCTTTTCCATTTTTTAAACATTTTTTAATCATTTTTCTTTGTTTTTTTGCTCAAGTTTCCTCCTCTGTATTGCTGTATGGTATCTGTAGAAAACTAGTATATTAACTCATGACTATGTTGAGAAAGCTTCTTCAGGCGCAGAAACACACACGCATGTCATTTTCCCCCACCCACGAGTCTCTAGATTATACAGATTTCCTATTGAGACACTGTTAGCCACAGTAAATATATGTTCTAACTATAAAGATGGTGAGCCTACAAAACAAAGAGTTTTAGTAGAGGACCAAAAGCCTTCATAACTTAGCAACTTAGGACATGAGACAACTTAGGACAGTTTAGAACAGAGAACCCTCACTCAGCCATGCCCAAACGGGAGCATCATTGTCCTCATTTTTTTTTTTTTTTTTTTTTTTTTTTTGGTTTTTCAAGACAGGGTTTCTCTGTGGCTTTGGAGCCTGTCCTGGAACTAGCTCTGTAGACCAGGCTGGTCTCGAACTCACAGAGATCCGCCTGCCTCTGCCTCCCGAGTGCTGGGATTAAAGGCATGCGCCACCATCGCCCGGCTCATTGTCCTCATTTTTAAATGGTGACTTTGGGCTGCTCAGTTATGCATGGTGTGAGGTTAGTAACAACAACTGCACTGCACTTTCTTTTTTTTTTTTTTTTGGTTTTTCGAGAGGGTTTCTCTGTGGTTCTGGAGCCTGTCCTGGAACTAGCTCTTGTAGACCAGGCTGGTCTTGAACTCACAGAGATCCACCTGCCTCTGCCTCCCAAGTGCTGGGATTAAAGGCGTGTGCCACTACCGCCCAGCCTGCTCTTTCAAAATAATAAATATTTGCTTAACGGTATGTGCTAGATGTTATAGTTAAGTCTCATGTGATTGATAAGCTTTAGTGCTCATGGTGATCTTATGAATTAGCCAATACCAGGAATTGAATTCCAAGACTGAGATATCACATGAAGTTCAGTGTTTTAACAGGCAGCCTGAGTTCCTGGCCATCCCTCTCTTTTGGCTGTATAAACCTAACCTGACCAGCACTCCTCAAGGCAGAGGTATATCTCTGAGAATTCAAGGCCAGCTTGGTCTACATAGACAGTTCAGTGCCAACCAGGACTACATACTGACATGTGTCTCAAACACATACACACAGTAAACAACAAACATACAACTCAAATGACAAAACCCACAGTGCACCTCACCTGGTGGCGTGTCTAGGTCAAAGGCATCCAGAAGTCTGGGCAACAGTGTTTGTAGTTCCTCTTCTTCCTGGTCATTCCTTCTTTCACTGGTGTGGTCTGTCTCTTTCCCTTCTGAAGGTTCCAGAGCAGGACTGCTCACTTCAGAGGGAGGAATCTGGGGATTGTCCTGCAGTCCCTCTTGGCAATCAGAGGGGGCGTTATGGACTTCCCTTAGCATCCTTTGTGGGAAGCCTTGTGTTCTGGTGCTCTGCAAAATGATCTCTGGGGATTCAGTGTCTGGCAAAGCTCTCCTTGAACTTGCTTGACATTTGCGGTTTCTATCAGCCTTGGCAGAATTAGGGAGAAGTTCCTGTTCCAGACTACACCCAGTGACACTCTCGATGTGGGAATAGTCTTCTCCTCTCCATAGCCCATCCGTGGGTAAAGAATGATCCATCTCTAATACTGTGTTTTGAGATGAAGATGAAGGACGGAGTGGTCGCAACATAGCCTGGGTGAAGAAAAACTTGTTTAGGAAGAAATAACTCTTACCTTCCCTACAAATGCATTATGTTTCAACATCCCAAAGACATTGGAGGCATGTTTCTTGCTTCACTCTCGATATTTCAGTAATTTTATTTTATGCTGTTCAAAATAAATTTAAAATTCTGTAATATTTGATGGAGGAAGGTCATTGGTTAATTAATAAAGAAACTGCTTGGCCTGATAGGTTAGAACATAGGTGGGTGGAGTAAACAGGACAGAATGCAGGGAGGAAGAGGAAGTGAGCTCAGACGCCATGCCTCTGCTCTCCAGGGCAGATGCGATGAAGCTCTGACCCAGGATGGACATAGGCTAGAATCTTCCCGTTAAGCGCACCTCGTGGTGCTACACACATTAATAGAAACGGGCCAAGCAGTGTTTATATGAATACAGTTTTTGTGTTGTTATTTTGGGGCATAAGCTAGTCAGACGGCCAGGAGCCAGGCTGCAAACGCAGCCCGCAGCTCCCACTACAAATATTGGCATAGTTCATGTTGTAAAATATGTCAGGAATAACCCCAGGAATTTGGGGAAACATCTAGATCTGAGCATGTCTGGTCATAAAGGTGTCATAAGGAATTTCTGAAAATGTACTCATGGTGATTGACAA
This sequence comes from Chionomys nivalis, assembly GCF_950005125.1. NCBI lineage: Eukaryota > Metazoa > Chordata > Mammalia > Rodentia > Cricetidae > Chionomys > Chionomys nivalis. The sequence goes on along the minus strand of NC_080087.1, from coordinate 132,739,694 downwards.
GCATGGATTACTACAATAAAATGTGCTCTTAATGATAGGCCTCAGAGGTATGTTTTTTTTTTATATATTTATTTATTTATTATGTATACAATATTCTGCCTCCATGTATGCCTGAAGGCCAGAAGAGGGCACCAGACCTCTTTACAGATGGTTGTGAGCCACCATGTGGTTGCTGGGAATTGAACTCAGGACCTTTGGAAGAGCAGGCAATGCTCTTAACCGCTGAGCCATCTCTCCAGCCTTCAGAGGTATGTTTTGAGGGACTTCACGAGAAGCTGGAGGTACAAAATTTAGGACGTGTTCCACTGCTTTGAAGGTTGAGTCAGGGTCCTCAGGATTCTAGAGACTCTTGTAGGAGTCTGTGGGGTAAAATTATGTCCATAACCATTCTGTGAATTGTCTATGTCACTGACATGTGCAGGCATGGTTCACAATCGGCAACAAATGTAGACATCACTGTCTCGGCAGGAATCTGGGCGACATTAACACATAAAAACTCATACAACCAGTTAAAATAGACAGCTTCACTTCCTATCCTGTGGAACAGCAAAAGTTCCAAATTTTCTTTCTTTTTTTTTGGTTTTTCGAGACAGGGTTTCTCTGTGGTTTTGGAGCCTGTCCTGGAACTAGCTCTTGTAGACCAGGCTGGTCTCGAACTCACAGAGATCCGCCTGCCTCTGCCTCCCGAGTGCTGGGATTAAAGGCGTGCGCCACCACCGCCCGGCCCAAATTTTCTTAATAATTGGCCTTTCCAATGCTGTGTGTAGTGAAATGGAAAACACCCAGACAGTGCTCCAGATGTGTCCTGAAACAGATGTTACTGCTCATGCCAAGGAAAGACCGACAGATTATAACTGGTTAGACCGGGGTAGTCGGTAATGATTTTTGTCTGGGAAAAAGAAGAAAATGAACATGACACTGCCAAGAAAATGACTAACTTTATTTGCTGGTGTTTGTAACAGTCAGGGTTTCAAGCAATAATTAAAATTTTAGAAAGCTTGTATCTGCCACAGGTGGGTGGGATGGCTGTTCAGTTCTTAAATGTTGTTTTCTGACAATGGTGAAAGTGAATGTGAGAATGTTTCTTCTTATCTTTCTTTCTTTAAAAAAAATGTGCAATGAAATCGGCAAGCTGTAGGAAGCTCAGTATAGCTCAGCAAGTCAATATGACCCGTGGCCAATATATGCTACAAAATGAAACCTGGGTATTTCCGCTCAGAGAGCAGCCAGAACACTGACTGGGATTTTAATAAAGCCGAATATGAAACAGATCTGATTTTCGATTTCATAATGCACCTATCCTTTAAAAAACAATTGCCTTTTGTGTTTGATGTGTGTCAGTGGATAATATCTTAGTTGTGTGAAAGGCTATAGAAAGATTTCTTTCTTTCTTTTAACTGTATCACTACGTGAGACTGGATTTCTTCACACACCTTAAGCAAACCTCTCAATAGATTGCTCACAGTGAGGGAAAATGGGTTGTCTTTCATTAAGTCAGACATTATAGAGGTTTAACAAAGCAAACAAATCACTGATACTCTTGCAGGCTCTAAAAACACCCAGCTGTGGCCTGAAAATGTTACACATATTGTGGTTGATCAACTTCATATCTCAGTTAGTTAATGACTGTTTTGGAAGCACTTCTCAAACACCTCTCAGTTGTTGGTGTTTTACTTCCTTGATGGGTAAAAATAGCAGCAGATACAACCCACAGAGATAAAGGCTCCTAGAGGAGTGCTCAGTTTTTTTCTAACAATGTACAAAGAGATCTTGAGATCAAACACTACGCGGGAGCACTTGGTTCTATTGCTTCCTCAGTATGGAGGGTGGGAGTGGGCGAAGACTTGGGGAGAGGGAAGAGGGAGGAGAAGAGGTTGAGCCAAGTGATGTGGGAAACTCTGTGAAAGCAGCCCGCCCCAGCCGGGCAGAGCAGACTTGAGGTCAGATTTCCAGGCAGTTCAGGCAGCCAGTGGCTCTCGCGTTTGTACCTGTAGGTCTTGTCTTATCTGCTGTAGTTTGGTCCACAGGTTATCCTGGTTGGTCGCGAGCTCCCGAATCTTAGTTTCAAATCTTCCATTCTGTTCTTTTTGTAAGGTGCATGCGCCTTGCAATTTGAGTTTGTATCTATTTAACTGTTTTCTGAGGAGCCTGGAAAAGAAACAGGTTTGAGCAAGGGTGGAAACTCACACCTATGGCCCAGCTGGAGCTTCGCAGGTCCTCCTGGTTGGTGGTCTGTGCCCTGACTCCCATCTGACTCCACCAATAGCTCTTTCTGCCCTCTGCAGGGATGCTTTTGTCCTTTGAGGTTGTTGCTCGAGTCACCTCCTCGTTTCCTGCAATCTGTGATAACATATTTTACACTTCCAACAAGGCTTTTTGACTTCCCTATTACTTCCCTGTGAAGCAAAACCCCAGTCTCATCCCTGGCACTGTCTAGACCCCTCCTTTATTTGTTTTTCTGTATTGTTTTTCTCTGTATTCCATTGCAATCAAGTTTGGTGAGATGGCAAGTTTTTATCTAGTCTCTGGCCTTAATTCTGAGCTTACACTCTCATATACTTTCTGTTTTATTTATACATTGCCAAATCATTTCATTGTACATTGTTTTACAATTCTGGAAACACACTTACCTTGTTTATCACCCCATTTCCTGGTTCTGGCACATAGTAGGTATATGATTAGTATGGCTTTGTTCTTTGATCAGTTTTGTTGGCACATTAGCAAAATTTGTGGGAGTCAACGCTCTGACAGTGAACAGCAACAGTCTTCCGGTTCTTCCATACCTGAGTCTTTGAATTCCTAAGTGTCAGAGTGCCTGGAAAGGGTCTTGGAATTACAGCTTGAGCAGCCACCCAAGCACGCATCTCTGAGCAGGGACCTTGAACACCAGTCTCGCAGGAGGCCTGATTCTAAAATCCTATTTACAGCTGGAGCACCAAGCTTTTTTATATGGTAGATTTTTCAGAAGGAAGTCAGCCTCCTCAGAGGTGTGTGGACAGGGCTGTCAACACCACAGAGTTGTGTTTGTCTTGATTACTAATCATGCCGAACTCTCTTTCCCACGTGGACCACACCTCACATCCTTTCTCCTCAGTTGAAGTTTCTCGTTCTTCAACAGTGGGTGGGGAGGGATGGGGGGGTAGGGAGGTGGGAGGGTGGGGGATGGGGGTGTGGGGGGGTGTGGGGGAGGGGCGAAGCCCTACTCGAAACATTTTTCTTTCTCTTATTTTTATTTACTTGTTTGCTTATTTGAGACAGGATCTCACTGTGCAGCAGTCTATGTAGGCCAGGCTGGCCTTGAACTCACAGAGATCCCTTTGCCTGTGCCTCCCAAGGACTGGGATTAAAGGCATGCGCTGCCACACCTGTCCTCTACTTCTTTTAAAATATAAGTGGAGGATTCCCCATAAGCTGCTCTGCTCGCTACAATTTACCTGCTTCAGCTATCTCCGGTAGTTTGAAGACTGTTGCTTTCCAAGAAAATGTCTGTTAACAAGCTCATATTATCTAAGAAACAATTCTTGCCAGATGACCTAAGATCTGCCCCTTTTAAAGTTTCGTATCTGCCGTCTGTTCCTAAGCAGACGGAGCTCTGTGTGCGTGAGGCCATCAGCAGGAGCCCAGATGCTCCCAGAAAGGTTAATAGTGCAGTGAAACAGTTTCACTGAGGGCCCAGATGCTGAAGGGTCAAGAGTGATCAGCAGCTGGATGATGCTCTTTCAGTGTATGACCAGAGACTGGAGCTTACTAAACAACCAGGCACTTTAAGCTGGCTGTCCTTGACCTGTAGTTATCTGTCAGTCTCAGGTCCCCTTCAGTGTTTCCTGCTAACCTGGACCTCTATCTGTAGGGCTTCTCTTCAATCCCTCGTCTTCAATCCCTAGGTCCTTTTTGATTGTTCTACTATTATTCCAGCAATTAAATGTTAGTGGTCTCAAATTGCTCATTTAATGGGTGCATTTGACGCCATGCCACACACGTATCAGAGAGGTTTGCTGTCTACGGTTTCATACAAACCATCAATAAAAATGAGGATGCACATAGCAGAGATGGAGCCTCCAGTTTTCATTTCTTAAATTAAATCTTTCTGATCCTTTTAAATGCTTTGTAGTGATAAGTACTTTATTAGGCTACCAATGATGCATACAGCAGATATGGATTTCATAACAGAGAATAACATAGCTAAAACTTATTTTCAAACAACTAACTTAAGATTGTTTTTTTGTTTTTTATTTTGAAACAGGATCTCATTTTGCAGCCCTGGCTGTCCTGGAAAGTCTGGTCTTGAGCTCACAAAGAGCCACCCATTTCTGCCTCCTGAGTCCTAAGATTGACGGTGTACCCTGACATGCCTGGCAAGAATTTTTATTTTATATTACTTCTTTATTACTTTATTTATTTATTATTTAGTATGAGGTTGTGTATATGTGTGTGTGGTTGTGTTGTGTGGTTGTGTATGTATATGTGTGGTTATGTATGTGTGGTTGTGTATGTGTGTGTGGTTGTGTATGTGTGTGTGTGGTTGTGTTGTATGGTTGTGAATGTGTGTGGTTGTGTATGTGTGTTGTGGTTATGTTGTGTGGTGGTGTATGTGTGTTGTGGTTATGTATATGTCTATACATGTGTGTGGTTGTATGTGTGTGTATGTGTGTGGTTCTGTATATGTGTCTATATGTGTATGTGGTTGTATGTGTATGGTTGTGTGTGTATATGTGTGGTTATGTATGTATATGTGGATATGTATGTGTGGTTGTGTATGTGTATTGTGGTTGTGTTGTATGGTTGTGTATTATGTGGTTGTGTATGTGTGTTGTGGTTGTGTTGTATGGTTGTGTATGTGTGTTGTGGTTGTGTTGTGTGGTTGTGTATATGTGTTTATGAGTGTGTGTGGTTGTATGTGTGTGTATGTGTATAGTTGTTTCTGTAGGTGGACACACATGCCTTAGTGAGTGTGTGGAGATCAGCAACAATTTGCAGGAATTACTCTCCTTGTTTCATGTGGCTCCTGAGGATCCAACTCAGGTCTTCACACTTCTGTGCCAAGCTCTTTGTCAGCTGAGTCATCTACACAGCCTCTCTCTATGTTTGTTTCTTTCACATAATGGCCTCACGTGATCAAAGGTGAAACCATATGGTAGCTAGCTGGATGATATTCATATGTGTAGCTACTCACACAGCTCTGAGTTGCCTTTTTACCTTCACGTTGAAACATAGGGCTTCTTTGCTTAAATTATTTCTTCCATTTTTTTAAAAAAGAATTTCATTTTTTTTCTGTAGAAAATGTCTTTATAAAAGCTCACGGTAGAGCTCCTGGCTTGTCTCAACTGCTGTTCACATATTCACATGTGGCTCCTACATTCCCACATATCTACTGTGGCTCCTACCTTCCCACATATCCACGTGTGGCTCCTACATTCCCACATATCCACGTGTGGCCCCTACCTTCCCACATATCCACGTGTAGCTCTTACCTTCCCACATATCCACGCATGGCTCCTACATTCCCACATATCTACTGTGACTCCTACCTTCCCACATATCCACGTGTGGCCCCTACCTTCCCACATATCCATGTGTGGCTCCTACCTTCCCACATATCCACGTGTGGCTCCTACCTTCCCATATACCCATGTGTGACTCCTACCTTCCCACATATCCATGTGTGGCTCCTACCTTCCCACATATCCACGCATGGCTCCTACCTTCCCACATATCCACGTGTGGCTCCTACCTTCTTTCCCTGTGCAGAGCACTGATGGAGTCATGAGTCCTCCACAGTTCCTTCTTAAAGCTGACTATGGTCTGAAGAAGCAAGAAATTGTGAGAATGAGTTTTTAGTTTGAACTTAAGCACAATTAAAAAAATTGTCATAAGAGCATGGCGATATTATGCTTTTTCAAAACAAACTGCAGTATTTTACAAACTAGCTGGTGTTTGGATTTATGTCTAAGAACAATGATGCAAATATTTACTTATAAAAAGTATAGCCATTCAGTCTAATTTGCAGAGTTAATTATATAATAATATAATATATATTTGATATTAAAGTATACAAGTAAGCTGCAGTAGCCTTCTGCCCATGTTAGCTGCTTCTTGGATAGCTACTTGCAAAGTTATTCACAGAACACGTTGGGCCACACTTAAGCAGCCCTTTCCTATTGGCGTGCACTCTGTGGTTTCTGAATGACAGCGCCTCCTTGCTTTTTTCATCTAAATTCAAGCTTAACCTTTGCAGAAATGACATTTAAATTATGAATATAAAAAACTAAACTTCTTTTACATCCATATTTGTGGTGATATTTTGTTTGTGCTATAACAAATAGAACTTGTCTAAAGATCATCTGAGTACAGAGCTAGCCATACTTGTTAGCCATAGAGGCCAGGCAGTGGCGGCACACACTGGTGCAGGAGAATTGTCTATATTCTGTCAATCATATTTTAAATAAATGCTGATTGGCCAGGAAGAAAGTATAGGTGGGTCAACCAGACAGGAAGTAGAAAGTGAGGCAATGAGAACAGGAGTATTCTGGGAAGAAGGAAGCTCTTCCTGCAGTCCAGCCCAGACCACTGAAGAAGCAACATGTGACCTGCCCTGCTGTGAAAGGTACTGAGCCATGTGGCTAGCTTAGATAAGAACAATGGGTTAATATAAGCTACAAGAGCTAATAAGAAGCCTGAGCTAATGGGTCAATCAGTTTATATCTAATGCAGACTCTCTGTGTTATTTCTTTGGGGCTGAAGGGCTGAAGGGCTGTGGGAACTGGGTAGGATAGAACCTTCAACAAAGCAGGCACCCTCATGCTACAACACACCTTTAATCCCACCCAGCGTACAGGAGAGAGAGGAAGATAGATCTCTGTTCAAGGCCACCCTTGGCTACAGGAGATTCAATCGGTCTAAAAAAAGAAACAGAGCTCAGACCTTTGATTCTAGCACTTGGGATCTCACACCTTTAATCCCAGCACTAGGGATGTGGAGATAGGAGTGATATGGCTGGGCAGAGAGAGGAATATAAGGCGGAAGGAGACAGGAGCTCATGGCATTCAGTTTGAGGGTTTGTAGAGACAGGACCTTGCCTATTTGGTCTGAGCATTTGGATAGGTGAGAACTCTCATTGCTGACTACTGTGTTTCTCCGATCTTTCAATTTTCACTCCCTAATATCTGACTATAGGTTTTTATTTAATAAGATTAATTAGGATTGCATTACATATATTATTGTATGATACATTTTTCTGTAACTGAGAAACATTTTAGGTTTATATATGAATGTACAATGATAGTCATAGGCCAGATACCATAGTTTATGAGTCATTCCCATAAAAAGACATAAAGTTGTTTTTTTAAATTTTTAAAACTTTTATTAATTAATTAATTAATTTTGTGTGCATGTGCGCATGTGTGTGCCATGGTGCCTATGTGATGGTCATAGGACAATTTTGTAGAGCCAATTTCTTTTCCTCTTTTAAATGGGCTCCTGACATGGAACTCAGGTTTTCTGGTTTATATGGCAACTGCCTTGACCCACTGAGACATTTTACTGGCTCTTAAGGTTGTTTTTTATAAATTATTTAAATTAGATGTAGTAATAAAACTGTGTAGTTTTCTCATACAGGTGTGTAAGGTTCTTTGGTCACTAGTGGTGCTACACCTACACACCCATGAATATACACATGAGTACACACATGAATACACACCTCCTCACACACACACGAAAAGGAAAGGCTTGCAAAGGTTTATCTCACACATGCTACTGCTGGAGAACTAGGGACAGGCCACATCCTATGGCTGAGAAGGGTTACATTATAAGCACACTATTCTAACCTTCAGACTCACATCTTGGTCGTACTGCTAAAAACATTCTACATCAATCAGAATGTACTACTTGCATAAAATTGGACAGAGAAACTGCAAACAAGAAAAAGGTGAGGAGAAGGGAGGAGACATGGCAGGTGTGATACTACACAGTGGCGGGCATGGCACTCACTCTCTAGGGTTGGAGTCCAGGCTCAGCTCAGGTCAGCACAGCTGTCACATGGAAGCTAATTATTTTATTTGATTATTAAAAGCGTTATAAATGATTACCCTTTGTTGGTCTTCCTGAAGATCAGGCTACATTAATTATGACTATTCTAATATTCTTCTAGAAGAATAATTATTTTATAACAACATAAAAAATATGAACAAAAATGGAAAAAATGGACAGGGGATAATATATGGGATAGAGTTGTATTTATGTAAAATGAATAAGTCTGAGACATCTAATATAATCATAGTGTAGCTTTAATCCTAAACATTTTTACCTTCCACACTAACAATAACAATAACTCTAAGGATAAAAGCAATAATAGAGCTGAGAGGAAACTTTAGGAACTGGCGGGCCTTTCATGGCCAGGATGGCGGTGATGATTTCATGGACGTATGCCTGTCCTCACGCTCATTTTCTGTAAACATTAAATATGTACCACTTTTAATATGTCATCACACTTCAATAAAGTGGTTGAAAAATAAAAGAGGAATCTTGCTATATATTATACAAATAACTATCATAAAGCTAGACTCTCAAATGATACTCTCATATAAAAACAAAATGGGAAACAATTGAGCTGAGTGGGAAACAATAAAACTCATCCTCAAATAATGAGAATTCTAGTGTGTACAGAATCATAATATATACATCAATAAGGAAAGGGTTTATTTAAACAACAAAAAACAAGAGTAGAAAATTATTGTCACTTATCATAAATTTAAAAACTCAAGATAGATTTAAAATTGTAATGTCAAGAAAAAACACTTTAAAATAAATGCAGTTAAAGAATCATTTAATTTCTCACTGGAGAACTTTCTATCTAAGCCTAAAACTGTAAGAAACTATAAAGAAAATATTGAGAACATTTTTAAGAGAAATAGAAACATCCATAGACTAAAGGAAGTAGGGTTGGCTCTGACAAATGGAGAGATTCAAAGTTTAACTATATTGACATATCGAAGTGACATACCAGAGTGGGAGGGGCAGGAGAAGGAAGGAACAAAATGTAATTGCCTTCTACAGGATTTGGAGGAAAGCTTTGTCTCACTCAATGTGGGAAAAATAAAGACAAGTGAAATTATATTTTACTTTCTTGTAAAGTGGCAGAATTTAAAATGTAGAGAAAGTTAATCTTGGCTTTAGCCAGGTTCATGGGCTGCATTTGCTGAGCATATAATCTAGTATCCCTTTCTGAAAAGCAATTTTGCAAGAAGTATGAGGAACCTTGAGTGTATTTCCATGGACCTTTTTTGGTGATTTTGCTTTAGAAATGTATTGTAGGGGAATAATGGGGTAACTACACAAGGAATAATGAAAGGAAATTTTAATAGTAAATTTTAAATTACAGTAAAAATCGGAAACAACCTTAATGTCAAACAGGAGTTAAATGAATAGCATTCTGTCTATTTAAATAACTATGCAGATGTTTTTAAAGAATTCTGACAATGGAAAATGTTCACAATATAATTTACATTGACTACTTGACAGTACAATCAGTACATCTCAAAGTATGATCTAAACTAAAATATTCAAAAGGAGTGAAGCATATTGAAATGTTAATGATGCGTACACATATTATTTTCATTTTGTAATTTTTAACTTATTTTTCCAAATTAAATGCAGTAACTATATATCCCTAGGCGTGCATGGTAGCTCACACCTGTAATCCCAGTACCCTGGAAGCAGAAGCTATAAGACTGACTTGAGTTCTAGTTCAGCTTGGGATGCAAAGAGACAAACAAAAACATGTAATATTTTACGATTAAAAGTATGTCCCCCTATTTTTCATTGTTTACATTAACATGGTGGAAATACTTTCTGGTCTGGATAATTGTTTTCCAAGCCTTGGTACAGCCAGAATGCTGTGCTTACAGAATGGCCGGGATACTATACATGCTGCGCCGAGCCTTGGCACATGTTTACAGAGTGGCCGGGATGCTGTGCCAAGCCTTGGTACATGCTTACGGAGTGGCCGGGATGCTGTGCCAAGCCTTGGTACATGCTTACAGAGTGGCCGGGATGCTGTGCCGAGCCTTGGTACATGCTTACGGAGTGGCCGGGATGCTGCGTTTCATTGATGGTGTCTCTTCCGTTTGGACTCACCTGATGATGTGGGTTCTCATTCGCTTGTGGAGCAGTTGGCAGTCCTTGACACAGGTATCGGGGGCATTCTGTGGCTGTCGCTTCTACTGCTCCTGATGGCCTCACAGATGCTGGGGCTTTAGGGCTTTTATACTCAAGGCAAAGCCTGTTAGAAAGTAGAGTTTTATAAGATACTGGGGCAAATTTAGTGATCAAGTATGATAATAAGGAAAACTTTTTTTGGAAAATGTATTTTTAAGATATTTACTTTTGTATGTATGTGTCACGCACAAGCATGCACGCACACACACACACACATGTATGCCATTTTTGTATGCCCATAGAGCCCAGAAGAGGGCATTATATATCTTGAAGCTCAAGTTACAGGCATTTGTGAGCCATCCCACAAAGGTACTGGGAACCAAACTGAGGCTGTTTGTAAAAATAAAAAGTGCTCCTAACTATTGAGTCTCTCTAGCCACATACCCCTTTTTTATTAAAATGTCAAATCAGATGTCAAGGTCAGTGTTTCCTCATCAAGTAGCAATAATGTTCCACTTCTCCCCTGTGTTCTTTTCCAGACAGACTGTTCAGTTGGTAGAGAGAGAGAGCTAAAAACATAAATAGAAAATTCATGCTTCCTTCTTCATGCCAGTCTAGATACAAAAATACAAAGAAATTCAGTGATGATGGCTACTGGGTCATCTTGCCCAGATCACAGACTAGGAATTCTAAGCATGGGCGTGTGTTTGTTATGCTGTATCGGAAGAGCACAGATGACTAAGGCCAGGCATACCTGATTTTAAAGAGGTCTATTAAGCGTTCTTCAAAACTATTTTTGAAGCATTTTTTACCATCTTGAGTTATTACATCTGAGCAAATGAAGAAAGCATCGAGAGAGCGGAGAGGTACTGCTCACAGAGAGCTCACATTTAACACGCAGATCAATTCCAGTGGCTTTTGCTAGATAGTGGGAGCGAGTATAAGACGTGATGAGAAAAGGTGGACGAGTGACAGACTGCTTAGCCGATCTGTGAGGTGGGTATGCGGGGTAGAGAGAGCAGCCTGTTTCCATCTGATAGTATTTGAACACTTGCCTGCCCTAACAAAATATCATACACTATGTGTATTAAATAACAGATTTCCGTGCCACATGTTTCTTACATATCTAGAGGTTAGACGTCTGAGATCAGATGCAGGGAGGAGTTACTTCCTCATCGCCTTGAAGTTTTTGTTCATAAAGCTCATCTCACACAGTGTCTCATGAAGAGACATCACAACTTTCCAGGAGCCCTGTAGTACTTCAACACAACACTAGAGGGCTTTTCGTAGCAGTGAAACCCCTTAGTGGGAAAACCGGATCCAGAATAGGGGTGTGAAAGACGCTTGTGTTCAGTGTGAAAGCTGAACGGAGGAGGCAAAACCCACCTCCGGTGGAAGCGCATCTTGGAATGCACGCGTGGGCAACCTTTGTGTCTGCCGCTCTGTACGTATCTGTAAGTGCTGCAGCGGATCACGCGTAAGAATTTGCAAGCAAGAGAATGTGTAAGCAGCTAATCTGTGAATGATTAGGAATGGTGCATTAGCCTTGCCGCAAAGACACTCCTGTCGGCGTCATCCCGTTCAGTTCTCCTGCATGCTTCTCTTGTTCAGGTCTTGTTTTCTGTGCTTAATGCCACAGCATAATTTTTATTATGTGAGTCTCATACTTTGTTAAACTTGCTCATAGTTTCTTTGTAAAATAAACTGCACTATAAATGAGAGTTTTATAGAATTTCTAGTTGGTTATTGCTAAGAGAGTGAAGAGCTATCAGTTTTATACTACTATGTTTTATGTTCCACCATTATTCAAAGCCTTAATTATAGTGTTTTCTGCTAAGCTCCTCGGGGTTTCTTTGGAGAGCGTATCAGCTGTAGATGCAACTGATTTCATCTTCTCTTTTTCAGCATTTTAATTTTCTTTCTATTACTTACAAGAACTTCCCAAAATTTTTGATAATGGTGGTGATGTCTGACACCTCACTTCCAATTATGTTCTCATAAATAAACGTGTTATCCTTGCTGATATGAACAGTCTGTGTAAAGTAAATCTATAGCAAAAGAAAGGGGCTCTTTACCATGCAGATTGCTTGCTGAATTATTAAATAAATCCAGTATTGCCACTTAGCAATAGCCATTACCTTAGAAGATGGGCATTCCTAATTTGCCAGCTTCATAGATAGCAAGGATAACTCCTTACCTATGATCACAGTTGTGAAATTACAACGCTCACATTCATTCCTTTCAGGCTGGTCACCCGTCAGAACTTCTGAACTCATCAAGACCCAGGCCAAGTTGAGAATTACATAATGCTATCTTGAGGATTAACCATATTTATTATATCCAGAGTAGATTGTATATAATACAATAAATTTAAATAAACCATAGTGTTGTATAGCCCTTGCAATTCTCTTTGCTTATCTCATCTCACAAATACTGTGCCGAGCGTCTGAAGGACGGGGCTGAAGGGAAGAAAGAAAGTCCCGAGGACAGGCTTCAGGGCCTCCGAACTGAGTCACCTAGTTTTCTTACATCTCCATTCCTAACATGCTCACGGTTGCTTATGAATTATGATGCTCCTGAGAAGGATGAGCGCAGACTATTAAAAATGCTGCCTTGTGGGGCTGGAGAAAAGTTCAGGGGGCCAAGTGCTTTACTTGCAAACATGAGGCTCTTTGTCTGGATTACAGAACCCTCTTTTAAACAGCCTGGCATGGTGGCATGCCCTTGTAATCCAAGCATGAGAAAGAGACTGATTCAGGGCTCCCTGGCCAGCCAGCACTTTACTTGGCAAGTTTCAGGCCAGCAAGAGATGCTGTTTCAAAAGGGGGGGCATGGGTCAATGGTTAAGACCAGGGTTCCTTAATCAACGAGAGCAGAGGCCCAGGGTCAAGTCTCAGCACCCATCTGGCAGCTCACAAACATCTAACTCTAGTTACAGGGCTCCAATGTCTTCTAGGCTGCATGGGCATCAGGCATGAACTTCTTGCACAGACGTGTATATGTAGACAAAACACCCATACACATACAAATAAATAAACGTAGTTTTTTTTAGAAGGGAAAAGGGGGATCTTGCCTAGAGAATAACACTTTGAGATTTTTTCCTCTGCCCTCGACACTGACATGTGTGCATGCGCCTCAAAACACATGAGCATCTGCACACACATGAACACACACATATGAATTTTTATGTATATACACAAAATCGTAGCTTACATCAAGAATGGTGGCACACACCTCTAATTTCAGCACTCAATAGGCAAAAGAAAGTGGGTGGTTAGTTAAGAGGCTAGCCTGGGCTACACAGTGAGTTCAAGGCTGGCCTGGGGTACCTATCAAGACAGGGTCTCAAAAAAGCAAAACAAGACAATAAAAGCTATAAAAATGTAACGATTACTTTACCATTTGGTGCAGGTGCATAAAGAATGAGGCATTTCATCTACAGCCTAAGTCTGGGTTCTCTCACAGCAAAATGTGAATAGTGTTCACAGGACTGTTGTTCTAACAGAACCCTCCAAGCTTTAGTCTCAGAAGCAATTATCGCGATGGCCACTACGTGGCACTGTTGCCTCTCAGTTCCGCATAAACCTACCGGCTGTTTACTGAGGGGAAAAGTACTTGAATCTCTACTCTCTTCCCACCCCTTGCCCTCTGTAGAAACTTTTAGCATTAAATCTGCTGCAGGGCCTCATGATGATCTGAGCGCCCAGAATAAGCAGCTGTTGAGTTCTCAGGCCTAAATGGGTCCTCTGTATCACCTCCTCCGAGGTTCAGGGAATATCACAGAAGAGGAAGCAGAACGGAAAAGCAAGAGAAGGGGACAGCACGTGCCTTTGCACTCTTGTCCCCCGGGAGCACAGGACCTGCCCAAGACCGGCCCCACAAGCATTTCTTCACAGGGGATGAGGGACTGGATGCCCCATGCCTCCCTGAAGATTCAGTTGAAAGTTGCTGGGAAGAGGGCTGTGGAGAGAAAGAAAGAAAAGGAAAGAAAGACATACATGAAAGGAAGAAGACATGAAGGTAAAAGGTGGGCTCTGGAAGAAGAAGGTGTTAGCAGGAGTGGGAGGGGACATGGGAAGGTGAGGTGCCGAATATGAATGTATGAAGATGCTACTGTACGCCCATCATTCTGTGTGATTAATATATGCTAATAAAACTAAACTAGAGAGAGAAAACCTGTGGATATCGTATGTGCTGATTGTGGACCCAGCATCCAGGCTACACACCTAGCTGCATCCCGTGGAGACAGCTGGTCCAGCAGCCACTGTCTTCCCAAGGCTCTTGTCCTGTCGGGTCTCTGGGGCAGGTTGTTTCTGAGGCTCTTGAGGAGGAGCTTTGTTCTCTCCTTTGTTGACATCTGTGGAAGTGAAAACCATTAAAAGAGGCACTGAAGGGCAGCCGAGAGGACTCAGTGGGGACAGGCACTTGCTTCCAAGCCTGACCACTCAAGGCTGATTCTCAGGACCCATGGTGGAAAGGGAGAACTTGCCCTCCGCCTTCCGTATGTTGGCTGTTTGCACACATGCGTGCGCACACACAAATGTCATAAAATCAAGTCCATAAAAAACTTAAAGAATGTCAGATCAATTTAAACATGGCCTTCATTCCTTAGTGTTAGCCCATGATGAAAGTGATAGTAACCAATTCTTCTGGTTTTGATGCTTTGGAAGATAATATCCCTTGCTCCTAGAGTTTCTTCACGTCATTTATGCATAAACCCACTAGTAGCACAAGCCTCAGTGTTGAATGCCCCAAGCTGCTTCAGTAAATAACTGCTTCTTAAAGAAACAGGACTCTAAAGCTGTGAGGAGTGGGTTTATGGTCATTCACATTTGTGATGTGGATTCCTTTAAGAACAAGGTGTATTTATCTCTAGAAACATCCCTCCCAGGTTTGCTGCTGTAGGCAATTTCAGTAGATAGTGGATCACTGGAAACCCATCCATCCGGCCCACCCGAGGAACTTCAGGATAAAGAAACAAAGACGTTCAATTTGAAGGCGGTTAGCTTTTAAAAATTAAAGTGTGTTAACCAGATGACCACACGGTGTCACTGTAACACTATTCAGTTGCAGGCTTCCAGGGCTGGAGTGGAAGACCAGAGGGAATGAACCAGTGCTGGGTAAGTGCAGTTTAGCAAGGGAGAGAGAAGCGGAAGCAATCACCTGCAGTTTCACTGCGGTGGTGTTTGAGGCACTCCATTGTGCAGATGCACCCGAAATGGATAGTTAAAGAGACAACGATTTCCCGCTCCTCGTCACCTAACTCCCAGCCACCCCGAGGAACAGCAAAATGTTTTTGCAGTTTATTTTTCTTTCATCTTAGACCTAAATGAACTAAATCATTGTTGGTTACTAACGATTTTCTTTAAAAGAGTCACAAGTCAAAAAGTTTTACTTTTTCAGTGAAAATCTAGACAACATTTTTTTTTTCTTTTTATCCTGAAAGATGGAGGGGGGCATACTTCGGACTCAGGGAAAGTCACGTCAAAATCTTTCCAAAAGTATACTATAACTGGAAGCTTTGTCGTATCGTTCTCACCAAATCAACACCCTTTTCTGTCATCGCAGTTTTCAATGCCTGTCCCCTCTAGCTTTGACAGATGTTTCCTAATGCATAGCATGAGATCAATGATCACATTCTAGCCTAGTAAGCCTGTTATTGTCTCCAAAAATATCTGTGAAAGCTTGCAATGTAAATAAGGCATATTTATTTTTAAACTCTTGGCATGTGTCAATCATAAAACACAATGAAAGGCATTATGACATCTTCGAACAGCATGTGCTACTATTCCATCATAGGGGCTCAGGCATACTGAGAAATGTTAAAGGGGGAGCTTGCCTTTTTCCAGTGTCTTAACTGTTAATTGATGGAAGAAAAGGGTTTTTAATGGAATGTCTTCTAAGACTGGGGTGGTGAAAGTTTTACCATGCTGCCTTAGATGTTACCTGGACACACTCCTCTATCACAGTGTGGGACTTCTGATGGGGTTGGTTGTGGAGACCAGATAAGAAACACAGCTGGCAGATGTCAAAGTTGAGACACTTCAGACAGCGGTATCTGCCAAATGAAATGCAGCTTATGTCACTATTGGCAGGAGAGCAAACGGATGGAATTCAAGCAGAGAATGAGCACCCTAACCACGCAGGAGGTGTCGGATCATACAGCGGTTACAGTTTGTCTTTTGAAGCTGACAGTTATTAACCCATGTGCTTACTTATTCAAAGAAATGTGAACTTTATCTTAATAGTACTCTGTGTGTTTGTGTGTGAGCGAGCGTGCGTGTGTGTGTGTGTGTGTGTGTATGTATTCATGGGCCATGGCAAATGTGTGGAGGTCAGAGGACAACTTTAGGAATTGATTCTTTTCTTCCACACCAGTTCTGGAGAATAAGCTCAAGTGGTCGGGCTTAGAGACCAACACCTTAAGCCAATTCACCAGCTTTGATGGAGTTTTTTATAAGACATTTTACTAATGTGTCTTTACCCAGTAAGCTACAGTCTAAAGGTCTGAATTATATTCCTTCCCCACACTACCCAAATATCAAGTGCCTTGCATAGGCAGCGTCTTAGGAGCTGCAACCTCAAGAGAAACCCTCAAGGCTCTGGCCATATTTTGCGGAGCTGCATGAAGCACTCAAATATTTTGAGTGTAGTTTCCAATTTTAAAAAAGAAGTTTAGCATTTTTGATAGAGCTGAATAAAGAATTCTCTTGGAAATTACAAGGTATGGTAATCTTGAACCTGAATTCCTGATGCTAGGGAAAAAAGTTAAATCTTAGATAAAAGATTTCGAAACAAGCCCATGCTTTTCCTTAAAAGTCTGTGCATAGGGAAGAAAAGATGGGTGGGGTCTTCAGTGGCCAGGAGCTGTGTGAGCAGCTTACCTGTTGCTTGACACGTTAACATGGCAGAATTTTGTTCTTAATTTCTGAATCTTAAATCTCCTTATGTTCAGAAGAGAAAGCACTGAGGCATGCTGTTAGTGAGACCTCTCCTAGTGCTCAGGGAGAGATCTCTCCTAACCCTCAGATAGAATGGTAATACTGAGGGGCTAGGAAGATGGGGCAGCCTCTGGTTAATAATAACACTGCCGTTCCTAGCTGTAGCAGAGACAGATGCTGCACTGGACAGTCAAGATCAGAGTTTGGGAGGATCCATGGAGCAGCCGCTGGTTGATAATAACACCGCCATTCCTAGCTGTAGCAGAGACACTGGACAGTCAAGCTCAGGTTTGGGAGGATCATTGGCACATGGTAGGTCACCAGTGAATGTGAACTAAATGAAGCTTAGGTTAACAGTCTGCTTTCTGCAGCAGGACAAGGGCCCTAGTAAATACCACTTACTTGGCCTTGTAAAAGTTTTGCATAGCTTTGAAAATTAATCAACTCATCTAAGTGTACAAGATGGAAAAGCCTTCTCTTTAATGCGGATTATTGGATGAGCTACCTATCTGAGCTGGCAGCTTTGTCCAGCCTTCTGGACAGCTACAGTTAACTTGTCTGAACAATGTGCTAATTTCCCTTAAGTTCTGAGACCACCTTTAGACTCACAAGAAAGGCTGCTGAGTGGATAAGACAGCTGGTTTCCTGATCATTTTACCAAATAGAGAACCCAAGGTTTTTTTTTTTTTTTCCAATCTTATCTCAGTCTTGTATAATTTACTTTTTTATAGACCATAATTGATAGCCCATCTGGGACTCAGTTCTTGGAGTAGGGGTAATTTCTGCTCTATATGTCTCCCCACTCCCCATGTGCATGCTTGTGCACTTCTGTGCATGAACACTAGAGGTTGATGTTAGATGTTTATTTGAGATCAGGTTTCTCTCTGAGTCTGGAGCTGACTGGTTCCTTTAGATTGGCTGGCTACCAGGCCCCAAGAATCCCCCTGTCTCTGTTTCCACTCCTGTTTCTTCCATTGATTCTGAGGAACACATTGTACATCATAAAAAAATTAGGTTTTACTATAATATAAACCTTTCCTTGATCCTGCTTGCTTATTTTCCTGTTGACATGGTTTGTTGGTTTAAGTTGATAATTGCAAAGAGGTTTATATGAGTCAGATTTTGTTGCACCTTCCAAATCCATTGCAAACTCAATGCAGCTTTTCAGTAAAATTTCAACTTGATTTCCAGATTTTTAGCGGTTCGGTAGACCTGCTTCATGCCTGTGGGAATGTGGTTAATGTCTGAACCGTGGAGGATCAGGAGCTACAAGAGGAAAGGTAGGACAAAGCGAGCAAGGGTGAGCACAGAGGGCTCCGGCTTCCCTCCTCTCCCAGGCCCCTGTACCTTGTTAGCTGCTGGACGTCCTGGAGCTTCACCCTCATACAGCCGCATGCCTGTGCCCATAGCTCATGACTCACGGCTTGCCCTGCTTGGTCAGACTTCTCATCTCCTTCTCTTCAAAGCTCTGGCAGCATCTCTGAGTTTACTTCCTCGTTATTTAACTTATGGAAAACCTACACCCTAATCTTTCTTTCTTTTTCTTTTTTTGGTATGACAGGGTTTCTCTGTGTAACACCTTTGTTGTTCTGGAACTCACTCTGTAGACCCAGGCTGGCCTTGAACTCACAGAGATCCACTTGTGAGTTCTGGGATTAAAGGTGTGTGCCACCACAGTTTAACAAACTATTCTTGTAAGGTAGCTCCAAAGTCTTTAAAAGGCTTATTTGGAACAAAAGACAGTGTACCTTAGAGCAGTGGTTCTCAGTCTTCCTAATTCTTTGACTTTTAATACAATTCCTCATGCTGTGGTGACCCCCAATTATAAAATTATTATTATTATTATTATTATTATTATTATTATTATTTTTTGGTTTTTCGAGACAGGGTTTCTCTGTAGCTTTGGAGCCTGTCCTGGAACTAGCTCTTGTAGACCAGGCTGGCCTCAAACTCCCAGAGATCCGCCTGCTTCTGCCTCCCGAGTGCTGGGATTAAAGGCGTGCGCCACCACTGCCCGGCTTTATAAAATTATTTTGATGCTACTACATAACTGAAATTTTGCTACTTTTATGAATTGCAAGTAAATATCTGATATACAGGGTGTCTGATATGTAGGATATCTGATAAGTGACCCTGTGAAAGGGTCATTTGAGCCCCCCAAAAGGGGTCACAATCTATAGGTTAAGATCCACTGCCTCTGAGGGAAAAACTTGGCTACTTAAGAGCATTGAGTCAGTGGAAAAACTTAATATTTCATCGTTTAGAGGAAATAAGTTTATTTTCAACCAGGATGCCTCAGACAGGGAATTAATTATTGAACTAAAGGCAAGTGAATTCCAGATGTATAGAAAGGATCCCAGAGATTATCTCTGTGGCTCCGTTGAACCCGGCTATCACATGACCATTTGAGAACTACGATGCTGACTGTACCTCAGTCCTATGATTGGGAAGGTTTTGCATGTGCTGCACCGCACGGGGTGAGTGAGCATTTCTGAGGCTGACAGTCGGTAGCAGGTTGGGAGCCACAGAAGTATAAGAGGCTCTGACTGTAGCCAAGACAAGAATTTCTCCTCCTTGATTCCAGAGCTCAACACCTGGGAAAGAAGAACAGGCTGAAATGTACTTTCCGGCGGGATGTGCCCCCTTTCTTTCCCCCTGGTTCCATATCTGTTCTGCTACGGAAATCAGTCATGTGAGAGCCGGAGGAAGGATACCTCCAAGCTCAGGCTGTCCTGGAGCATGCCTGAAGTCTAATTTAAGCAAACTCTTCAGATACCTGCACCGGTTCCCAGGGATATTTTACGCAACTCACCCCTCGGAAGCAGCTGTGGACAGCACGCTCCACAGGGCACAAAGTGCAGCTCTCTCCCACAACAGCAGGAATCTGTAAAGGCAAGCTCATGTTAGCTGCTGGGTGGACTTAGTGTGTCTGAGTAATGGAAGTCACGCAAGCAGCAAATACCAGACATCTGGGAACAGAGGCATCAAGTCAATCAAATCAGTAAGCTTTAGGTTTTGTGCAATGCTTGAGTCAATCAAATCAGTAAGCTTTAGGTTTTGTGCAATGCTTGAGTTGGAACAATGAATGAAAAAAGACTGGAGGAAGACCACAGAAGGAAGGCATTGAGGTAGCGAGGGAAGATGTCTGCTGTCTGAAGCCTTAAAATCCCAGGCAGATTATTTTAATCTTTCTTTTCCTTTTTCCCTGATGGAGGTCACAGTGACACTGCTTTCGGGTTCACGGTGGCTTTAAGAAATAGCTTGTCGGCCGGGCGGTGGTGGCGCACGCCTTTAATCCCAGCACTTGGGAGGCAGAGGCAGGCGGATCTCTGTGAGTTCGAGACCAGCCTGGTCTACAGAGCTAGTTCCAGGACAGGCTCCAAAACCACAGAGAAACCCTGTCTCGAAAAACCAAAAAAAAAAAAAAAAAAAAAAAAAAAAAAAAAAAAAAAGAAAAAAGAAATAGCTTGTCAAGTATTTTCACATTGTCTCGTTTGAATACATGCCAATTCCACTACTTGTTTTTATCCTATGTCAAAATATCTGACACAAAGAACTTCAAGTAGGAGAGACTGAGGTTGGCTTGTGCTTCGGTCCATGGATTCTGGGCTGTGGTGAGGTAGAGCATCAAGACAGAAGGCTGTGGCTGGGCAGACCTCACCATGACCAGGAAGCACAGGGATGAGAGGCCCATAGGAATAGATCTCTTTTTACATGGTTTCTTTAGCTAGGCCCTAAATAAGAAAGTTTCTACCAAATAATCCATTCAAAACATATCTAAGCCATCAGTTAGATCAGAGTCCTCAGGATCTAGTCACTTCTCAGTGATTGGATCTACCAGTTGGGTACCAAGCTTTCAATTCAAGAGTCTTTTGGAGAACACTTCATATGCAAACCATAACTCCAGCCTTTGAAATGGGCTGGTAGCCATCATTATTGAAAGGAAGAACTGACAAGAAATGACGTCACTATGTCAAGAAGAGATATCTACACATTCACTGCAGCCTTATTTAAAACAGCCAAGATAGAAGAATGACTGAAGTGTTTGTTGACATTAATGGATGCTATCTGCACTTAAGAATAGCTATAACGTGGATGAACCTGGAAAATATATGCTAAAATGGAAATCAGCTGTACACAGAAATACTGGATAATCTCTCTTACATGGAGACTCTAAAGAGATGAGCATAAAGAAACAGAGAGTAGAATGTGGCTTCTTGGAGTTGAGGGTGGAGTAGGAAAACCAGGAGATATGGCTCAAACTTACAATTTATGATGATTAGATTCTGGGGATCTAACACACAACACAGTGACTTGTTAATGATGTCTCTTGTTCTCTTGACTTTGATTTGCGATCTGGTTGAGGGATCTTTATCTGTGCTCACACATAAATAGTGACTGTGGTAATCCTTACACATGTACAGCCGTGTTACCTGTGATACACATGGTATAACATTTCTCCTTCTTCCTCTCCCTCCCCTTCTTCCCTCCATTCCTTCCTCCTTCTCTTTTTTCCTTTCTTCTCTTTTTCATTCCTTTATTTTTTTCTTTTGAAATAGGGTCTTGTAAGGGTGGTCTCAAATTCCTGAGTTCATATAATCTTATCACCTCATCTCCACAGCCGGAGCTATGGGCGTGTGTACACCACACCACACTTAACATCTTTCGTACATATAATTTTTGTTGTTTTTAATGCTAAATAGATTAAATGATCACTGAAAGACGATGTTTTGAGCAAGATTAAAAAAAAAACAAGTTTGTTGCACAATTGGGGTCTCACTCTGGAAATCCTCCCTTTCCATTAAGAGAACAAAGCTCATTAGACTTTCTTTCTTATTTGCTTATTTATATTTTATAGGTATTCCAATGACTCCATTGTCCCCGCATTATACCTTTCAACCACATTCATTCCATGGGGGTTGGGGTTGGTAACTACGAGACTAAGGCGATGAATTTGGTTCTGGTTTCCGTATGCATAGATGTGTGTACAGTCACCTTCACTTATTCACATTTGAACAGAATCCCAGTTTCCCATCTGATGCCTTGCCCAGCTCAGGCTGTTGGATACACTGCTGTAATTGCAAGGACCCCCTGCCGAGTCCATCAACTCAAATAAACGTCCTTCTAATCAGGAAAGTGGCACTCAAAACCTCTTTGCTGACAATTAGCCAGACAGAAGTCAACAAACATTCACTACTGGTAACAAGATGGCTTGTGCTTTAAATTGATAATAGCCCTGTCACCGATAGAGAGTATTTAATCAAACAACAACAACAACAACCAACCATTCATCTCCCACCTTTTTTACTGATGAACTACCTGGGACACTTATTAAGAGCGCTGCTGAGTCAACGTTCTTCCTTCTCGGGTGTTCCTACCCCTAATGAAGAAAGAGGTCTCAGTTCCCATGGGAATATGCAGGAGAAAGCCCTGGGATCACCAGCTCTGTGACTCCAGCACCAGTAAAAAAGTTCCCCACTGTAGTGGGATTTAACCTGGTGCTTCCCCTTTAAATATCTTCATAAAGTTTTTGTGAATTATTTGACTAATTTCTTGCAGGTGTTCTTTCGAGAAGAATTAAATGTGACTAGGTGGCATGCTGGCATAAGCAGAATGGCACTCAAAATGATAATTAGCATTCCTAGGGGATGATTTGAATCACATAGTGAGGATTGGAGTTTTCTAAGGAAGGAATCCGTTTTAGATTTCCTAATGGAAGTCAATGGGATGATAATTTGCTATGCAGATTACAGCTCTCCCTCCCGGTAGCCTCTCAGAAGCCTGCTAAGGCTCACAGGAAGGACAGGCTATAGGAGCCAGCATTTATTTCAGCCCTCGTTGACCTTGATTTAAAATCCCTGGAGACTGGCGTTAACTGGAAGCCATCAGCAGGAATCAGGAGGTGAACACCAGGGCTCGAGAGGAGAGGGTGATGGAGGTGGGTCATCTTTCTATCTGTTGTTTCATTGGTTAAGTAATAAAGAAACTGCCTAGGCCCATTTGATAGGCCAACCCTTAGGTGGGTGGAGTAAACAGAGCAGAATGCTGGGAGAAAGAAGCTGAGTCGGTGAGTCGCCATGATTCTCCCACTCCAGACAGATGCAGGTTAAGATCTTTCCTGGTAAGCCAGCTCGTGATGCTACACAGAATATTAGAAATGGGTTAGATCAATATGTAAGAGCTAGCCAGTAAGAGGCTAGAACTAATGGGCCAGGCAGTGTTTAAAAGAATATAGTTTCTTTCCATGTAATTATTTTGGGTAAAGCCATGCTGGCGGCCGGGTGGCGGAACGCAGCCTGCTGCTTATCACTACAAGAGGAGAAATGCCACTCTGTCCAGGTCCTTCCTATCACATCCACTTTGAAACTGGCTACTGTTATCAGTCTGATGGGTTAGGCCCCTGGCTTTCCACCTCCTTGCGTTCTACGACATGAGTTGTCCTGGAAGAACATCTGCAGTGGCGGTTGCCCGAGACATGCCGCAGATGGCAGAAAGCCTGCAATAGGATCTGGGAGCTGCCACAACCATCAGAAGAGCCTTGAAGTATTTAATATTGTTACCTGGCATTTCTGAGTCAGGCTGTGTAGCCTAGAGTAAGAGCCAAGTACACAGCAACTGGAAGTTTATGGGACAAAGCTACAATACACCAGGATATCACCAAACCTGGCCCCTGCTCTCTGGATTAGTTTGTTTTTCTGTTGCTGTGATAAACACCATGTTCAAAAGCAACTTGGGAAGGAAAGGGTTATTTGACTTTCAGGTTCCCCATCACAGTCCATTACTGAGGGAAGTCAGGGCAGAAACTCAAACACAGACAGAGGTGGGTACCGTGGAGGGAAGCCGCCTGCCGGGTGTTTTCCCATGGCTTAATCAGTCTGCTCTCCTGCATATCCTAGGTCCACCTGCCCAGGTGTGGCCTGAGCCCTCTCATATCAATTATTTATTAAGAAATTGCCTTACAGACATGCCCACATGATGGAGACATTTCCTCAGTTAAGGTTTTCTTCTCTCCTAATGATTCTAGTTGTGTCAAGTTGACCAAAACCTAAGCCAGCACATTCTTCCTTCATGATGCTTTTGGCTGAAAAGAAGCCTTTAGAGGTTCTCATTCACTGGCTGCCAAAAAGACCCGCTGTGTGGTTCCCTGCAGCGATGAGGAAAGAAGGCTTTAGGGGTTCTCATTCACTGGCTGCCAGAAAGAACCGCTGTGTGGTTCTCAGCAGCGATGAGGAAAGAAGACACAGGCTTGGACGAAGAAGACCCTGCCCCGAGCATGGACCCCCTGCCCATTGTCTTTCTGGACAGTCCCCCTCTCCTTCCATAAAGTCATGCTAAGACCCCACAAGGTAGATTTGAGGCAGAGAATCTCCTCCGCATTCCTTAGAGCTGGCTTTAAATAAACCTGTTTCCTCCAATAACTTCCCACCCCTCTCATAAAATAGTGAGCAGTATGAACTTTAGATTCTGGTAACAAAAGAAAAAGAAAAACAAAACAAAAACAGGACCTTTCTGAAACCAGTTGGAACCAATGAGGCCAGTCAAGATGTATGCATTAGCATAAGTGACATCCTCCCCCCCGCCCCCCCTTCGTGTTCCTGATGCTGCGACACATTTGAACACTCAGTACAGCACCAGAAAAGTCAACCCTGCTCTTGGAAAATCCAGACAAATCCTGCAAACTCCTGCTTTTATCCACCGTAGCTTATGAATTATTTTCAATTTATTGAACTTATCCCTAAGACGTGGCCCTGTCCACATCTTGCCCTTGAAGTATGTACTATTGCTTTGTAATTAGAACTGTTTCCTAATCCTTTGTCTCATAGCTGAGTCCTGTCTCTGTGAGTGACAACATCTATGCCTCTCTATCACTCCTGAGACCCCCTAACCTTCACTGTCAGCAACACTTTAACCTTACTAAAAAATTTAAAATCTGCTGTCAACTGTGGTCAGACAAGCTGCTGTTTGCCATGGTCAGCAGTGACTGCAGACGCCATAATTGGTCAGAGTGCAGAAAACAAATGGCTGTTGAGTACCCAGCCATAAATGGGACATTTTTATTACCTCCTCTTCAAGGTCCTGGGACCATCACAAAAGAATACAGAGCTGCAGGGAATGGAAGATCTGTGTGGAATGCTGATTTCTAGACATGGCAAGGCTGTTGCTCTCTCAAATTCAGAGCAGCTATGGTCACCGACACAAAACCTATACAACATTGGGTCTGTTAGCATCCTGTACTGAGACCCCACTCCTCTCTGAGGATGTATATGCAGTTATTTAATGATTGGAAGAAGAAGGGACATTTTCTTTAGTGGTGCCCATTGGTAAGGACCTCACTCTCCTATAATCAAACTTATACCCATAAACCTGTAAACAACCCTAATGAAACACACTGAATCACATCCAGAGAAAGACAGAAAAGTAGAAGAAAGCCGGTTTGGATGAGGAAGGGGATTGGTTGGAGCTGGAAAGGGATAAGAGAGGGAAGTGTGTGTGTGTGTGTGTGTGTGTGTGTGTGTGTGTGTGTGTGTGTGTGTGAATATGCATGAATATATTATGTATATGTCATGACGAAACCCATTATTCTACATAATATTATGCTGATAAAAACATTAAAATATTTAAGTCATCACTTAGGAACTATGAACATCTGAGGATAAAAGGAGCTGAGAGGAGCAAGGGAATGCAAAAGAAACTGTCCCTCCTCACAAAGCTTCAGTTTGAACAACTATCTGTGCAGAAAGATGCCTTCTCAGGAGCCAGGGAAACCAGTGAGAGAGCAGGCACCTGGTTACAATATAGTAACAAAAAGGAGCAGCTAGAGATCGCGCTCGGTGGGTAAGGTGTTTGCTGTCTAAGTCTGAGAGCCAGAGCCCAGAGCCAAGAGCCCAGCATCCATGTCAAAAGCTAGCTGTGGCCTCATCGGTGCCTACAATCTCAGTACTATGGGGGCAGAGACAGGAGGATTGCTTTGGTTTGCTGACCATATCCAGGGTCAGTGATAGAGCCTATCTCAAGGGAATAAGGTAGAAGGTGACGGGACTGGGCACTTGACGTCTCCCTCAGTCCTCTGTATGCATATGCTCATGGGCACACCTGTGTGCATCACCAGGAATCACTGAAGAAGGCAAGGATGGCCCTTTACACTATCAGTGTCACCCCTCCACTAGCCTAAGGTAGAGCATTATCTACAGAACATTTGGTTGGGGTAAGAGAAGGAGGTAGGTAGCACAATTTGCATTAAATTCAGCAGTAGACAGCTTCAGCACCTGACGCTAGACCAGTGCCGGTGGGCTCGGTCTTCAGATCCACGCTGCTGTGGGTGAGAGACCATAGCCCCTGTGAGATGAACTCAGAGTCTATCCTGTATTGTTTCTGGCTGGTGGCAGTAATATTGTTCTCTGAATAACTAGCTCTCAGTGGTAGGCAGACCTTAGAAGACAAGGCTTGACTTTCAGTTTTCAGTTGTGCTGGCTACAGTGATCCTGGGCTTAGGACATCTCCCAGCCATGCAATGACTACAGGGTTCATGGGCTTAAGGACCACAATAGCGAGCCTGTCTAGATATTCTAGACAGGTTACTGTTACGGGACATAACCAGACTTCAGATACTGGAACAGCTGCTGTGGTTGGTGGTTTGAATGAGAATGGTCTCCATATGCTGATTTCTGAGTATTTGGTCTCTAGTTTGTGGAACAGTTTGGGGAGAATCAGGAGGCATGGCCTTGTTTGAAGAGGTGTGTCAATGAGGGGTGATGGGATTTGGGGGTTCAAAAGCCCATAACATTCCCAGTTAGCTCTCTGTCTCTAAGTCATGTTTTTGGATCAGATGTAATCTGGCCTAGATTTTGGTGCAAATAATAATCCATTTTGCCCCAACCACACAATCAAATATGTCCTTAGGTGTCTTATTGTTATCCCTTTCCCCCCTCACAACTGTAGCCCTATTTTCCTGGATCTCTTAGGGGACCCTGATAATTACACTTCAGTCAGCCTACTCAACACCCCTCCCACATTAAACCTGAATATTTCATGTTTGCCTGTGTTATTCTTCAATCTCTCCCCATCAAACAAGGAGGCCTACTAGCCTCGTCTTCTCAATTCTCATCCTAACTCTCCTCCCATCACTTCATACCTCAAAACAATGTTGTCTTATATTTTGTCCAATGACCCAATCCCTATACTGAGTCCCACGGATTTCTGGGCAACCCTGTAGAATCCCCCTTATTATTCGTCAATTAACCTCCATTACTTACGTCTTCATTATCCTAATTTTTGTTCTGATTTCTGGTCTAATATGAAAGTGAACCTAATATCCCAATTGTATGCTAATTACTTTGGTCTTATAAACCAAAAATGAAGAACTAGCAGCTTCTTAGGACATCAGGAAAGAAGGTAACCCCTCCGCTGTCAACACCCAAACCTGATATTCTCCGTAAACTACTCCTTGCCTAGTGATTCTCAAGCTCCTGCCCCAGTACCCTGCCTGCCTACCTACCGCCACAATCGCCACCATGATGGCCATGGAGTCCATCCCTCTGGGACCACGAACCCTCAAGTTAAATGCTTTCTTTATAAGTTGGCTTGGCCATGGTGTTTGGCTATAGCAACAAAAAAGGAAACCAAGAGAGTTACCTACTTCTTCAAAATGAAGACATCAAAACTTGGTCATAAAGATCAAGAATAATCAGAGAAACAGTGTCTAGAAGCAGACAGTGACCAGTGCAAATGTGACAGACAGATGGAAGGTTTGCAAAATACTAAATGCCATTTCAAGAAAGCTCATCAAACCACAGGAAAATGAATATAAACAATTCAGAAACATCAGAAAAGCTAAGAGAAATAAAAGACAAATGGAAGTACAAGAGCAGAAAAGTTCAAGGAACAAGACAGAATCCAGAACAAGGCAGCAGAACTGGGCAAGCAGAGAGAAGAATGTGTGGACTCCAGACAGGGGTTCGGAAGCACAGTGTCCCAGAAGAAGGAAGGAAAAGGATGGAATGAGAAAGGCCTACAGGATCCATGGAGCAGTGTCGAAAGAGCAAGGGCACAGCTTTCATTTAAGATGGGGTAGGACGACACCAAGGTGTAGGAATCCACGCAAAGAAATTCATCAGGCTGCTTTGCCAAGAAAGCATGAGGAGTTGAGTTCAGATCTCCAGAACCTACACTTTTGCCTTTTATTAACTAAAGTGCTTTATTTATTCAACAGAATAAGTAGTCTTACGTGAGTCTTAAGTAGACTCGCACATTCCCACATAAATAGCATCCCATTGCAATATGAGTAAAATAAAGACTACAGACAGTTAGGTGTGTATCTGAAAAGCATGAAAAACCTTATGTGTCTGCTCATGGACAGGAGGTAAGGGTGGAACAAACTAGAGACCCGTGGCTGTGTCCTCTGCCTGTGCAGCCCTGGAGAGCCGGCCAACAGCTGTTCTACTTACATCACTGGGACTCTCTCCTCACACCTCTCTCTTTCCTCGGTGCTGAGGGTGGAATCCGAGGTCCACTGCGCAGCATCCAGCCGCCTAAGCTCCTCAGGTTTTTATAGCACTTTTCTCTGAGCACTTGCGTTCTTAGAAGCTAAGTGTAGGATGCACATATAACACCAGTACGAAAAAGCCAAATCACGCGTCTCCCTGTGCAACGTCCAGTTTTGTACCCTTCTAAAAACTCAATTTAATGTTTTCTAAACCTTTGATTTTTTCCTTTTAGTTGACCTTTTCTAACTAATGAGTAGCAGGTATTTTATTAAAGAGTCAGAAATTTGTTGTTTTTAAAGAGAAGGGTTAAGCCAAACTACAAAAGCTTTGCTTCCACTGCCACGGAGTATAGGCTTCATGCTGTAAATGGGAACAGATTATGAAGATCTTTGGAAATGAGAGTTTGTTACGGTTGGATCTTAAATGTCCTCCATAGAGCATGTATTAAAGGCAGAGTTGTAGCTTACAGACACCAGGAAATAGAAGAAGTGCTAAGAGGTGGGACCTCATTAGGGAGAAGCCTTGAAGGGTATTAAGGGATTCTAGTCGCTTCCTCTCTCTTGCCTAACATGAGATGAGCAGCTTCCTCTCACCCGTGTTCCCATCACCATGTTTCTATTTCTCACAGCCCAGAAGCAACAGGGACAACCGACCATAGGCTGCGAGCCAAGATAAACTTTATGCTTCTTAAGTTGGTCATTTGAGGAATTCTGTAACAAAAAGGTGGCTCACGCAGGAAAGCTCACGGGTTCAATGCAGAGGAAGACACAGGCATGGGTCAGGCTTGCTGCAGAAAAGGAACTGACACTGAAAATACTGACAGCAACAGCAGGTTGATGAGAACTCATAAGGATTGGGACTTACCTGCTGTAGATCTGTTAGGAAGGCTCTCAAAGCCCTCCGAGTCATGCGGGCTCGGGAGTCACCACCTCTCCTGTTGTTTTCTGCGTAGAGCTGAAAAAACGCTAGACACATAAAGGGCAAAGAAGCCTTTAGTCCATCCCTGTGTCCGTGAAGAGTACATGATTTGGGCAAGTTTCTTTGTGAATATAAAAGATACGTGGAGTCATGTTCCTGTTGTTTGCTTGTTCCCGTGAAGGCCTTCAGGGGCAATCCGTCAGTAACTAAGACCCCAAACCTCTACCTCCACCCCGGTGATAACAGACCTCTGTGCTGGAGGCTGGTGAACAGTCAGGTGAGGATCCCAATTAATTAGTGGTTTCTGGATAATCTCTAAAATCATAAATGTCAAGGCAGTCAAACAATGCAAAACTGAAAAGCATGGATTTTAAAAGAAAATCCTGAAATCCTCATGAATGTAAGTATCTCTTTTAAATATAAACAAGACAAGAACTAGAGAGCTGACCCAGTGAAGAGCACTAGCTGCCCTTTCAGAGGTCCTGGGTCTGGTTCGCAGTCTCCACAAGGAGGCTCAGAACCATTTGTAACTCCAGTTCCAGGGAAACTGACCTCCCTTTGTTGGTCTCTGCAGATGCTGCATTTATATGATATACAGGCATGAATGCAACCAAAAACACCCATAAAATAAAACTAAAATGTCAAAAAACAAAATAAAAACAAACCCAGCCAGCCAAGGTGAGAGCATACTGCAGAGCAAGCCATGGTGACAAGGATTCAGACATCAGCAGAGAGTATGACACACTGGGCTGGGGAGTCACCACACTTCAGAACACACTTAACGTTGACACGTTACCTCTGTACTTTGTAAGAGGACTGTCCCCCGAGAGGGCAACCAGCGCCGCAGTCACAGGCTGAATTCTGAGACTACCTGATCCCGTGCTGTGGGGCCACAAACCACAGACAAGTGTGGGAAGGCAGCGTTATTTAGGTGAAGTGATTAAGGGAGTTTCTCGCTGACTGTTCCTGTGAAGGCCTTCTGATCTAGGCCATCAAAGGATGCTTCATGTATGCTGCCATACTGCTCTCTTCCCATGGTCTCTTCACATTTTAGAACTTGGCACAACAGGGCATTGAGTGAACATGGTTTTCTTATTTATCAATTTGTCCATTAAGTCATTCAGTAAATATTTACTGGATGCTTTTCTGTGATATCACTGTGCCAGGGACTGGGTGTGCAGATGTGGAGTGGGCAGTCGCACTCTCTTAGAATTCATCTGCCTGCCTTCCACACAGCAAAGATAAGGATAAAAAAACAACATAGTCGGGTGGGGTGGCGGTGGCGCATGCCTTTAATCCCAGCACTCGGGAGGCACATGCAGGATCTCTGTGAGTTTGAGGACAGCCTTGTCTACAGAGTGAGTTCTAAGACTGCCAGAGCTGCTACACAGAGAAACCCTGTCTCGAATAAGTAAACAAACAACCGAACAAATAAAATTAAAAGCATGTGTCCCCTCCAAAACCACTTGTGGGCTCTGGCCTAGCCCCTGACTGTGGGCTGCACACTAGC
Source organism: Chionomys nivalis (assembly GCF_950005125.1). Taxonomy (NCBI): domain Eukaryota; kingdom Metazoa; phylum Chordata; class Mammalia; order Rodentia; family Cricetidae; genus Chionomys; species Chionomys nivalis. The sequence continues at coordinate 132,708,690 of NC_080087.1, read as the reverse complement.
TGTGGTGCTTTACCCTGTACTTAGGAGTTATCAAAGGCAGGAGGCTGTTACAGATAAGCACACAACTGAAAATACACTCAAAGGCTTAATGTTTAAAGAGACTGAAGTCATGACAGCATGAGGAGATTTGTCTATTACTTGTGAAGTTAGGAAAAGTTGCAAATTAAGAAAGAAACAATTATAAGGAATTTGCCCGTGAGAGGCAAGCTCATGTCAGCATTGTTCATTGTTTGCTCCTCTTCCTCCCCTCTTCCTCAGACCAACTGAGAAAGGGCAGAGGGAATTCCCCAGCTTAGCAAAGCACACACTAAACACACGCACATGCACCCACACACTAAACACACACATGCACCCACACACTAAACACACGCGCATGCACCCACACACTAAACACACACATGCACCCACACACTAAACACACACATGCACCCACACACTAAACACATGCACATGCACCCACACACTAAACACACACATGCACCCACACACTAAACACACACATGCACCCACACACTAAACACACACATTCACCCACACACTAAACACACACATGCACCCACACACTAAACACACACATGCACCCACACACTAAACACACACATTCACCCACACACTAAACACACACATGCACCCACACACTAAACACACACATTCACCCACACACTAAACACACACATTCACCCACACACTAAACACACACATGCACCCACACACTAAACACACACATGCACCCACACACTAAACACACACATGCACCCACACACTAAACACACACATGCACCCACACACTAAACACACACATGCACCCACACACTAAACACACACATGCACCCACACACTAAACACACACATGCACCCACACACTAAACACACACATGCACCCACACACTAAACACACACATGCACCCACACACTAAACACACGCACATGTGCCCACACAGCTTCACAAAGCCACCATCTCCAGAGTGGGCCTTGCCCTCTGATATGAGGTAATCTCTTAGTTGTCTCTGCATGGAATATCCAACTCTATCCTAGCTAAAAACCCAACTAAAACCCAAGTCAAAACTTGGAAGAAAATAAACAAGAAAAAAAAAAACAAACAAAAATTATGCCACTGGGAAAGGAAGAACAAAGTGTAGTATATACACATCCAGCTAGCCACCCTTCCAAAAGGCAGGGATTCTGCTCTGGCAAGGGAATGGCTCTGTAGAAAAGAAAGGGATTTTCTGCTTCTAGCTATGTATGCGCCATTTGTATGACTGACACTAAGGAGACTTCTCTATTTCCTTATTGAGTAACGAGTCAGTAGGTGACAAATAATCAGCAAATAAAGACAACATCTTACACACCATATCTCAAGTGGACACTAGACAGCCCCAAATGGCCAGTGGCCAGAGGCCTTACTGCTGCGGCCATGGGCAATCCCCAATTCTCACCTGTCATACATGGCCATGAGAAGACTCAGAGTGAGTTCGGGAGCTCGTGGATGCACTTGTGCTGGTTTGCTCACCCCGGTTATCTGAAACAGCTCCCGGAGCTCCCCAAAAAGCTGCTGCACAGAAAGAGAGGTCTCCATGCTCTCCCCAAACTGTCCACATGATAGAACTTGCTGAATCAAAGAGCTGTCCATCAAGTCCACTGTAGGAAATAGATACAAGATGGACCCCTTATTTATGTGATGAGGGCAATCGGCTTCAAACACAGCACATATTTTCTGGTATTTAAGTGAGATTAGTTTTTTGTTTCTCTTTTGCTTTTGTTTTTGTTTTCAACAGGGGTCATATTTTAAAAGGGAATTAAATGTGCCCATCAGGGACACAGATCTTCTGTGACATTCTGCTATGACTATTTTGGCAAACGACTTGATTTGAGAAAATCGTGTGTTATTAAGGTGCGGGAACATTATTGCTAGGACGGTTGCTGGGGCGTTGTTTACAGACAAAAGTTAAAAAGAGCCAGAAACTTGACGAACGCACATCCTAAAGAGGCTGAAACCCTGTGGCTATGAAGCGGGAGGGTATTTTTGCACTGTGCCCTGACCACAGCTTTCCCATCCACTGTCCAGCTTCAGAGGAATACAGTGTATTGGAATGTTGTATACACAGTCGCCATAGTAAAGAGGCAAACACCAACAACACCCCCAAAGCAGTGGCCTAATTACCTGACTCAGTAAGTCTCGCTCATATTCGGCAATATCATGTTTTAAAAATCTTGGTTCCGTCAATATTATTTTATCAAAACAGCACTTCACAAAACCAGGGCTACTCACAAAAAACAGTGGCTTATTTTTCAGAGGCACAAATCTATATCACCATCATGTAAAAAGTTTACCAGGCAAGGAATAGAGAGAAGAATGAAATCGAGCAAGCCCTAAAGTTTCTTGCCAACAGAGGGTGACAGACAGAATTAATAAACACTCCCCGTACCACCTAAAAGGCAGGGATGTCAAGAGCCTCGAGAGCTGCTGGTGTTTAAAATGCTTCGGTCTGTGAAGTGATGAAGGTCTACTTCTCACTGCTTCGTAAATCACCCTCACAGATAAGCATAATAAAACTTTTTATTTGTTTTCTGATATTGCTCTGAAGGGTAGAGTCTAAGGCATAGGGGAACAGCCTTCAGGAACAGGGTTTAAATAAAACCTGGCCACAGGTGTCAGTGATCCGTAAACTTGTCACTGATCGCAAGCCCCTGTTGCCTGGGCCAGACAGTTGGAATGCAGGGGTCTCCTGTCTTCTGTGAGAGTTCTACATTATAACCATGCAGATAAAGGTACTGTCCATTAATCTCACAAGATTCACATAGTGATAATCTCTGGATCCTGCTACCTGGAGCTCATGTGATGCTTTATCTTGGTGTTTGGGATTGTTTTGTTTTGTTTTCCTGGATCTTTGCCAGCCTTTTCTATTGCTATCAGTGAAGCAACATATGGGTGGATTGCTCACAACAGACTCTCCTGACCCCACCCTTTTGTATGTTACCAACAATTCAAACACACAGGTCCAATCTTCCTGATGTAGGCAGTTACATAAATGGGACAAGGTTTGCTTTTTTCCCCCATAAATTGAACATCACACATCATCGAGATCAGATTGTCTCAAGTGTTGCCAAGAATTTGTACTTACATTGGCAAAGAGTTTGCATGGATCGTAATTTGAAGGCTGTTCTATAGACAGAATTCTCGATCCTATTAAGAGCACCTGCAAAGAAAACATGAAGTATGGTGGATAATGTTTATCTCATTGAACATATCCCACATCCTGGGTGGAAATCCGAGGGCTCCCAGAGCCTTATTTTGTATGTGAGACAATTAAGCCAGACAGCATGTTTATTCTACCTGTAAATGTTAATAAAAGACATATGAGAGTCTCACAGTGCTTCTCCTCGCCGTCCCATGACAGATTTCTTGTCTGATAAGACTGGTGATCATTCTTCACAGCTAACAAAATTTATAATGGCAGAGAATCTCCTCATGTGTTCATTCTGGTAATGCAGTTTAATAAAGCCTTATAAGGTCTTAAACGTGAATTGTTTATTTTGGCCAGCCAAAATTACCTGCTAAAACTGGCCATTGATGGTACAAAGTAGTGGTCCTCAGAGTTTCTGGCTCAGCCTCATCTGCATCACCTGGGACTTGTTACAAATGGCATCCTAACATGGCTGTAGCAAGTTGTCAACACATTGCAGGGGCAGGCACACTAATGTTCAATTGGACAAGACCTTGAAGTAGATGTGATATAGGCTAAAGTTTGAAAGCTTCCTGTATGGTATAGGAGGTCCTTCTGTTTATGTGTTGCTTTCATTGGTTAATGAATAAAGAAACTGCCTTGGCCTAGTTGATAGGGCAGAACTTGGGTAGGCAGGGGAGACAGAACTGAATGCTGGGAGGAGGAAAGACGGAGTAGGAGAGAGGAAGAAAGCAGAAGGGAAAGACGCCATGAGTCTGTCGGAACTTGGAATTTTACCCGGTAGGCCACGGCCACATGACAATACACAGATTAATAGAAATGGGTTAAATTAAGATGTAAGAATTAGCCAATAAGAGGTTAGCTTATGGGCCAAGCAGTGTTTTAATGAATACAGTTTCTGTGTGGTTATTTTGGGGTTAAGCTAGCCGGGAGGCAGGGATAAATAAGTGGCCTGGTGCCCCCTGCAACACTTATAGAAAAAGAATTTATTGACAATAGATCATTGTCTAAGGTCCAGGGAACCTGAAATTATCTATAGACAATAAGCTCATCTAAAGATCTTTGTATCAGCTACCATGTCTTCCTTCCAAATATATGAATATATGTATAGATTAAGGTTTACAAATAGTAACAGAAAATAAAATTCCATCTATTATTCTGTGCCACATCCAGTCAGTAGATAATGATTTAGTTGAAGACTTTAGTGACAAGGTCTGTCAAGGAGACTGATTTTACCTTGTTTGTAACAGTGTAGAAAGTTAAATGGTTGATCTTGTTAAGTTGGGAGCGTAGCCCCCAGCCCCTGGCCTGGAAGTTGCATTGCCCTGGATTCCAAATCCCAGCATGCCAGGGAGGGGTCAGGACCTCTCCCACAGGGGATTTAAGTGTCTTCCTAGAGGAGAAACACATGGTTTTCGGGTCTGCATGAGCTCCCTGCTGTCCTGTCTTCCTACCATGTGCTCGGCCACCCGAGAGCGTCATCCTTAATAAAACGATGTGCATTTTAATTTGGTTTGATTTGACCTAATTGGATTTTTTTTCCATCAGTGCAGCTGTCTTATTCTTATCAGTTCTAATGTCTTGTATTTTATTTCTTTCTTTCAGATGAGTGGTATATTGTAGCAGGGATATAGAATATTATTGGTGCTTCCTCCTATTTTCAGCAAGGATGTTAAGATATTGTTTAACACATTATCAAATTATTCATAATGTATTTTATCAAGTTAAATCATTGAAATCTTTTATATTTGTGGTACATCTTAGTTTACAGTAGTATGTCAAGGCTTCAGAAGTCACGTGTGGTCAGAAACTGTGTACTGACAGCTAAGCTTTAGAGAATGTTTGGGGGAGAAGCTATATGGGTAATGATCAGTTCCCCAATTGCTGGTTCTGCGTCCTGGATCAGGACTGTTAGCTGAGTGGAGCAAGAGAGTCAGCTGTCATCGGTGCTCCAGGTCAATAACATCATGTGCATCACTTAGGTTGCCCGAGCAGAGTGTAGTTAGTGAACAGAAGGCAGGGTTACATAGCAACTGAGAGCGAGAAACAGAATCGGTTATCTAATGAGGAAGAAGAGAAATCCAAGAGGAAACATAACAATGAAAGCCAAAGTTAGTGGAGAAATCAACAGCTGAAGGTCAAAGAAGGCAAACTTCAGAAAGCAGAGGCCAGCTATCGGCCTGATATCCACACACCACAAGGACATCAGCTATGAGCTAAGTATCATCTGTTTGTGAGTTTGACTTGGTCCTTGGAGAGTAGTCTCAGGAGAGCCGTGATGGCAGACCTCAGCACACAAAGAACTGAGTGGAGAGGAAAAATTGAGAATAAACCCCAAAGCAGATGGCTTTTAGATGACCTTTTTAAAACCTTTAATCCAAAGGGAAGATGAGAGAGCCAGAATATATACCATATAACATGTAGACTGAATTGCAGAGGCGGGAGAGATTCTAGAATATAAATGTGGGCCAGGGAGGAGGAGCCAGTAAAAAGAGAAACTGGTCGTATGCTCGAAGAAATGGTCTAGAAAAGATTTGTCATAGCCAAATCCCTTTGTGGAAGCACACACCCATGTATCATACCTTCATGTTTCTTCTACTTAACTCTTACCTCTAGTAGGAGTTCCTGAAACCCTACATGTATTACTGCCAACTGTCCTCTGTCCATTGGTAAATGAAGCCCAAATCTACACTTATAAGGTGAATACATACCCCACATGGGTACACAATTTACCTCCTTAATCTTGGTTCAATGACTCCATGTTCAAGGTCTCAAGTCAACAGACTGAAGTTTTCCTCCTGGCTTGCAACTTGGAAATGTGGAGCAACAATTACTCTCCTTGTCAGGGTTTGCACCCCAAAAATGAAATCAACACCCAAGAAAAGAGCAGAGAAGTTCTGGAGACACCGCTTGCTGGTGATGACTTCTGAGCATAGCACAGGCTATTCTTAGCAAACACAATCATGTAGATTTATAATGTATAACTGTTCTCTTAGTGTAGGAGAGGAAACAAGGCTATGTCTAGGCAAGCTACTCTACCACTGGAGTACATCCCCAGTCCTACTTTGTGTGATAAATTGTTTTAAAATATGTACAAACTGCAAATCAGTTACACAGATCTAACCAGTAAAATGCTTTGTCTCACACAATTATACCTTGTTGGTGGTGAGAAGAGTTAAGCTACCCACTTAAAAATTATCAAGAATGCAATATATTGTTATCATATTGTCATTTCACTATAAAACAGTTCTCTCCGTGGAGTTATCAACAACACAAAGTAAGGCCTCTTTGAGCAAAACTTTTTATTGCAGTTGGATACAGCTACCATTGATGGAGAGAGGTTGGAGAGGAGCGGGGATTAGCTTTGCTGAGTATCCCATCCTCCATTCCTCAAGAGGAAGACTAAAATAGAAAGATACAATGATGGTGGTACCTGTTCTTGTCTGAGGGCTACTTTTTTCTTTATGAATGGGAAGGAGTTCAAATGGTAGGGTGTGCTACTTTTTTCTCTCAACTTGGCACAAACAAAAGTCATCTGGAGAGAGAAAACCTCAACTGAGAAAAAACGCCTCTTTCAGATTGGCCTGGAGTCAAGTCTGTAGGGCATTCTCTTGACTGAGGATGGAGTGTCAAGGCTCATCCCTCTAGGAATCTTTCCTCTGGGAAGGTGTTCCTGGGTTGTACGCAAAGGCGAGCTGAGCAAATAGGGTGCTCCTTAAGCCTGTAAGAGCTTTCCTCCAGAGCTTCTGTTGCAGCCCTTCCCTGAAGTTCCATCATTAGTGACTCCAAGCTGTAACATGAAATAAACCCTTTCCTTTCTCAAGTTGCTTTTGATCATGGTGTTTATCACAACAATAGGAAGGAAGAAAGCTAAGACCAAGATGATAAATTTTCTGAATCCCCAGTTATAGGAAATCTGCTGCTGCCGATGTAATAAGCCAATCAAACCAAATTATTAAATCCAGGTTGAATGAACAGAGCAAAGCAACTCCCGGGTGACCTTTTGGAGGACAGGAGAGGAATCATGTGGTCAATATGGCTACCAGGTCTTAAGTAGCCTATAAGTATTATCTTGAACAGGGTCAAGGAGGGGCCAACTTTTAATGGGCTTTCTCGGGGCGGAGTTTTGAAAAGGGCAACTCTAGGGGACATAACCCTGCTTGGTGCATTGAGGGTGGGGTTTTGAATGGGAGGAGCAAGACCTGACTCTGGAATGGGGCCCCAAGCTGGAGATCCCAAACATTGGGCGTGAAAGCTTCAGGAATAATGAAGTTATTAATTAGAACTATCAGAAATTGTAAAATTTGGAAAGAGCTGTGCTTGTTGTTTGTATTTTGAGCAACTTGCACATCGAGTGTTTTCTATGAAGGCAAATTGCAGCTAAATACTTTATAACCATAATGTTCCTTCTGGATCAAAAGTTTTGCATACAGCTAAGCTCTGAGATCAAGACTGACATACTATTTATGTTAAGGAGGAGATGGACTTGAAAATACATCTAATATCAAAGATGTAAGACATTGAGAATAAGTGGGTTATCGTGCAGGGGGAAATTTTGTGGTTAGAAACACAGCTGGCCCTCAGTCTTTGCTGAGTGAACCCCCAAAAGGAATGAAGTCAGAGCAGTTCAGTGGATCTCACTGACTCAGGCACACGTAGCGTGAGAGTTAAAACAACATTCTTTGTTTTGTCTGTTTTTGAGGCAGCAATTGGAGAATTTAAAGTGTGAAATTTTCTCATTTTCTCAGTCATCCTGTGTGTGTTTCAAAGACCAAGCTCTACTAATTCTTTAGGAGAGGGCTAAAACGTCTTTGAATTTAAGGAGAAGTTCATTAAATCCATTCTACTGAGGCCCTAGTGCAACAGAATTTAACCAGCTTGCATCCTGCTGAGTGCAAAGTCAAAGTCAGCACTGCCAAGAAAGAAGAGAAGAGAGGGAGATTTATTGCTGGCAGCAGGTAGAGATCATGGAAATTATTTTCAAATAATGTTTTCCTTGAATAAAGAAAGCACGGACTTTTATTTGCGAATGGCAGAATATCTATATTTATATCTATATCAATGCAGTTTAAGGACAGCCACGGCTTTGAACATGTCAAAAAGTACAATACTAACATGTTTTCTTTAAAGCCACTGGTCTAGAAGCCAAGATGGCAGGTACATTTTTGGGCATGCTTAGCCCAAGACATTAAGCATTCTTGAAAAGTCAAAAATATAGACCCTTCTGGGCATGCTTATCTTGTGCAATAAAGTTGGCAGTCAGGATTCCTTCTAGTTCATCATAAAATTTCATTTCATGATCCAGAAGGTCCTGTGGACAGTGTGAAGGAAGAGTGTTACCAATAACCTCAGTCCACTCAAACCCTGTATGCAACAGTTGTACCTGGCGGGCAGTATTAGTCACCAAAGCCATGGTGGCACAACTGTGTGCCTGGCCAGGCAGTATCAGCCACTGATGCCATAGTGGTACATCTGTGTGCCTGGCCCGGCGGTATCAGCCACCGATGCCGTGGTGACACATCTGGGTGGCTGGCCAGGCAGTATCAGTCACCAAAGCCATGGTGGCATGACTAACTGTGTGCCTGGCTTGGCAGTATCAGTCACCGAAGCCATAGTGGCACAACTGTTAAGGGTAGCAATTGTTTTCTGATAGGATGCCTGTTTTCTCCTCCTCGGGAGGAAATTTATATTTGCTACTGTGAATCCAGCTGAAACCCCCATGATTGGGAGGTTCAGCAAGGCAATGCTGAGCCAAACCATCCACTTTTGCAAAAGGTAGAGTGATGGAGGTGGGTCTTGTATTAATCTGTTGCTTTCATTGGTTAACTAATAAAGAAACTGCCTAGGCCCATTTGATAGGCCAACCCTTAGGTGGGTGGAGTAGACAGAACAGAATGTTGGGAGAAAGAAGCCGAGTCAGTGAGTTGCCATGATTCTCCCACTCCAGACAGACGCAGGTTAAGATCTTTCCTGGTAAGCCAACTCGTTGTGCTACACAGAATATTAGAAATGGGTTAGATCAATATGTAAGAGCTAGCCAATAAGAGGCTGGAACTAATGGGCCAAGCAGTGTTTAAAAGAATACAGTTTCCGTGTAATTATTTTGGGGCATAAGCTAGCCACGCGGGTGGCCGGGTGCCAGGGACACAGCAGTAGAGCATACCACAAACCCCACTCTGAATTTAGCAGCTGGCCAACTATATTTGAAACTTCCACATCTGCAGATTCAATAGGTGATGAATCAAAATAGTCATAAAACTGCACCTATACAGAACACAGACTTTTTCTTTAAATCAATCCACAAATAATACACAATAAGAACTATTTCCATGGAATTTATATTTTATTAGGTATTATAAATAATGCAAGGGTGATTTTCAGTATGGGTCAGATATACACAGGTATGTGCAAGTACCATGACATTTTACGTGAGGAATTCAGTCATTTGCAGATTTGGATCTCTGGGGTCTTAGAATTAATTCTTCATAAATACCAAAGTACTTTCAATTGTGTATAGGTTCAATAAGCAATACATGACCATGTGTCAAAGACTCCTACATAAAGTAGATACAGGGGTCTGCCTAAAGATGGTCATCCAAGTAAGAGATGGCGCCTCAAACTCCTTCATATCTGGTCTATGCAAATGTATTACAGAACTCCGGCCCTAGTTTTTTAGGGAGTCGGTGCTTCTTTGTGCTCTAAAAACGCTTACTTTTCAGACATTAGCGAGTGGGAGAAATCAGAGGCTTCTTAGCTTCTCTCTGCAGAACAACACACTAAGACAGGCACAGCGGAGCAGAAATAATTTTTAAAAGTGTGATATCTGGCATGTTTTGTTCCTCTGCAAATGGATGGATTTCTGTGCCCTGGTTTCTCTCGACTGCATCAAGCGGATACAGAGAATCAGCAAACCCAGGGCCTTGCGGGTCCCCAGCTACAGCTCCTATTGAAGGAGAGACATGGAGCTGCACACCATCTGGCCCGTCACTCCTGTCAGGTGAGGCTTTGCTGCGTCGGTCATCTGATAAAGCTATGCAGCAGAACGTGGCCAAGCTGTGATAAAATGCACCGCGCAGAATGTGAAAGTATCTCAGGTGGCCTGCTTCCAGCCCCTTCTCCTCAGGGCACTATTTTCTGATAATGGGGACAAACTCAAGAAAAGGAGGAATTGCTGGATGTCTCAGGCCTCAAGCTACGAACAAGCAGTCTTAGACAATTTAAGCAGTAACAAGTATGTGTTCTTGTTCATAGAAGCAGTTGGGAAACTATTTCTGGTTTGAAGCCACCCTTATTCTGCTCAGTCACATGATTATGTTTATTCTCCATGGATACCAAGGTGAATATGATAATATCTCTTTCAATTTCCCATCATTAGTTTGATATCCAGCCATTCACACAGTAGGCCAGCAGTTGTCAAAACATGGCCCAGGAAATCCCCACTGGTGTTGGCTAGGAACTTGCCAGCAGTGAACATCCTGACCCAGAAACATTGCACCACAAACTTTGTAGACAGAAGCCAACATTTACCAAGCCCCATGGACACACACTGAAGGGAGAGACACTGCATTGGGGCGAGAACTAGAACTGTACATGTGTTATCTGCTGCTTTGTGCAGAGCATATTGGTAGGAGGGCTCAGACTGGAAACATTTATATTGTTGATTTCAATTAATAATATGAGATCATACAATTTAAAACCAAACAACTAAAGTTAACGGTCTAGATTTAATGAGGAAATAAAATTGCAAATAAATTCACAAGAGAAAAGGCCCTTGGCCACTCTGGGGTTTATCTTGGCATGTAGAGACGCTGGAATGGGGGAAGCAATCCTCCATATCTTTTACCAAATATCTGTTTAGTGACTGCTGGGGATTTTTCGCTCACTTTTGGGTCCATGTTGGACTGCAAACTTAGCTTGATAATAAAGCATATACAGAGATGTTACTTTAATAACAGGATACAAGTATTTGTGATAAGAAAACTAAATTAAAATATAATTATGTTGATGCTAAATTTTTTATTAAATTATTCCTGGCATTTTAGAGATGAAAGATAAAATATTCTTCTACACGGTAATGGATTTTTGTTTAGAGGAGAGATGATGATTTCAGTCACCCAATAAATTACTTTTCACCCCCAAGTTTGCCTGATCCCCACTCTGTGTCTCAGAAGTCTAAAACCACACCTGTGACTGCAGTCTGGATTGAAAAACCTAGCAGTAAATGCTCACCTTGCTTTCTAGGGTCCATCTCATTGATTTCCTGGGATGGTGGGACAGATGGCAGGACAGTCCTTGTAACTAGAAATGGACCAGCGTTTTCTGCGCAAGGTTTCCCAGCAGAAGGATGATGAATGAGGGGCAGCCAACAGACCGTTCACCTGTGGAGCAGTGAACACAGCTGTTCAGAGAGACCACCACATCCCTTGGGGGGGATGAAAACAAGGAGCCCTGGGATAGAGATTCCTTTCTCAGAAAACTGGGAAAAGTTTGATTAGGTTAATACTTAAAATATGTGACAATTTCATTTTAAGAGTAGACTGAATTATCATTGGAAAAATATTAATTTTACTTGAATGTTAAAGGCTAAATATGAAGCCCTTAGTTGTTTAAATTCTAATAAAAACCATATCAAATAATTCTATACATATAATTTTCAACAAATACTACAAATACTATCCATGGATCATACATATATATACATATGTCTCTATATAGAATTCAGCCTATACTTCAGTTTAGAAAAGTCAGTAAATTAGCTCCCTGGTTAATAGTTTATGTTATTATTTAATATAGTTTCTATTTAAGCTATACTCTTTCAACAAAAAGGCTGCTATGCTTAGGCTAGAGAGATGGCTTGGCATTTCAGAGCATTTGTTGCTCCTACAGAGAATCTGGGTTTGGTTCCAAGCCTCCATATGGTGGTCCATAGCCATCTGGAACTCCAGAGTCAGGAGATTCAGCACCCTCTTCTGACCTCTGTGAGCACTAGGCATGCATATGGTGCACATACATGCATACGGGTGAAATGCTCACACACATCAAATAAAATGAACAAATCTAAAAAGAATTTTAAAAAGGAATGTTATGCTATAAGAAAAATGTATACAGTTATAATAAAAAGACATGTTTGTTAACATGAGTAGTTGAAGACTTTTAAAAGGTTAAATGATAATTAAATTTAAATAAAATTTTCTGCTCCTCCAGTAATGAATGATTTAAAGTAAAAAAATAATTTATCAGATAAATATAATTTTAAATAAAAATTACTTCAGAGACTGATTCCATTTTTTTCTTTAAAAATGATAGTGAGACGGGGATGTGGCTCAGTTGGTAGAGTACTTGTTTAGCATGAAACTGTGGGTTTGATCACAGCCCATAGAAAGTAAGTATAGTGACGTGTGGCCATAGTTGGGAGGTGAGTTCAGGGGATTAGAACAGCCTACTATATATGATACTCTGTCTTAAGTTTTTTTAAAAATTAAATGAAACAAAATAATGGCAATAGTGGCAACCTGAGACGCCACAAGACCTTGGATGTTTCTGAATGTGTCAAGGTGTCTGTTTGGAAAGACGCAGCAAGAACTATGCTAAGCACCCTCCTCCACGTAGCAGTCTCCCACACACGCCCTCTGGAACCCGGGGGTGTGGAACAGCTGGAGATGCACAGTCATCGGCCTCTTACCTTTCTCAGTTTCCTTCTCTGTAGCTATGACCCCACAACTGTGGAAGAAGGGAAGGCTGAGCAGTAGCAGATTCCCAGGTATGGCATTCTCGCGTAGGGTTGATTTCCCCTTCTGACTGCCCAGCAGCTTCAGGCACAACAGTGGTAATAGAACTTGCACTGTTTTTTTTTTTCAAGAGCTCTAAGAAGTACATTCATTAGTAATAAAGATCCTGAATAATTCAAGGTCGCTCATCGTCTCTGTTTCAAAGGGTCATTTCCCTATTAGTTTCAGGTAACAAGGAGGAAAGGAAAGTATCTCCTAGAGCTGTAGGGAACATAGAACTTCTGAAACAATAACAAGGGCTCCAAGTCCCAGTGATGGCACCTTGCAAACCAACCCCAGAAAAAGAATTACACAGGAATGGAATCAAATTCATTTTATTAATTCTTTGGTAAATGCAGAGGTGTGCTTATACATTTTTTAAAAACCCTAAATATAATCCCAATCATCAGAAGGAGAGTAATAATTTTTGATGAATTCACACTTTCTCCTAAGTTAGAAATATAACTGTGTTTTATTTCTAAAGAATTCCAGACTTAAAACTTAGCTGTTTTAACTTTGTTAGGATCTTTAAAAAGTGTCATTATATAAACCAAATGTATTGAAACTTTACAGTAAAGAATATTCAGGATTTTGAACAGCTAGGGAATCAATTGTCACTTATTCAAAAAAAAAAAAAAACTGAGGTCAACCAGATGGCTCAGTGGGTAACCATACTTTGTACCAAGCTTGAAGATCTCAGTTTAATCCTAGAAACTACATGGAGAGAGGGAAGAACCAATTTCTACAAATTGTCCTCTATCTTCTATATATACACATGTACACTCACATAATACGCACACCACACATAGAGACAGACATACAGACATATACACACACACACACACACACACGAGGGAGTATGGAGACAGAGAGACACGGAAAAGAATAAATAAAACATATTTTCAAAATTAAATGAACAATCCACTCAAACTCAAAGCACAGGCATGTTAGTGCACGTGCAGACATGTAGTAGCCGGGGAGGCAGAATACCTACCTGAAAGTTCATGTTCAACTATGACAAGAGGACATGCAATCTCTCTAGAACGTCCTAGAACCAAGATCACTTTGAAGTGAATATGAAGCCAAGGAGAAGCAGTTTACTCTTTCCTTATTTGAAAAGCATTCTATTTTTAAAAAATGGAAAATGAAAAATGACGGGGGCAAGGATGGGATCAAGTGGGGATGGGAAAATGTCATCATTTTTCTGTGTCTACACATTGATTTCCTGTGAACAGGTAAGACAAAAATTCAGGAAGAAAGCAAATCTATTTGGCATTAAATCTCTACCTGGCTGAGTTCAGTGGACTTGGAGTTGAAACCTTTAGTTTTGTACATTATATCTCCTTCAAGCCAATATAGTTCCAGGTACTGGCAATGGGAAATGTCTGAAATGTTCAGATTTGGACAGTTAGATACCGTGGACTGATTCTGTCAATCAAAAATCTATACCCGTAAAAAGAGCTGTCTAAAATCCTAAATCAAACAAACCTAAATTAGATAATTTTTAAACACTAAGGATGTACTGAAAGTAATTTTGGTGAATTGACCATCAGTAGTCTTAAACTTGGCCGAACTTCTGGACTCATTGACTTTTGATTAATGGAAATTTACAGCTTTCTATTGCAAACCCTGGCTTAAGCCCAAAGTCACATAAAGGGTTTCTCTTTCCTTCTAGTCCCTTCTTACCCATCCTCTCTTTCCCCTTCTCTTTTTGTAAGTGTTTTAGGTTGTGAATCAAGTCCAGTTGCCATTTTACATTGTAAGCAATTGGCAAGGTATCTTTGCTAATGTGGCAGTTTCTGAAAATGCTGATTGGTAACCGAGTCTGTGTCTGGAACAGCTTCAGGAAGCAAGCAGGTAGGAAGGGTCAGGCTTCCTCTGCTACCACGACCTTTCCTGGGTTGGCTGTAGGGACTCCAGGCCAGCCAGAATCTCACTAGGCGATGACTCCTCTAGGCACACAGGACCTTACTCATGCTCTGTTTAGGACATAAATATAAAGAATGTGACTGGAGAGAGAGAGAGCAAACAGGGGCTTGGTATGTTATATTTGAACCTACATAGGCAGTCCTACATGTAAATCAAGAATACTTTATGAATATGTTTGTGTATGTTGAGTCCTTTCAGAGAAGAAGTTAAGCTGTTAACACCAATGTAAGAAAATAAAAGCCATCACCAAGGATGGTGTATTAAATGAGCTAAAAATATCATGTTCTGAGCCCACATGACTGTGTGTTTCAAGGATTTGCAGCTTTCAAAACAAAAGATTCTTAATTTATAATATATGAATATAATTAGAAGACACACCAGTTTATCAAATTCATTTTATGAAACAAGTAAAAAATTTTATAATGAAATAAAGGATTTATGATTCTCTCTGTCCCTTTTTTTCTGTCTCTGTCCATTCATTCATACACATGCTCACAAAATGTTTATGGGCCAATATTATTTACAAGCCTTTAAGAGAAAATTCTAAAGAAGCTATAAATCATGTGTTAAAAGACTACTCTAGCCGGGCGTGGTGGCGCACGCCTTTAATCCCAGCACTTGGGAGGCAGAGGCAGGCGGATCTCTGTGAGTTCGAGACCAGCCTGGTCTACAAGAGCTAGTTCCAGGACAGGCTCCAAAACCACAGAGAAACCCTGTCTCGAAAAACCAAAAAAAAAAAAAAAAAAAAAAAAAAAAAAAAAAAAAAAAAAAAAAAAGACTACTCTACCAAGTAGCTTTAATTCTATGGATACAAACAAGGATGACTGATATTTTGGAACTGATACCATATTAGTAAGTTCAAAAAGAGAAGTCTGGTAATCTTGGCAGATATTACACAGGTATTTAGTATAAATATTATTTTTATAAATTAGTCAGATTTAAATGACACAATTCTATAACTTGATGGACAAAACAATTTTTCTTTTTCTTTCCTTTCCTTTCCTTTCCTTTCCTTTCCTTTCCTTTCCTTTCCTTTCCTTTCCTTTCCTTTTCTTTTCTTGAGACAGGGTTTCTCTGTGTAACAATCCTGGCTGTCCGATAACTCACTTTGTTCACCAGGCTGGCCTCCATCTCACAGAGAACTACCTGCCTCTGCCTTCTGAGTGCTGGAATTAAAGGCATGCACCACTACTACCCAGCTCACTCAACACAACGTTTTTAGGTACATAAACATTGAGAAACAGATAAATTGAGCTAATATGTTTCCTCACATACTATTATTTTGTGGCAACAAAAACTCTACCCTCTTAGTGATGTCTTTCTCAAAATACATTATTATAATCTCTATGCGGTTATGACCTACTGTGCAATAGGTTCCTTGGACTTGACTTTTCCTGTCTAGCTGAAATTGTGTGGCCCTGAACTAACATCTCCACAACCCTAGGGACTTTCACCCTACTGTCTACTTGAGTTCAACAGAAATCTACATATAAATGAGATTACACAGTATTTGACTCTATGCGCCTGGCTTTACATTATATAATGATGTTCTGTAGGTTCCCCAACATTTGCATTTTTCTCACGAACTGTTTGTTGACTACATGGAAGTGCAGACATTTCTTTTCCCTGTTGTTTCCTTTTCTTTGCATGTGATCTCATTAGTGATAGCACCGACTCACATAGTTGCTTCATTTCAAAATGTTTACACGTTTATGTGCACGCACATGTGTGTGCATGTGCAGTCATATGTGGGGGAGGTATACACACGCATCTGTGTACAAGCAGTGGCCCCAGGTTGATGTTGGGAACCATCTTCCACCACTCTTGTTCGCCTCATTCATTGAGGCAAGATGTCTCAATCAAGCCCAGAGCTCACTGATATGGGTAGTTTTGCTAGCCACTTTGCTCCAGGAATCTCTTGTCACAATGCCCACCCAACATTTATGAAAGATTCTTGTGATGCAAACTCTGACAGTCCTTATGCTTGAGTGGCAAGTGCTGTTACCACTGAGCCACATCTCCAGCCCCTATTTTTATTTTTATTTTTGAGCAAGCTCCATATAGGTTTTAATAATGGCTGTCCTAATTTATATTGTTATCCACAATATAAAATGGTTTCTTTTCTCTATATCCCCACAAAGGCTTTTTGTTTCTTATTTTGGTTAATGGATGTCTCAACAGGTGTGAGGAAGAAAGAAACCGTGCTATCCAGTCAATTGTGAGTTTCATGGCTCTGCTACAGCCCTGCTGGAGTATTGTGTGTGACGTGGGTTTCGTCACCAGGACTGGGTACCATGTTGCATCTAAGTCATTCACATAGTCATTTAAAACTGTTTATACAGATAATTAGTATTTTAAAATTGATTTTAAGCATACAACATAGAAAGCTCCATCAAGACATTTTCACACACATCGATTGCTACGTTGTGTTCTTCTTCGTCGTCACACTCTTCCTCACCCTTCACTTTGATCCTGCCTGCCAGTCCCTCCCTCCTGTCTAAAGCCCCGTCCTCTGCTTTCTTGTCATTGTGTTAGCTGCTTCTCCCTCCCCCTCTTGTAGGACATCTCCCCCCATCTCATGGCCCCCTTTCTATCTTCATAACCTACATGCATATTCAAATCTAGATTCCACACATGAGGGAGAACATGGGGTGTTTGTCTCGCTAATTCTCGCTTGTTTTGCTTCACATAATGGTTTCCGGTTCCACTTACTTTCCTGCAAATGTCATGATTTTAATTTTCATTGAATAGACTCCACTGCATATATAAACTAAATAGTCGTTATCCATTCACAGACCCCTGGACCAGTTCCTTACTTTGGTTATTATGAACTGGGCTGCAGTCAACAGGGATTTGTGAGTATCTCTCAGGAACATTGACTTCAGAGTTCCTTGAGCGAATAGCCAGGAGGAATTTAACAGAGTCACAGAGTAGCTCTGTGTTTAGTTGACTCCCTGCCCGAGGGAATTCCACCCTGATATCCGCTGTGGATGAACTAATTTACATGTTTACTAGCAGTGTGTAAGGTTCCTCTTTCCCTGCTTCTTCCCAGCATTTGTTGTTTGTAATGGTTGCCATTCTGGCTAGAAAAGATGGAATCTCTATGTAGTTTCACTTTGCATTTCTTTGATGCATTTCTAGTAATGCTGAACATGTTTAAAATGTCTATGGCCCGTTTATAATTCATATTTTAAGAACTGTTCTCTTCATTAGACCACTCATTTATTGGGCTATTTGGCTTTATTGATATTTAGGTTTTTGAGTTCTTTATTTTTAATATTAACCTTCTCTCAGATAGTAGAGATTTTCCCCTGCTCTGAGGGCTATTTCTTTACTAAATAATTGTTTCTTTGTTATTTAGAACCTACGGAATTTCATGCAGTACCACTTGTCAATTTTAGATTTATCTTGAGCTATCAGAAAGTCCTTGCTCATGCTAATTGCAAAGTTTTCCTGGCCCAATAAGCCTCTCTGCCAACACAATAATCCAAATCAGACCGAATCAAACTGAATTAGAAAAAGCCCAGGTTTAATGGATACCAGCACTCTGGGTGGACCTCTGGGAAAACATGGGGGGTGGGGGGGTGGGGAGGGAGGTGGAGTTTGGACTGCGGCAACTCCCAGGGGAAGGGACTTGAAATGGAATTTTCCACTCAAGCATTTCAAAATGGACGTCAAGGGCTGGGGTGAAGCCCCACCCAAACATTCCAGACTCTTTGGATAAGGTGATGCTTCCAACCAAACACTTTTATCTTGTAGCGTTTCCCTCTAACAATTTCAGAGTTCACGTCTCACATTAAGGCCTTTAACTCCCTTTGAATTGCCTTATGTACAGGGTGTATGGATATCAAATTTCCTGATAGCATTTCTTGAAGAAGTTGTTTTTTCTCCAGTGTATGTTTTTGATAACTTTGAAAAGTCAGGTACCTGTGACTTTGTGGTTTTATTCTTGGGTCGTCTACTCTTGTAGAGTAGAGGTGACTTCCAGCCACCAAACTGTGGTGAGTTTTTGAGGCTAAAGGTTAAAATCATTCAGTGATGGCTCTGGTGAGGATCTTCTCGACTGTACCATATGGCAGAGGGCACTAGGAAGGGAGAAACATGCTGGAAGGAGGCATTACCTGGTCAGGCAGGAAGCCACACTAGATCAAAAATCTTGTTCTTTTTTATAATTATTTCAGAGCCCTATAGACCTACCTTGATCTTTTCTGAGGGCAGTGATTTCAATGGATCCACCATCTGGGACCCCCATCTGGGATCCATCACTTGAAACTCTCATCAGTTATTAACACTGCCACCCAGGGAACAGACAAAGCTTTGAGGGATAAACCACGTCAAATGCACTGTGTGGTGCTTTGAAGGCTCATCTGTCTGAATACCTGGTTCACAGTTGCTGGAACTCTCTAGGAAGGATTGAAGGGGTGGCTTTGTTGAAGCAGATGCATCACTGGGGTGCACTTTGAGGCTTAAAAATCACACACTCTTCCTAGTTAGCCTGTTTCTCTGCCTCATGCTTGTGGAATCAGATACTGTTCAGCAGCTGCCTGCATGTCTGTTTCCACACTCTTCATTATTATGGTCATGCACTCACCTTCTGAACTGTAAGCCCCAAAGAATTGCTTTCTTCTATAAGTGGCTTTTGTCATAGCGTCTTATCGCAGCAATAGAAAAGTAACCAGGAAACACAGCAAATATTAAAAACTCATTATAAGATTTTTGCAAAAACATATGTAATCTTGAGTGTGTACAATAGTTAATTTTGTAGCGCTGTTGGAATGGGACTGATGTATATTGTTCTTGACTAGGATGCATAGACTTCGTGGCCTCCTTTCCGGATATAGGTAGCATACTTACAGGAAGAGAGGAGTCTAAGCGCATTACAAAGATGCCCATGGCTTGTGGCATCTTTAGTAAAGACCATGCATCTCTGTACCAGCAAAGTGAGAGGCTTGTGATTAGATATCTCCCTGGGTTCTTAAATTCTGCCTGGAAAAAAGTTAATGAGAGGGGCAGAACAGATGCTCACATTGGGAGGTTACTAGCTTGCAGCCAACAGCTCAGCTGCAAGCTTGGGTAACCTTTCTGTGTCCTCTGCAACCCGAGAATGCATGCAGCTTTGGGCCAGAGCCATCTCAGAGATAAAGATGTTCACTATAAGGCCAGAAACTGAGCAAGTAGGTAGATATATATGACCTTACTTCACTTGTATCTTGTGAAGGCTAACAAGTCTCATCTCCATTAAATAAAAAGCATTATTAAGCCAGAAGACTGTTAAACCTAAAGAGACCCCAATAACACGGATTTGTGGGACCCCAGAAAGAAAAGACGTCATATAAAAAGTGGCAAGAAGCTGAGGTGCCATCAGGTCATGAAGACTGGTTAGATGGTGATGGCATTAAGAAATCCTAAAATGATTTCCCAGATCAGATAAGAATTCTGTGATCAGAACATGAAATCCAGACAGAAGTATCTGGAGCACAGGTGTGTGTGAAATGAATTCAAGGACTGGCTGGTTTAGTTGACTGTCCAGTCAGCCTGGGACAGTGGTTGTCCAAGTGTGGTCCTTACAGCTACAGCAGCACCTGGAAATATGCGAAAATGCAGATTCTCAGGCTCCACTGGTTGTCATAAATTCAGGTCTTTGTTCATCTGTTCATGGTTGAGACAAGGTCTCATGGAGCCAGGCTGGCTTTGAACTTGCAATGTAGCTGAGCTTTGGCCCTGAATTTCTGATTTTCCTGCCTCTACTTCTGAAGTTCTGGGATTACAAGTGTGTGCCACCATGCCTAGCTAGGAATCTGTTTTAACTGGTGGGCTCAATTGGCACTAACGGAAAACAAAACAACAACAACAATTATTGGTGGAGGATTGATGTATCTTGATGAATTTTCTGTCTGGGTCTGGGGAAATTATTAAGAATTTGAGACAACTCAGATTTTAAGCCTGGTTGAGTGGGAAAAGTGATTTGTTTATTTAAATACATTTAAAAAAAATTCCGCTAAATCACACTTGGAAGATATTTATCAAGTTATATAGATCTTTACAGAAGTTACCGAGAAGTAATAGAAATCCCCAGCTAAGAGGAGTTTAAGTCGCAGAGTTCAGTATTTCACCGAAGTTTAGAACTGGCCTTGGGTTGGCTGAGAGGCACTTGAAGCTCACCATGGCCAGGATTTTCCCTACATTTTGCATTGCTTTTTATCACCTTATTATTCTAGTGATGTGTCTCTCCTTGTGTCCACAAATAGCTGCCGATAATGAAGGCATTGTGTCTTGATAGAATAGCATTTTAGGAAAGAAGTACAAAACTTCCCCCTACCCCAGCTTGCCTGGACATCCGGAAGATGCTCCTTAGACAGCATTGTTTAAACCTGAGTCATATGACTACCCCTAGATCAGTTGCTGTCAAGCAAGACTAGATTACACACATCAATGTTTACTAACTAAGAGGACGGAGGCAGAACTCTGAAGAGAGAACTAGCAGTGACCTCTAAAGATCAAGGACTTTGACCACTGGACCCAGTAACTACTACCGAGTGCCCTTCCCATTGACATGCCCTAGCTTTCCATTGAATTTACTGAAAATCCCTCTCTTGTACCCCCACCATGCCAGCTTCAACAACACCAAGAAAATTATTTTTAATAGGATTGCATTAATGCTCTTTCTAATAGCAAAAACTAGATGTGAGATTCCCAAGTTGGTCTATTACATATTAGGCTACAGTAAGAACGAGGCATCAGTTGAAAAGCTGAACCTCCCTAAAGGGGGATGAGAAGCACTGCCTTCAATAAGCAGCAAGTGCTAACCCCTTCCTCCCAGCATAACCCATAGCTGATAATCGGGGCAAATGCGTGGGAATGGACTGTGATTAAAGTTAAGTTTTTTATTCACATCCAGGAATCTATTCCAAAACCTGCTATGCTGGTCCAAAGGCAGGACGTAGTTCATATGCATGCTAGGATTGTGACTGACTGTGCCCTTGAGAGGAGAAATCTCTGCCTTTGCTTCTCTCTAGTTCCTTGTATTCTAGTAGGAGAATCAGCTAATTATTTGACTGGGCGGAGTGGGGAATCGTAAATGGGCCGCTACACCGGAAGGTGGCATGTGTCTACGGTCGTAGTCACTGTTTTTTTTAAATTTTATTTATTTATTATGAATACAATATTCTGTCTGTGTGTATGCCTGCAGGCCAGAAGAGGGCACCAGACCCCATTACAGATGGCTGTGAGCCACTATGTGGTTGCTGGGAATTGAACTCAGGACCTTTGGAAGAGCAGGCAATGCTCTTAACCTCTGAGCCATCTCTCCAGCCCCATTGTATTCACTGTTTTAGCTTCTCTGCCTTGTACTGTGTGCTAAGTTAGTCAAAGTGCTGATTTAAGGGAACACAGTAAGATGTTCTACTTTGGCTGAAGACACATTTTCTTGACCCCAGATTCATTTTTCAGTATAATTCAGTTTTACCGGGGTTAAGGTTTACATGTCAGAAACGACATGCATACACCTTCATGTGTGACATCCATCTAATTACTGTGCTTTGTGGTCATCCTCTTTCGGCTGAGTACACATTGCAGGAAGTTGGTAGGATGGACCTCAAACCTCTACTCTTGATGCAGAATCAGGCTATCTGCACGGAGCGTCAGATAAAGTGCTAACTTTGGGAACAAGCAAGCCAGTTGTGTTTTGAGATTATCCATGTATTATCATGGTATGGAGGCAAGGCAGAAGCATCCGAGACGCCCCAAATTCCCAGGAAGCAGTTTGCACCTTAAAAGCTGCAGTGCTTCACCAGACTCCTGGGCTTCCATGAGTCCCTAAGCAGCATTGGTACACCGTCCTAGGAATGTGGAAATGTATGTGAACACTGATTTGAGTGGTGTTGCTTTAAAAAAGACTTTCATTTTTACTTCCATGGTGATGGAGGTGGGTCATCTTTCTATCTGTTGTTTCATTGGTTAAGTAATAAAGAAACTACCTTGGCCCCTTTAATAGGACAGAAAATTAGGTAGGCAGAGTAGACAGAACAGAATGCTGGGAGAAAGAAGCTGAGTCAGGAGTCGCCATGATTCTCCCACTCCAGACAGACGCAGGTTAAGATCTTTCCTGGTAAGCCAGATCGTGGTACTACACAGAATATTAGAAATGGGTTAGATCAATATGTAAGAGCTAGCCTATAAGAGGCTGGAACTAATGGGCCAGGCAGTGATTAAAAAAATACAGTTTCCGTGTAATTATTTTGGGGCATAAGCTAGCCATGCGGGCGGCTGGGTGCCGGGGACGCAGCCCCGCCGCTCATATTACAACAGAGTGGCGCCCAGCGTGCTAATGAACTCCACGTAAAACCTGAGAGGGCTTGAAAAGGAGAGAGAGAGAGAATTTAAGACAGCTTTTTGCTGTTTGTGGGTTGCGTGCGGCAAAGAAATTGTCCTGACTCAGCAACAGGAAAAAACTGGCTGTTTTAAAATGCCGGCTTTCTGGGCTGTGCCGCCATCGCGATCTCTGTCTGGCTCCTGCTGGAGACAGAGCTTTTGAATGGAGCATTTGGAGTAAAGTGCTATGGCTTGCTTGATGGCAATGTGGACTGCTGTGTGCCTGGAACTGTGTGTGGCTCAGGGGCACCAAATGGCTCTGAGGCAGGAGGGCTCAGCTCCACCATGCTAAATTGTGCTGGTCTCAGGCAGGAACTACCATAATTACCGTAATAACAGCGCAGTTAAGGTTTGGACTGAGCAGGACACAGGCGGTACCGTATTACCTGTACATGGTGCAACTTAAGTTTTTAAAAAGTGCTTAACATTTTAAGAAATGCTCCTGGATAATAAAAAAAAAATTATGGATTCACAATAGGACAGATTCAGACCTATAAATGGATCACACTGTTGGATGAATGTACGTAGGCTTGAGAGAGAAAAAAAAATATATAGAGAGAATAAAGTTAATGCCCTTAAAAAAGGGGGATAAAGTCTTTAAAGAGACAGAGTACAGATAGTTATAGATTAAAAGAAATAAAGAAAAATAAGCCACATAAAAATGAAAAATTCACAGAGAGTCTGGATTCTTTGTATTATTGTGTTTTCTTTAAAATTTTTGACTGTAAAGGAGCTAAGTACAGAGAGACATTTCATTATATGGGCTGCTAAGCTAAACCACAATGGATATAAGGGTATTATGATTTCAGAATATGGGTCTAAGGATATGATGCTTTGGAGAGGGTCTTCTTTTGTTTTCACAGAGGATGAGACTCTGTGGATTGTGTCTATCCCAATATGGTATGATAGACCACGCCCTCCTGAAAGGTTGCTGTGAACACCTTCAGAAAATTACTTCACTCAACTGCCAACTGAGATGACCCTGACACACAGGTTACCCCATAAAAGACCTGAATAACAGCGCCCCCATACAGCAGGAAGCAGTTTGGAGAGAAAAAACTGCGCCCATGTTCCCAAATATTGTTTATAAATGTTCCTTTACATTTAAAGGGGGAAATGATATAGGTATAAATAATTTGCATTGGTGTGGATTTGAAGGTCAATTTTGTTATATGTATATGCATATATCTAATCTTGATTAAGGTATTGTGATTGTATAGTTCATTTAAAAATGTAATGAATATAGGTTGTTAATGGATAATCATCAATAATTGTCAAGCTTTTAGTCATGTTAGTTAGATTTTCTAGATGTGCATAGATATATTTCACCTAAATAGGCATTCTTCATATCTTTCAAAGACTGCAGAATATGGCATTTAATGTTTTAATAACTTAGGGCTTTTTATGAAAATGAGACACATCTGCTCCTGACAGCACCAATCTACTTCAAGAGGAAGATGGGCATCGAAGAGGCTCCTTATGGAGTTTGATAGCCATTTGGGCAAGAAACTGCTCTTGCCTGGACTGTTGCATAAACTGGACACAGAGAACCCTCAGAGAGAGGACTACTGAACTTGCCTAAAGGTGAGATGGTTTTTCGGGGTTCCTGACTCATAAAAGAGTCTGCGAGACATTCTGCGTGACACAGCAAAAAGTGACTGAACTGTCTTTGAAATTTCCTGCCTCATGGAAATGTCTGCTGGATACTATGGGCCTGAAGGCTGAAGACAGATGCCCCAATGGTACAAAAGAACTTTGGGTGACTGTACAGGCAGCAAGATGTCTCTGTCATTTCTAGAGTTTTTGATTTCTTGTTTGCATAGGTAATATATCCTTCTGGAGTCTTTGATGGAGTTGAAGAATAAATAGATAGTTATAGTTTTCCTTAGTTATGATAAAAGATAAAGTAGATATAAATATTGTAACTGTAATTCTTGCTTGATAACTATTTTGTTATATGTAATCTTACTATGTTAAAGTGAAAGCCATTTTTTGTTTAAACAGAAAAAGGGGAAATGATGGAGGTGGGTCATCTTTCTATCTGTTGTTTCATTGGTTAAGTAATAAAGAAACTGCCTTGGCCCCTTTAATAGGACAGAAAATTAGGTAGGCAGAGTAGACAGAACAGAATGCTGGGAGAAAGAAGCTGAGTCAGGAGTCGCCATGATTCTCCCACTCCAGACAGACGCAGGTTAAGATCTTTCCTGGTAAGCCAGCTCGTGGTACTACACAGAATATTAGAAATGGGTTAGATCAATATGTAAGAGCTAGCCAATAAGAGGCTGGAACTAATGGGCCAGGCAGTGATTAAAAAAATACAGTTTCCGTGTAATTATTTTGGGGCATAAGCTAGCCATGCGGGCGGCTGGGTGCCGGGGACGCAGCCCCGCCGCTCATATTACAACACCATGGTGTGATTCTTTGGGAAAAATCTGCTTTTCTTTCAAAATTCAGACCATATCACGTGTCAAGTGATAGAAGCCTAGTTAGTCAATATTAACCAAACTATATTATTTGTTGCAGCGACTCTTATACCAAATATTTCCAAAGCAAGCTTAGCACATCTGGGTTTTCAGAAGGAGAGTGGCTTGACTAGACCAGAAGATCCCACAGAGTTTTCAGTTTTCTCGGTTTACTGCCATTTGCTGGACTTGATACCAACTGCTCATCCTCTTGTCTCAGCTAACAGGGTTCTGTGTGCAGAGGGATGGAGGGGAGAAGGGATGGGAGGCAGGGGAAGGAGAGAAGAGGAGAAGAGAGAGGGGGATGAGTTGATGACTCTGTTCTTTTTGGCTCTGGCCCAATCAGCTGAGGTGTTGAGGAGATGTGGACACATGGCCTTAGCGTCCCAGTTCAAGAATGACAGGTGGAAGCTGGGCGTGGAGGTACACACTTGGGGTCAAAGGCCAGCTTGTTCTATATAGCGAGGTCCAGGATGACCAGCTGGAAGGCAACAGGTGGTGTCCAGACAAAGATACGCTGATTGACGGCACTCGGTTAAAGTACTGACAACAGTGGTTGGCATCCATTTATTTTTGAGGACATGCAAAAATCAACAAAAGTGGGAGTAGACGCTGGCAGCACAGTGGCTGCACTGGAGCTGTTAGTCTGCTAACTGCTGTTTAATTGCTCTTCCCTAAATGCAGACACTCAGGGGTCTTCATTTCATACAATTTCAATTCCTTTGAATTTGGTCTGGTTGGAGCTATTGTTGGTCCCCAGTTTTTCCCTCAGAGTCTGTAAAGAGAAGAAAACATGGAAAGATGTAACAATCTCTAAAATTCACCGGTAACTTCTGTTTAGCTTAGCTGTGTCCTCCTCTCCCACCGCCCACCAGATTCCTGCCTCCAGTTTGGCTCAGTGACTGAGAGGAAGCATGTGTGGGGCAGGATCCGTGGTGACTGTGGTGAGTGAACCATTTCCACACGGCAGTGTGAATTCTGGCGTCCTTGCTGACGTGACTGCTTCCGTGTGTGTCTTCCTGTCTTTGCTCCTCATTCTGAACTGTGGGTGCAGCTCCAGTCTCCCCATTCCATCCCTGGGTCTCGCCTCTCCTCAGTGCACCCGTTCTAGTCCTTCGCAGCCAGCTCATTCCCAAGCCCAACACGCGCACTGTCAGAACAGGAAGTGCACTGGGCTGTGCTTACAGGATGTTACACACAAGGGGGAGGTACATCCTGACTTGTACAGGCCACTAAGAAAGCCATATCAACTGTTTTCGTAAGAAAAAGGGAGAACTTGGGGAGACCTCAGACAAATGCTTTGACGAAGGGAACTCACAAGGCTGGACACATCTCCTAGCTTATTCTATCATTCATCCTGAAGAAAGAATAGACGGCCCTTATCATGGGTTGGTCATTAGAGAGAAGAGGTTCCAGGGAAGCGAGTCAGCCACCGAATCTCTACCGCATTGTTGGGGGCAATTGTTAGGGGAGAATTGTACTGCGTGGAGCCCGGATCAGCTGCTAACCAATCCCGCTTGTAGAGGAAGACAACCGAGAGCTTATTAACGCTTTGTCTACCATCTACCATTTGTGGATTCTCGAATTTATAAATTTTCAGAGGTGAGCTAATAATTCAGATCTGAAAAATCCTCTGCAGCAAGTAGAGAATGAAAAGAATTACTATTTAAAGCGTGTCGACTGTTGTGGCCATTCTTGCTTTCTCCTGTCTCGTTCCTTCCTCCTAGGCACTTCCCCGGGGCCTTGCTCTATTAGGAGCTGCAAGGGGTGAGGCCACGTCTGTACGGAGTCCTGGCTCCATGTACCACAGAGCAAGCAGCTGTCCCGACAGAGAACTGTGCTCCAACTCTGCTAACTCCCACAAACGCTGGCCTCCCAGTGCAAATCACTGGGCAACTGCCCCGTGATGCCCGACTTTCTTCTACAGAAAGGGATCTGGATAAGCACACTGGATTGTTGTTTTAGCCACTGATTTGTGTGCGCACATTTAGAACCCATACTTGCTTCTGTACTGGTGTTCTCAAGTTTTCTCTGCCTACTCCCAGTTCAACTGCTGAGAACAAAGTTGTCAGAGTCAAAGAGCATTCTCACTTGGGTCTCTCGGGCTCCCGCTCTCGGGACTCTCTGAAGAGGACTCCCTTCTGCTCCGTTGGCTATTTTGGGCTTTGTAAAGGAGAGTTGAGTAGAGAAAAGTGGGGCCAGGACTGAGCTAAAGTGTCTTGGGAGTTCGAGGTTTGAGGAAGCGGTTTCAGTATGAGAGCAGTTACCAGTGCTTTCATCCCCTTCTCCAAGTGTTTATGGGGCATAAGGGAGAGACTGGGTTGTTCCTGAACCCTTCTTCCCACCGTCTCGAGCTCTGCAGCTAGACAGGAGCCTGACCGCGAGGTTCCACCACTCACCGTCTGACACTCCTGGCTCCTTTTCTTCAGCTGAGCCCGTGTTGGGATGTATGCTATCCTTACGTTCTGGAACTGAAATGTAAAAGTCAGGGTTCAAATATCACAAACAGCCTGTGAGATAGTCTGAGTTGGTGCTTTTCAAACTTTGTGCCAAGTTTAATAGTTAAATCTCTCTCTCTCTCTCTCTCTCTCTCTCTCTCTCTCTCTCTCTCTCTCTCTCTCTCTGTGTGTGTGTGTGTGTGCGTGTGTGTGTGTGTGTGATATCATAGTTCATCATGTTTGTGGACACGCAGATTGACTAAAAATTACTTTCCACAATACTCCTAATTAACCAAAAAACTGCTTTCTAATCTCTTTTTACTTACCATTCGTTTCATTTTTTTTTTTGAGAAAGTATCTCAATGTTTAGCTCAGGCTGGTTTCTGATTCTGAGAAGTTAGTTAACTACTTAAATACTAGGATCACAGGCAGGAGCACGCCTGGCTTCACATTGTGTGTATGTGTAATATTAATATATACATATTATTAAAGCATATTAACATACAGATTATGGTATTGATATGTTGTATACGCTATTATTAATATGTATAGAATTTATTTATCTATTGTTTTTTTCCTCTCTCCCTCTCTTTCTGCTGTCTTCTCTATTCTATTTTGTCTTGGTCTATCCTGTGCTGCCCTGGTCTATCCTGTGCTATCCTGGTCTGTCCTGTGCTGCCCTGTCCTGTTCTGTCCTGTGCTGCCCTGGTCTATCCTGTGCTGTCCTGGTCTGTCCTGTGCTGCCCTGTCCTGTTCTGTCCTGTGCTGCCCTGGTCTATTCTGTGCTGTACTGTTCTATCCTTTCCCAGTTCACTGGAAAAACAGCTCTCTTAACCCCCTTGTTGCTAGTTTTATAATATTTCAATGGGAAAGTCCTGGTGATTAAGTTGATTTTCTTAATAATTAACATTTTGCTGCCCAATTCAGAAAAAAACTATATGGTATGCTTGATTTTAATGCTTATTCAAAAAATCACACATATCCCCAAAGCCTGAAATCAGTGCCATCTTCTCTACTCAGTCAGGGGCCTCAGAGTTCTTTAGTCTGATATCTAATATCTTCGACTAAGGATATCACTTGGCAGAAGGTTAAGTACCTCAAATTTCAACTAGCAACTTAAACTGGAATTATTCTAGAGAATGTGTTTTCTATAGCTTGGTTTCTTGTCTGCTCATCCCAGAAATC
This sequence comes from Chionomys nivalis, assembly GCF_950005125.1. Taxonomy (NCBI): domain Eukaryota; kingdom Metazoa; phylum Chordata; class Mammalia; order Rodentia; family Cricetidae; genus Chionomys; species Chionomys nivalis. The sequence continues at coordinate 132,679,354 of NC_080087.1, read as the reverse complement.
AGCTAGTCACCTTCTTCATGACAGATTTTATAGATTCGCAGTTCTCTCCGGGCCTCTGCACTGCCAGTCAGCCTTCCTGCAGGAATAATTCCTCTCCGGATTAAATCCAGGCTTCTCAAGCTCTGCTGAAGCTGGGGCCCAGGTCTCTGGACAGTGACAGGGCTGTAAACGACCTCTAGAGGCTACTGAAATGGCCAGGGTAGTTCAGAAGGCTTGACCTCCAACTAGTCCATGATTTGGTCAACCATCCACCAGCCAAATAACCTATTATTGCCAAACATCACGTGATTGCTTCCTACTTTCCCAGGTCTGTCAGGTCTATTTTGCATCCCCTGTCCTAACCCTTATGCACCTCTGGCCTTGCCTTGGTTACCCAAAAGGCCTCTTTGCTGAGGGAGGTGCCTTTTAGTATCCCCCTCTCCTCTCCACTTCAAATACACACTTTTGTTCTAAATCCCAGGAAGGAAGGATCCATCACCACGCAGCCCAGCACCTACATCATCTGTTCCGGGAAGTCTTTCCTTACCCTCCCAGTTACCACAGGGACCCCCAACTGCTTCCACCCTGCCTAGGCCTCTGTCCCAGCACTGCTTCTCCACAGGATGTAAACAATTGTGTTCTGCACCCTATCAACCCATATGTTGAAGTGCAAACCTTCTCACGATTATACTGAAAGGTTGAACTTGGGGGAGGTGACCAGAGGAGGGTGTAGCATGAATAATAAAAACCCAGAGACAGATACTGGGGTTCAGCCTGAAGATGAGAAAAGCAAAACAATCAACCACTAGAGAGACCTTTTACTTATACCAAATCTTCAGACCGAAAGGGCAATTCTGCAACACTCTCCACCTACCTCAGACCCCACACTCCACTGAGTTTCTGTCTCTTCTTTATCTTCCTCTCTCTGTACAGCCATATAACTTCTGTCTCCACCTCCGCCTCTCTCTGTACAGCCATATAACTCTGTCTCCACCTCCTTAGTGCCAGGATTAAAGGTGTATGATTTCAAGTGCTGGGATCACCTTTGTGTGAGCTCCATTTCTCTTTTAGACAGATTCAATCTTGTGTAACCCAGGGTGGCCTTGAAATAACAGAGTTCCCTCTGCCTGTCTCCCAAATCCTGGGGTTAAAGGTATGTGCCACCACTCCCTGGCCTGTATGGCTGACTAGTGTGGTTGCTTTGCCCTCTGATCTTCAGGCAAGCTTTATTTATTAAAACACAATCATATATCACTATAGGAGGGTAGAGCCTTGGTGAATTCAGAATCACAGTCTTCTAAAACAGGCCCATAAAAATTTGTTTGGGCTTGTTTTCCATGTGAAGACAGAAAAATAAATAATAAATCTGGCCCTGACCTCACACTGAATCTGCCAGTGCCTTCTTCTCAACATGCTCCTTGAACCGTGTGAAGTGACTTCCAGTTGTTTTTTACAATAATGACCAGAACAAAGACATCTCTCAGAACTGAATTTTTCCTCTTTGCTCTGCTATTTCACATGCTATAAAGGAGCTACTTTGGAAGGCAAGCATCTGTTTGATGTGTTTTAAAGCACCTAGCATGGCTCCTCCCTCTCTCCCCACTTCTTCCATCTGTGATATAAAATACATCTCACATGAAAACTACCTCATGAAAACGTAGAAACACCATGCAGCACCATTAGCGTGCACACTGCTAAATGGCGGATTTCTAGAACTCTTAAGCTGAATGACCAATACAGTGCTGTTTCTGAACAAACACCCATTTAGTTCTCCTCTGCCGTCTTAGTTCTAAAGTAACTTTAAAACTTGTTTAGGTTTTCTACTTCATGTTACTGGATCTTTCCTCTCCCTCTGAATGTTTATATCGCCAATCATGTTTCCTTCATCTTGATTTTCTTCTTTCTTTCTTTCTTTCTTTCTTTCTTTCTTTCTTTCTTTCTTTCTTTCTTTTTTTCTTTCTTCTTAAAGATTTCTGCCTCCTCCCTGCCACCGCCTCCCATTTCCCTCACCCTGCCCCAATCAAGTAACCCTCCCTCGTCAGCCCGAAGAGCAATCAGGGTTCCCCACCTCCATCCAGGTCTACTAAGGTGAGCATCCAAACTGCCTAGGCTCCCACAAAGCCAGTACGTGCAGTAGGATCAAAAACCCATTGCCATTGTTCTTGAGTTCTCAGTAGTCCTCATTGTCCGCTATGTTCAGCAAGTCCAGTTTTATCCCATGCTCTTTCAGACACAGGCCAGCTGGCCTTGGTGAGTTCCCAATAGAATATCCCCATAGTCTCAGTGTGTGCATGGACCCCTCACGGTCCTGAGTTCCTTGCTCGTGCTCTCTCTCCTTCTGCTCCTGATTTGGACCTTGAGATTTCAGTCCGGTACTCCAATGTGGGTCTATGCCTCTGTCTCCTTTCATCGCCTGATGAAGGTTAATATTCAGGAGGATGCCTACATGTTTTTCTTTGGGTTCACCTTCTTATTTAGTTTCTCTAGGATCACAAATTATATGCTCAATGTCCTTTATTTAAGGCTAGAAACCAAATATGAGTGAGTACATCCCATGTTCCTCTTTTTGGGTCTGGCTTACCTCACTCAGGATAGTGTTTTCTATTTCCATCCATTTGCATGCAAAATTCAAGAAGTCACTGTTTTTTACTGCTGAGTAGTACTCTAATATGTATATATTCCATACTTTCTTCATCCATTCTTCCATTGAAGGGCATCTAGGTTGTTTCCAGTTTCTGGCTATTACAAACAATGCTGCTATGAACATAGTTGAGCATATAATTTTGTTGTATGATAAGGCATCTCTTGGGTGTATTCCCAAGAGTTGTATTGCTGGGTCCAGGGGTAGGTTGATCCCGAATTTCCTGAGAAACCGCCACACTGCTTTCCAAAGTGGTTGCACAAGTTTGCATTCCCACCAGCAATGGATGAGTGTGCCCCTTTCTCCACAACCTCTCCAGCAGAGGCTATCATTGGTGTTTTTTATTTTAGCCATTCTGACAGGTGTAAGATGGTATCTTAAAGTTGTCTTGATTTGCATTTCCCTGATGGCTGAGGAGGTTGAGCATGACCTTAAGTGTCTTTTGGTCATTTGAACTTCTTCTGTTGAGAATTCTCTGTTCAGCTCCTTGCCCCATTTTATAATTGGGTTGATTAGCCTTTTACGGTCTAGTTTCTTGAGTTCTTTATATATTTTGGAGATCAGACCTTTGTCAGTTGCGGGGTTGGTGAAGATCTTCTCCCAGTCAGCGGGTTGCCTTTTTGTCTTAGTGACAGTGTCCTTTGCTTTACAGAAGCTTCTCAGTCTGAGGAGGTCCTATTTATTCAATGAGGCCCTTAATGTCTGTGCTGCAGGGGTTATACGTAGGAAGTGGTCTCCTGTGCCCATGTGTTGTAGAGTACTTCCCACTTTCTCTTCTATCAGGTTCCGTGTGTTCAGACTGATACTGAGGTCTTTAATCCATTTGGACTTGAGTTTTGTGCATGATGATAGATAGGGATCTATTTTCATTCTTCTACAGATTGACATCCAGTTTTGCTAGCACAATTTGTTGAAGATGCTCTTTTTTTCCCATTGTATACTTTTTAGCTCCTTTATCGAAAATCAGGTGTTCATAGGTTTGTGGGTTAATGTCAGGGTCTTCTATTCGATTCCATTGGTCGACTTCTCTGTTTTTATGTCAATACCAAGCTGTTTTCAATACTGTAGCTCTGTAATAGAGTTTGAAGTCAGGGATGGTAATGCCTCCAGCCGATCCTTTATTGTATAAGATTGTTTTGGCTATCCTGGGTTTTTTGTTTTTCCATATAAAGTTGATTATTGTCTTCTCCATGTCTGTGAAGAATTTTGATGGGATTTTGATGCGGATTGCATTGAATCTATAGATTGCTTTTGGTAGAATTGCCATTTTTACTATGTGATCCTCCCAATCCAAGAGCAAGGGAGATCCTTCCATTTTCTGGTGTCCTCTTCAATTTCTTTCTTCAAAGACTTAAAGTTCTTGTCAAATAGATCTTTCACTTCCTTGGTCAGAGTTACCCCCTAGATATTTTATGCTATTTGTGGCTATCGTGAAGGGTGATGCTTCTCTGATTTCCCTCTCTGCTTCCTTATCCTTAGTGTATAGGAAGGCAACTGATTTTTTGGAGTTGATCTTGTATCCTGCCACGTTACTAAAGATGTTTATCAGCTGTAGGAGTTCTTTGGTAGAGTTTTTGGGGTCGCTTATGTATACTATCATATCATCTGCAAATAACGAAAGCTTAACTTCTTCCTTTTCAATATGATCCCCTTGATCCCCTTATATTGTCTTATTGCTATTGCTAGAACTTCAAGCACTATATTGAAGAGGTATGGAGAGAGTGGACATCCTTGTCGTGTTCCTGACTTTAGTAGGATGGCTTTGAGTTTTTCCCCATTTAATTTAATGTTAGCTGTCGGCTTGCTGTAAATAGCTTTTATTATATTTAGGTATGACCCTTGTATCCCTAATCTCTCCAAGACCTTTATGAAAAAGGGGTGTTGAATTTTGTCGAATGCTTTTTCAGCATCTAATGAAATGATCATATGGTTTTTTTCTTTCAGTTTATTTATATGGTGGATTACATTGATAGATTTGCATATGTTGAACCAGCCCTGCATCTCTGGGATGAAGCTTACTTGATCATAATGGATAATTTTTCTAATGTGTTCTTGGATTCGGTTTGTCAGTATTTTATTGAGAATTTTTGCGTCGATATTCATGAGTGAGATAGGCCTGTAATTCTCTTTCTTGGTTGGGTCTTTGTGTGGTTTTGGAATCAGGGTAACTGTAGCTTCATAAAAGGAATTTGGCAATGACTCTTCTGTTTCTATAGTGTGAAATACCTTAAGGAGTATAGGTATTAGCTCTTCTTGGAAGTTCTGGTAGAATTCTGCATTGAAACCATCTGGTCCTGGGCTTTTTTTGGAAGGGAGATTTTTGATAACAGTTTCCAGTTCTTTGCGACTATCAGGTCTATTTAGATCGTTCACCTGGTCTTGGTTTAGCTTTGGTATATGGTACTTATCTAAAAAAAAAAAGTCCATTTCTTTTGCATTTTCCAGTTTTGTGGCATACAGGCTTTTGTAGTAAGATCTAATGATTCTCTGAATTTCCTCTGTGTCTGTGGTTATGTCCCCCTTTTCATTTCTGATCTTATTTATTTGCATGTTCTCTCTCTGTTGTTTAATTAGTTTGGATAGGGGTTTGTCGATCTTATTGATTTTCTCCAAGAACCAACTTTTTGTTTCATTGATTCTTTGGACTGTTTTCTGTGTTTCTATTTTGTTGATTTCTGCCCTCAGTTTGATTATTTCCAGTCTTCTACTCCTCCTGGGCGCGTCTGCTTCTTTTTTTTCTAGAGCTTTCAGGTGTGCTGTTAAGTCCCTAATGTATGCTTTCTCCGTTTTCTTTAAGTGGGCACTTAGTGCTATGAACTTTCCTCTTAGCACTGCTTTCATCGTGTCCCATAGGTTTGAGTATGTTATCTCTTTATTTTCATTAAATTCAAGGAAGACTTTAATTTCTTTCTTAATTTCTTCCTTGACCCAGGTGTGGTTCAGTAGTTTACTGTTCAGTTTCCATGAGTTTATCAGCTTTCTGGGGGTAGCATTGTTGTTGCCTTCTAACTTTAGTCCGTGTTGATCTGATAAGACACAGGTGGACACTGATATTTTTTTGTATCTGTGGAGGTTTCCTTTGTTCCTGAGTATGTGGTCAATTTTTGAGAAGGTTCCATGAGCTGCAGAGAAGAAGGTGTATTCTTTCCTATTTGGGTGGAGTGTTCTATAGATGTCTGTTAAGTCCATTTGCTTCATTACCTCCAACAATTCTCTTAATTCTCTATCAGTTTTCTGTCTGATTGACCTGTCCATTGGAGAGAGAAGTGTGTTGAAGTCTCCTACTACTAGTGTGTGTGGTTTGATGTCTGCCTTGAGTTCTAGTAATATTTCTTTTACATAAGTGGGTGCTTTTTTTATTAGGGGTGTAGATATTCAGGATTGAGACTTCTTCCTGATGGACTGTTCCTGTTATCAGTATAAAGTGTCCATCTCGATCTCTTCTGATTGATTTTAGTTTGAAGTCAGTTTTGTTAGAAATTAGTATGGCCACACCTGCTTTTTTCTTAGGACCATTTGCTTGAAACACCTTTTCCTAACCCTTTACTCTGAGTAGATGCCTGTCTTTGTGGTTGAGATGTGTTTCTTGCAAACAGAATGTTGGATCCTGTTTTTGTATCCAATCTCTTAGCCTGTGCCTTTTTATAGGTGAATTGAGACCATTAATATTAAGTGATATTAATGACCAGTGGTTGTTTACTCTGGTTATTCTTATTGTTTTTGGTAGTAGAGTTTGTGTGTCTCCCTTCTTTGAGATGCTTTGGTGAAGGGTCACTAGATGCCTGAGTTATTGTAGGCAGTGTTGGCAATGTTGGATTCCTTGGGTTGTGATTTTCCTTCTATTACTTTCTGTAGAGTTGGATTTGTGGTTACGTATTCTTTAAATTTGTTCTTATCCTGGAATGTCTTGTTTTCCCCATTGATAGTGAACGATAGCTTGGCTGGGTATAGTAGTTTGGGTTTGCATCCATGGTCTCTTAGTTTCTGCAGTACCTCTATCCAGGACCTTCTGGCTTTCATAGTTTCCATAGAGAAGTCAGGTGTAAGTCTTATCGGTTTACCTTTATAAGTTACTTGGCCTTTTTCCTTTGCAGCTCTTAATATTCTTTCTTTAACCTGTATATTTTGTGTTTTGATTATTATATGACGAGGAGATGTTTTTCTTTGATCCAGTCTGTTTGGTGTTCTGTATGCTTCTTGAATATTCAAAGGAATATCTTTCTTTATGTTGGGAAAGTTTTCTTCCATAATTTTGTTAAAAATATTTTCTGGGCCTTTGAGCTGTGACTCTTCTCCTTCTTCTATCCCTATTATTCTTAGGTTTGGTCTTTTTATTGTGTCCCATATTTCCTGAATGTTTTGTGATGAGAATTTGTTGGCTTTGCTGTTTTCTTTGATCAGTGCGTTCATTTTCTCTATGGTGTCCTCAGAATCTGAGAGTCTTTCTTCTATCTCTTGTATTCTATTGATTATGCTTGTTTCTGTAGACTCTGCTCGTTGACCTAGACTTTCCATATCCAGCTGGTCTTCAGTTTGTGTTTTCTTCCTTGCTTTCATTTCAGTTTTCAATTCTTGAACTGTTTCCATTACCTGTTTGATTGCTTTTTCTTCGTTTCCTAGGGTATCATGTACGTGTTTACTCCTTTCTTCAAACTTTTTGTTATACTTCTCATCCATTTCTATAAGGGCGTTTTTTACATGTTGTTTAAGGGACTCTATTGCTTTTATAAAGTCAATTTTTCCCCCTTCTTCTGTGTTAGGGTGTTCAAGTCCTTCTGTTGTAAGATCATTGGGTTCTGGTGTTTATGTTGTTTTCAGATTGTTGGGTGAATTCTTGCCTTGGCACCTGCCCATCACCTCCTATTGATGCTATCTAATGGGTCTTTTAAAACCGGATCAGGTTTCCCTGCTGGCCAGGGGCTTACAAAATGCCCTCGCTCCGTTTCCTGGCTCCTGTCGCAGGCCAAGATCCCTCTCCCCACTCAGAAGGGTCTTCAGGAACAGGACCCGGCTCCCCGTTTGCCAGGGACCTTGCCAACAAAAGGCCTCCCTCTTTGATTTAATTGTAGTGGGACGATCTGCTCTCGGAGTTGCGCACTTGGCTCTCTGTGCTGCGCCGGGTCCCGCCGCTTGGCTGTCTCTCATCTTGATTTTCAAAACCCTGTTTTGTTAAACTGTGAGTCTTGATTTTCAAAACCCTGTTTTGTTAAACTGTGAGTCTTGATTTTCAAAACCCTGTTTTGTTAAACTGTGAGTCTTGGCATGTCATAGGCTCTTAGGCCCTTCTCCTATACAGTTTGTATGACTAGAGCTTCTGTGCTAGCAAGTTTTATGTCAACTTGATGCAATCTTTAGTCATCTGGGAAGAGGGAACTTCACTTGAGAAAATGCCTCCTTAGAACTGGTCTGTGGGCAACCCTGCCGGGCATTTTGATGATCGATATGGAAGGTCCCAGCTCACAGTGGATAGTGCCACTCTGGGCTGGTGGTCCAGGGAGATTTAAGAAAGCAGCATGAGCTGCCAATAAGCAGTACTCCTCCATCGCCTCTGCATCAGTTCCTGCTTCCAGGTCCCTGCTCTGACTTCCTGCCCTGACTTCTTTTGATGGTAGTCTCTCAGGTACAAGTGTAGGATGAATAAACCTGTTCTTTCCCAAGCTTGTTTCTGGTCAGAGTTTTAACACAACAACAGCAACCCTAACTATGACAGCCTCCTTATTTATTGTATTTCCATTGTCTCTCACAGAAATCAGTGATTCCGTGAAGCTCAAGGAATACTCTATAGTTTGCTACGAGGATTTATTAGTACCTTTAAAATATGATCTCATGTAGCTTGACATTTGGGATAGGATCAAGTATAAAATATGATCTTATTTTTTAGTACGGGATGAGGATTTTGAAGGTCTTAACTGTTTTATGGCTAACAGATGATTAAATTTCTTTATTTGAAACTCAGTGAAAATTCTTAGATTGAATGGAACATATTTTTCCTCCACCCAAGTCTACTTACTACTCATGGCCTTATACTCTCCCTGGCTGTCGTTTGTGGAGAAGTCAGAGATATTTTGACCTTTTTAAAATTTAGTTTATAGCATGAAGGTCAGATTATTAAGTATTAAAGTAACTGAAGAGATCTCACAAGCCTCCTACATGAATTTTCTCACTGATGAGCTAGTTAACAGAGATCTCCAAAATGAGAAGTACAATGCTCTGGTTATTTTTGGAATATCTGGTGATGGAGGAAGGTCATTGGTTAAATAATAAAGAAACTGCTTGGCCCTCATAGGTTAGAACATAGGTGGGTGGAATAAACAAAACAGAATGCTGGGAGGAAGAGGAAGTGAGCTTAGACACCATGCTCCCCTCTCCCGGGCAGACGCGATGCAGCCAGCCGCCAGGTCAGACATGCTGAATCTTTCCCAGTAAGACTGGTGCTACACAGATCGGGATATGAGAATTAGACAGTAAGGGCTAGAGCTAATGGGCCAAGCAGTGTTTAAAAGAATACAATTTGTGTGTTGTTATTTCAGGGCATAAGCTAGCCAGGTGACCAGGAGCTGGGGCGGCAGGAACACAGCCCGCAGCTCCCACTACAATCTGGGACAGTGGGCTTTATTTTTGGGGTGGATACAAGGTCCAAAGGTAACAAAGTAAAAAGCAATGTAAACCTTTGCTAATAAATAAAAATTCAGTTTATACCATGTCATATTCTTTCACAAGACTCTTCATAGTCAAGCATAGTTGAGAAATTTAGGACCAGTTACCAGTCAATGAGTCAAACTGAGGATGACAGTTTTGAAGCCCTTTCTAGAGGAAGAAAATTACATTCTTGCCTGCCAAACCCATGCAGCCACCCAGAGGACCTGTAAATTTTAAGAATAAAAGAACTCAAGTTAAAACCAGCTGCTCCTTGGACTTCTACAACCTGAACACCTCCCATCTTGCCTATGGGCTGTGTTTGTTTTGGCTCTGTTCTGGGGACTGGATCATCAGCCAAGCTCTGAATTCCCCAGTCTCACATTCTGTCCATATTCCACTAAATCCTCCTTGGTCTAAAGCCTTCTGTCAGTTTCTTCTCACTAGTTCATTCTGAAAGAAAGCAACCATCTTTGGTTGGAATTTGCACTGACTGATTCTTAGACGTTTAATATCACCTCTGGTTGGGCTTTGAAAACTTGATTTCTCATTATTTTTTCCTTCTTTGTGCAAATACAGACCCACCAAATACAGTCTATCTGTATCACAGTTCCTTTCAACCTCTTTGCCTTAGCCACTTCCTCAGAGGCTAAGCAAAACAACAAGACTGGTTTCTTCCATTCCCGTGTTCAATGTAGGTACCCAAATCACCCCAACCACTTAAAGCCTGAGTAATAAAAGGAGAGAAAGTGAGAAAAAGAAAAAAAAAACTTTAGGGAGATAATTTATTCTTACAAATAAAGTCAGTATGAAAAACCTTAGAGTAATATGTGGAACACAGCATTGATAGGATAGAAGCAAAATAGGATAGAAGCACACATTAATATTTAGGATAAAAGCACAGGCTAATATTTGGGGCATGTTCCACTTCTGCATCCAGGAAGCTGGGCATCGTCTTAAGGAATCCCACAATCACACTCTGGACTCTTGGTTTTGGTCTCTGACTTGCATTGAACTCCCTGTACCTTTTCCACATAATGTATCTCCTTTTCAAAATTAGTTATTTCCAGCTTCCCTTCTTCATTATGGTCTTTGACTCCAGAGATTTGCCCCTGCCTCCTGCTTTGTTCTGTGCTCTCCCTGCCCACACAGGCACCTCCCTCTGCAGCCCCACCCTCCAGACTTAACACTAGACATGCTTCTGGATTAGATCTGATCCTGTGTTCTGCCGTGAGGACTCATCTCACTCTGCTCTAGCTTCATCCTCTTCCTAATGGCAGCTAAACATTAATATTTACCTATCCAGCTATCTACCCATTTCTTTTTATTTTTGGATATGTATGTCCAATTTTTTTGGATGTGTAATTATCCACAAAACCAAGTCCAAAGGAATTAGGGACCACGGGTGAGGAAGTGTTCGTTTTCTAGTCACTTGGGACCTCCTCCTAGAGGTCCACATAGTTACCAGCTTCTTCTAAGAAATAAAATAATGGTTGCTGATCACTCCATCTCTTCCTTTCCCACCTAGATCTCTCTTATGCATGGAGACATGTGTCCATTGTCCAGAGGACACGTTCACTTACAGGATTCCTGAAAACCTGCTCCCTCTTCTCTATGCTCTCCCTTAATCATGCCCTGCCCGTCATCCTCATGAAAGCACACATAGCGAATGACGATGTCAGTCAATGCGGCCAGCTGGAGCTGTTGCTGTTCTTAGGACTGAGATCAATAGCTCCACATTGTTAACCCATTTGGTGCTTACTGTTGGGGAATTCTATTCCAGGGATAGTCTTAAATGATATATCCTAAAGCCAAAAATCCCCTGGGCACTTTGCTTGTGTGTGTGTCCATGTGTGCATTTACCCATGTGTGTTTATACATGTGTATGTGTGTAGGCAAGAGGTTGATTTCAGCTCTCTACCTTATTTGAGAAATGGTCTCCTTGAATCTAGAGTTCACTCTTTGTCTAGCCTGTCTAGCAAGCACCAAAGATCCTCCTGTCTGCCTTCCGCCTGCATCCTCACCCTTGCGACCAAGGGCTTAAGCTACTGAGCCATTTTCCCATCCCAAACTCTTGGGCACATTGTAGACTCCCTTGACTTTTTCTTCCCCTCTGTTTGAGATTTCCCAACTTCTGTCAACAGTAACTCTTTCCATACTGCCATGGCCACTGCTTTGTTCAAATCTAGCTGCACCTCCAAACTGCTATGGCCACTGCTTTATTGGGCTCTCCTCTGGCTGCAGAGCTGGTCTTCTTGCTTCTAGGTTTTCTTTCAACTCATTCTACCATATCAGACATCACAGATAACAACCACTCTAAACTTAAAATTTACATCTGTCTCTCTCCTCTCCCTAATCACTTGTTTGTTTAAAATGGTTCTTTGTTCCGTTCCCGGTCTCCAGACATTCCTCAGGTCAAGCTCTACTTCTATAGAAATTGTAGCAGTTCTCTGAGCATTTTTCCTTCCTTCTTGTGGACGTTGCTCCCTCTGACTAGAGCCCTCCTATTCACCATTCTTCCCATGCTTTCCTCATAACTCAGTAGTTTGCCATCTCCTTTAGAAAGTCCTTCCAGTACATTCCTCTAGCCCAGAGCATTTAGCGCATGAGCTCAACAATCTAACGTCCTTTCTGGTCTCATGTCTTCCCTTTTCAGTCCATAAAATTATTCTCACCAAAGCTATGAGTGACTTCTAGGCCATCCATCCATTGGGTGTGTTTGGGGTCTCATTTCATGTGACCGGCCCTCTTCCCCACCACTGTCAGCCTCATACAACTTGGTCTTCCTTCCATGACATCAAATCATCTCATCCCATCTCTCCGTCAAGCACCTTTGCCAACCTCCTCTGCTCTATTTAACCCTCATAGGCTGGATCCTTCCTTATCCTCTTGTTTTCCAGATAAATCCATCATAGTCATGTGTCCATGACTGTTTATGAGTCAACAGCTCCCAATTTGACAGCTATAGTCCAGGACTTTCTGAACTCTAGGATTAAGACATTATCTCTCTGATATTTCTGTTTTAGACATTGCATGGGTATTTCACTGTCAGAATGGTAGCCCCTAATTTGCCCTTCAGTTGCTTTCATATTACAGCTCCTCGTGTCCCACTCACACCCTTTACTGACACACACCATGTGCTTATCACCTATTCTGAATGATGTCGCTCTCTCTGCCATTTCCCCTGTCAACAAACATACACCTTTGCCCAGTTTCGAGAGCCTTGGCTGACATTCATCCTTTCTTCATGTTAATGTGCTGCTCTCCTCATCCCTTCGCTTTCTGTGCACAGCTTTGCTTTTTGAACTATTTACACACTGGACCAGACAGCATTGCCTGTCCTGTATGGCTGACTCTTCTGCTCCTCTTTCATCATCCCTCTGCCGCCTGTTCCCAAAGTCTTCCATTAACTGGCACAGCCATTCTTTATGGCTCTGCCTCTCTGCCATTCTCCTTGGGCTTCGGCCACCCAAGTTCTTCTGTTGTTCTTCCAAACAAGTCCATCTGTGTGTTCCTGGCCCAAGGTTTTCTCTTTTATTCCCAGGCATAAGCACCCCCAGAATCCCTTTCTTCTCATTCCTCAGGTATAGAGAGACGCCATTTGCATCTGGCGTGGCCACTATCTATTTTATCTCCCCTGTACTTTCAGTTTCTACTGTCAGCTCACTGTTGGTACTCCACAAATATTAGTGGAAGAAGAGAATCTGAGGTTGGGAAAGACATTAGGTTAATGCTCTTTGCATAGATAAGTGTATTCATTTCAACATGTCTTCTTCCAGATGTAAACTGAGAATTTGCTGTTGTTTTTGCTTGTTTTTCTTTGCTCTGCTTTTCAAGACAGGGTTTCTCTTCAGAGAGACTATGTAGACCAGGATGGCCTCAAACTCACATAAGCCTGCCTTTGCCTCCTAGGATTAAAGGTGTGTGCTACCATGCCCAGCTGGGAATTTTTTTTTTTTTTTTTTTGGTTTTTCGAGACAGGGTTTCTCTGTGGCTTTGGAGCCTGTCCTGGAACTAGCTCTTGTAGACCAGGCTGGTCTCGAACTCACAGAGATCCGCCTGCCTTAAAAGGAGAGAAGGCAGCACTTCCTTATGAGTTCATGATTAGAAAACCGTCAAAGGGAAAAGTATGTTTACTGATATTTACTGGATTGTAAATAAAGTTATTTAAAAGTAAATATGGTATAATAGGTTAGACTGTGCTTCCCCAAAGATAGATAGCAGTTTTAACTGCTGGTGCCTGCACTTTTAATCTTGTTTGTAGACAGAGATAATCGATTTAAAATAAGGGTCTTATGGGGGCTGAAGAGACAGCTCAGCAGTTAAGAGCATTTTCTGATCTCGTAGAGGACCAGACTTTGGTTCCCAACACCTACAAGGAAGCTTGCAAATGCCATGTCCAGGGGACCCAACACTCTACTGTAGTCTCTGCAGGCTTTTGCACTCATGGGGTACACATAAATCATGCATGTACACACACATACATATAACAAAAAATACAAATACAAGATTTAAATGGAGTCATAGTGAAATCAAAACTGGTCTTAAATGCAATGAGGTCTAGTCCTTGTGGCTCGAGAGATTTGGAAACACAAACATCCAGGGCACATACAGATGTGTGCAGGCTGGCAAAGAATGTGGTCTGGTTCCGACTCAACACTGCCAAGCACCTCTACTAGAAGCCAGGCTAGCCAGGAAGGGTTCTTCTCTAGAACTTGCAGAGAACAGGGCTTTACTGACATCTTAGTCTTAGGCCACCTGGTGCAGGCTAACTTGTTATACTAGTTCTGAAAAACTAGTAAATGTGGAATATACAAAACTTACAAAGCCACAGTATTCTAAAAATGTGATTTCTTTAGCATTTTATGCTTTATTTCTAAAGACACATTGAATTTAGCCACTTATTTTGCTAACAATTTAGTTTTAAAAACAAAATATGTAGTCTAGTTATCTATATTAGTATTAAAAGCAATTCAGCTATAACAAGCATTTCATAGCTGTGTGTATGCATGCACATGTGTGTGTGAGCACTGCATGGTATGTGAGTGTGAATGCAGGTGCATGGGCCTGACCATGTGTGCACAGAGGCAAGAGGAAGAGGTCATGGCTCTTCTAGCTCTCTCCACTTTGGTTTTTTAAGACAGGGTCTTTCATTGAAATGGAGCTTGGTTGACAGCTAGCAAGCCTCAGAGACCTTCCCATTTCTTGCCTGCCTGAAGCGTTGGGAGTTACAGGCACACATGTTTGGCCACACTCGCTCTTCTTTGTGAGTGCCACCAATCCAAACTCCTTCTTGCAGAGCAAGTGCTCCTACCCACAGGCCACCTCTCCAGCCCTGTGGTACCTTTTAAAAAAATTTAAAAAGATTTATTTTTATCTTATGTTTATGAGCATTTTGCCTGTCCATATATCTGTATACCACATGCATGTCTGTTGACAAAGGAGGCCAGAAAAGGCTACCCTGAAACTGGAGTTGTGGATGCTTGTGTCACCAAATGGATGTTGAAAAATCAAACATAGGTCCCTCGAGCAGTCAGTGCTGTTAACCACTGAGCCTTCTCTACAGCACCCTGTAAATACCTTTTCGGCATCAGATCAATGAGTCAACAAATTTATGAGATTACCTTCTTTAACTGGCTGAAAAGTTATTAAGTCTCCAAATGCAACACGTTTTTCCTGTTGAAAAAGTTATAATCAGAGCATTAAATGACAGCAACTGCTAAATCATTCTTCAGCAGAAAAATTATTTGATACTTGATTTAAAACAAATATTTTTAGCATACTGAAAATTATAAAACCAGATGCATGACATGTTTTTGATATATTTTCCACACCTTTGCTACTTTATCGTTTTCAGGAACATGATAGAAATTGAGCTCATGCATGTCTTAGCTGCCAGAACCATTTTGAGATCGTTATCAAAGCCAGCTCCTTCGTAGGCCCTCTGCCATACCTGAATCAGGTCATCCGTGAGCCAGTTTATTATCTGCTTACTCAGCGAAACACCCTCAAGGTCTGTAAGAACTTCCCACATTCCGTTCTCAAATTTCACAGGCATAGAGAACACGACCCCTTCTGGAATACCAAATTGGCCTGAAGGGAGCATAGACAGGGCAAAGCACAAGTAAATAAAGAATTTGGAAAAAGGACTGAAAACAACACACATAGTACATGATTTTAAAACTCTGTGTGTGTGCGTGTGCGTGTGTGTGCGTGTGTGCTCATGCATGTACCTAAGGAGGCCAGCAGAGGGTATTAAATGCCCTGGATCTGAGGTTATAGGTGGTCAGGTGGTGTGAGCTTGCCTGATATGGATATTGGTAATTAAATTCTGGTCCTCTACAAGAGCAGGAAGTGCTCTTTACCCCAGAGTCAGTACATGATTTTTAAGGACACTGGTGGTACTAAGTTTCTAGAATTCCTGTCTGATTAGGACTGGAGCACCCATTCAGTCCTTAATGCACATCTGTCCTAGTTCTGACCATTCTTCCTTCTCTTTCATATCTTTCTTTTCCAAGCCTTGTGTATAATTCGTACCTGTTTCCCATAGCTGTCCTATGACTGCATGTAACACACGAGCCTGAACCACTCGAATAATTTGGCCTTCTTTTCTAGCTTACTACATGTCTTAGGGTTACCATTGTTGTGATGAAACATCATAACCAAAGCAACTTGGGGAAGAAAGGGTTTATTTGGCTTGTGCTTCATCATTTACGTAAATTGATGACATGGCCAACTCCATGGTATGATTAAGGGGAAGATTTTTATTGTAGATATGGGAGAAAAAGAACACCCAGATGAATCTGGAAGAGTCCAGAGAAGAAAGAGAGAAAGAAGTAGTTTGAACATGTCCAGCAGCCTGAACCTAGACACAAGAGAAGTAGGAACAGATCAGAGAGTGTAGATAGAAGTTTCTGTCCCATCTGGTCCTGCAGCAGTTCAGTTCCAACAAAACATACAGAGGCTTATATTAATTATAAACTGGTTGGCCTATTAGCTCAGACTTAATATTAACTAACTCTTACAACTTAAACTAACCCATAATTCTTGTCTATGTTAGTCATGTGGCTTGGTACCTTTTATCAGTGAAGCATTCTCATATTGCTTCCTCTGTATCTGGCTGATGACTGCAGACTGAATCTTTCCTCTTCCTAGAATTCTCCTAGTCTGGTCACCCTGCCTATACTTTCTGCCTGGCCAATGGTCGATGAGTGTTTTATTAAACCAATACAAGTGACAAATCTTTACAGGGTACAAGAGCATTATCTCCCAGCAAGAGAGATAGAGGAAGAGAGAGAGATAGACAGACAGACAGACAAACAGACAGATAGATAGATGGCAAAGATAGCAGGGTTATAAGTATAGGGTAAAGGGACCGTGACCCTGAGACCACAGCCAATTCACTGACCCTGACACCGGAGTCAAAAGGTTAAAAAGGGAAAGAAACACACTCTGGCCCTGACTAGCTCAGCATGAAAACCAACCAATTCCTGAGCATGGAATCTAGCTAATCCCTGAGCTTGTCCAAGTTTAAGGATTGAAATCTGACCAATTTCCACCCTGATAATCTTCACCCTGGAAAACCTCTGCCTCTAAGAAACTCTATATAGGCCCTGTATCTGTTCAGTTTACAGCTGCCTTTTTCCAACCTCCTGGATTCCTCCCTCCCAATAAATCTCTTGAATGTGGTTTGGGTGAAGACCTTTCACTGGAATGCAGGGGAGTGAGGCAGAGAAGTAACACTTTTCACAGGAGCAGGAGCAGAGCAGCTACATCCCTGAGGGAAAACCACCCCCACCAGAACAGAGCTGTAAATATGGCCTGGCTTTTACAGGATATCTTCCCTTCCAGAGCAGTAACACTTACAGTAAGGAGAATGAGTAGCTGGGGAAGGACAAGGAAGAAGCCATGAGCTTGAGGGAGTAGGAAAGGAGGTTGAGAGAGCTAGGAGATTAGCATGGACTTTGAACTGTGTAACAGGCACTTGTGATACTGGAGGAGCCTGGAGACCAGCATGTACTTCAGCGTGCAAATAGGCATGGCGAGTAGCCATCTGTCCATTCTGCCACAAGTAAGGAGATGATTTCTTTTGGGAGAGGTAAACCAGGTTCACAAACTCCTGAGAAATTCTGACTTTTATCTAATAACCAGAAATTCTCCTATAGTCCAGATTGAGCACATTTCTGGATATTTGGACAGCCTTTTGGAGTTCTGGGAACTAGAGTTTCCTTTGGATCTAACAATCACCATTGTTTATCATTGAATGAAGTCAGGACAGGAACTCAAACAGGGCAGGAACATGGAGGCAGGAATTGATGCAGAGGCCATGGAGGGGTACTGCTTACTGGCTTGCTTCATATGACTTATTCATCCTACTTTCTTAAAGAACCCAGGGCCACCAGCCTAGGGATGGTGATGAGGGATTCCCCTTTGTATACTGTGAATATGATTGGTTAATGAATAAAGAATCTGCCTTGGCCTGTGATAGGACAGAGTAGAGCTAGGTGGGGAAAACTAAACTGAATGCTGGGAAAAAGAAGGCAGAATAAGGAGACACTGTGTAGCTTCTGGGAACAGATGTGCTGGAAACTTGCTGGTAAGCCACAGCCACGTGGTGATACATAGATTAATAGAAATGAGTTAAATTTAGATGTAAGAGTTAGCCAATAAGATGCTAGAGCTAATGGATCAAGCAGTGATTTAATTAATATAGTTTCTGTGTGGTTATTTCAGGGCTGAGCAGGCAGGAACAAACGAGCGGCCTCCTACTATAAAATGGCACCATCCACAATAGATGGGGTCCTCCTGTGACAATCACTAATTAAGAAAATGCTTTATACACTTGTCTGTAACTTGATCTAATGGAGGTATTCTTTCAGTTGAGACCTCCTCCTCTCCAGTGACTCTAGCTAGTGTTGAGTTGACATAAAACTAGTCAGGACATTATAGCAACCATGTAGTCAATGTCTGCTAGGCTAGGAAAAGAAAGGAAGTGGACAGGAGACCTGGTTATTTCCTTGCAGCTTCAGTTCTCCATCTTTGTTCTTGTAAAGCTAATCATACTTCCTTCCTATTCTAGTCACTTCCTATGAATGACTTTCAGTTGGTAAATTGCTAAATCCTGGCATTCTGCATACCAGAGCCATTGTTGTCAGTAGCTGTGGGAGGCCCAGCTCAGTACTGGTCTGTAGGTGGCCAGGGTTCTTTTCAGAGACCCCACCAGGGGAGAGATGAAGGTACTGAATTACTTTGCAGATAACAATTTCAGGACAAGTCAGTATAAAACAAACCTGGGTTTTCTAAAGCAGGGTTTACTAAGTAAAGGGCTTCAGTATACACTTAAAGGTAGGTGTAGGCTTCTTGAGAGAATCACAATGGTGCCATCTTGGACAGTCATCTTATTCACAGAATTTGAAGGCTGTGGATGTTATTAATGAGTTAAGGTAGAGAGAAATGTGGAAAATTATAGGACTATGTCAGAACAATCCTGAAAGTTCATTTGTTCTCCCTTTCTTCTTTTAATGGAGTTTTCCTGGTGTGCCATGGTGTCAGATGCATTGTGGGAATGGGCAATTTTGCAAGGCTAATGATGTGGAAACACCCCTAAAATGAGGAAAAGAAAGGCAGTGGTCATGTGGGTTAGCCATGTTGATTCCAGCAGCCTAGAGAGTCTTGCTGCAACAGCCCTGTGATCTCATTTTCTAAATACTGCTAAGTTGTCCTACGGCACTGCGTTTACCTAGTCTGTCTCATTGCCAGATCTGCCCATGGTGCCCGTAACCTATCTGTGGAGAATGTGTTTCATCGGGACAGAGTGTATGGTAGCTTATCTAACAGGGTCTCATGAGAATAGAATAAGAAACAAATAATTTTTAGTTTTGAGTGGAATTCCTACAGAAGTTAATAAAGCTTACAAATATAGAGATTTCTCTCTCTCTCTCTGTCTCTCTGTCTCTCTCTCTCTCTCATTCTCTTGGGTGTGTGTTCACATACACACATTTGAAGGTCCTCTCCTTCTTCCATATGAATTCCCAAAAGCTAACTGAACTTAGAGTCACTTCCATGTCCCATCACGGGGTTTTCAATGCCTGTCTCTCCACAGTCTTAACCCCGGGGTGGCAATGGCCAGGCATTACCACTTAAGCTGTTCACTGTGGCCTGAGTGTCACATAAGATGCTTCTCCCATGGAGATGTAGCAGGAGACACAGAGGGAGCCTACCCTCAGTGCAGAGATTCTAATGAAGAGGATACATGCATCTACAAAGGCATTATAGAATATTCTGTCTGACAAATGAACTGAGAAACAATTAGGGAAACAACACCTTTCACAATAGCCTTAGAAAAATACAAAGTATCTTGGGATAACTCTAACCAAGTAAGTGAAAGATTTGTGAGATAAAAACTTCAAGTCCTTGAAGAAAGAAATTGAAGAAGGTATCAGAAGATGGAAAATTCTCCCAGGCTTATGGATTAGTAGAATTAGTGTGTAAAAATGGCCATCTCACGAAAAGCAACCTACAGATTCAATGTAACCCCCATCAAAATTCCAACATAATTCTTCACAGACCTTAAAAAAACAATTCTCAACTTCATATGGAAAAAAACCAGGATAGCTAAAACAATTCTGAACAATAAAACAACTGCCGGAGGCTCTCACCATTTCTGATTTCAGTCTGTACTACAGAGCACTAGTAATAAAAACAGCATGGCTGGGCTGTGGTGGCATACACCAGAGGCAGGCAGATCTTTGTGAGTTCAAGGCCACTCTGGTCTACAAGAACTAGTTCCAGAACAGGCTCCAAAGCTATAGAGAAACCCTGTCTCGAAAAACAAAACAAAATAATTTATTTATTAGTTTATTAATTAATTAATTAAAAAACCAGCATGGTATTGGCATAAAAACAAACATGTTGATCCCTGAAGACCAAGCCATAAAGCCATGCACATATGGACACTTGATTTGATGAAGAATTCAGAAATGCACACTGGAAAAGTGGGAGCATCTTCAACCAATAGTGCTGACCAAACTGAATGCCTGCAAGTAGAAAAATTCAAATAGATCCATATTTATCACCCTACACAAAGTCCAAGTGGCTCAATGACCTCAACATAAAACCAGATACGCTGAACTTGGTAGAGGAGAAAATGGGGAATAGCCTTGAATGAGTTCCCACAGGAGAAGGCTTTCTAAACAGCACCCAAAGCACAGGTATTAAATCAACAATTAATCAATGGACTTTGTGAAATTGAAAAGCTTCTGTAAGCAAAGGACACCGTCATCCAGACAAGGTCCAGCCTGCAGCACGGGAAAAGATCTTTACCAACTTTGTATCTGATCGGTGACTAATATCCAAAATCTATAAAAAACTCAAGAAACTAAATATAACAAAACTAAATAGCCCAATTAAAACGTAGGGTACAGGTCTAAATAGAGAATTTTCAATAGTGAAAACTCAAATTCCTGAGAAACTATTAAAGAATGTTCAATGTCCTTAGCCACCAGGCAAATGCAAATCAAAACTACATTGGGATTTCATCTTTCAACTATCAAAATGGCTAAGATCAATATTTGAAGTGAAAGTTCACGTTGGTAAGGATATGGGATAAGGAGAGCACTCATTTATTACTGGTGGGAGTGCAAACTTGTACAACCACTGTGGAAATCAATATGGTGGGTCCTCAGAAAGTTGGGAATCAATCTACCTCAAGATCCAGCTATAACACTCGAGCATATATCCAAAGGACGCTCCATCCTACCACAAGATACTTGCTCAACCATGTTAATTGTTGCTTTATTCATAATAACCAGAAACTGGAAACAATCTAGATGTCCCTCAACCAAAAAAATGGATAAAGACAATGTGGCAGATTTACAGAATGGAGTACTACTCAGCTGTTAAAAAATAACATCATGGAATTTGCAGACATATGGATGGAACCAGAAAAAATTATTGAGTGAGGTAACCCAGACCCCAAAAGACAAACATGATCACTGCCTCACTCAGTCGTTGTCAGAGAAGTTTCCTCAAGCAGCATATGGGAACAGATGCAGAGATCTACAGCCAGGCATTACACACAGAGAGAGTCTAAAAGGAGGTCTCCATCAAATCCCTTCCCTCACAGTTCAGGGAACCCTTTGGAAGAGAAGGTGGAAAGAGTGTACAAGCCAGACGGGGTGGAGGAGAGCAGGAGAACAAAGCCTCTGACTCAGCTGAGATAGGTGCATGTGACCACAGAGACTGGTGCAGTGGGCACAGTGTCCACACTGGGCTGCATCAAGTCCTCTGCAGAGATAGCAGAGCTTCAACTTATTATTCTGATGGAACTCCTGAGTACAAGAATGTGTGTGTCTCTGATTCCTATGCCTGCTCTTAAGACTTTCCTTTTGTTGAGCTGCTGTGAGCATATCTGATATGATGGTTTTTGATTTACCTTTTTGTTTTGTTTTGGTTTTTGGCACAGGGTTTCTCTGTGTAACAGTCCTGGCTGTCCTGAAACTCTCTTTGTAGACCAGGCTGGTCTTGAACTCACTGAAATCTGCCTGCCTCTGCCTCCCAAGTGCTGGGATTAAAGATGTGTGTCATCACCAGCAGCTAGTTTTTGCTTTATCTTAATTATATTTTATTTTGTCATCTTTGACAAAAGGAAGGGAGGAAGGAAGGAAGAAAGGAAGGAAGGAAAGAAAAAAGGAAGGAAGGAAGGACACACCCACAAATATTGTGTTTGTGTGTGTGTGTGTCCTTTTGACTCATAATTAAATTTCTACAAATTCTTCTGACATTTGTCTAAATGAATGTCCAAACATATATGCAAATTTTAAATTGTAATGTTCTTTACAGGGAAGGGGGTGAGGCAGCCCAACTGTTCACAAACAGGGAAAGTTACCTAAATGATGGCATGATGGAATGATGTGAAATTATTTTAAAGAATGAGGTACATTTTCATATTTTCATGTGCTAATAAAAGATTTGCAGGGGACTTTGTCCATAAAAAAAGGAATATTCTGTCTGAGCTGAGTGATGGTGCATGCCTTTAATCCCAGCACTCAGGAAGCAGAAGTAGGCAGATCTCTATGAGTTTGAGGTCACCCTGGTTTACAGAAACAGTGCCAGGTTACACAGAGAAACCCTGTCTCAAAACAAAACAAAACAAAACAAAAACCAACCAAACAAACAAATAGGAATATTTTTTTTCTCTCTGTCTGAGAGAGTTTGGAGAGAGAGAGATATTAATTCTCATACTAGAGGTTTTTGGAGACATCTCTGAGATGCACTGAAATTGGAGCGAGGAAGAGATGGTGGTCCTACTGATAACACAAGCGATGCCAGAGGGAAAAAAGCCGGCGGGTTCAGGTTACCCTATGTTGGGTTCACAGCATGGCGTTGACATGACCATGTTTCCAACCGACTGAGGCTTGAACTCAGTAGAGAGGCCAGGGCCTGAAGATCAGGGAGCCAACAAGATGGACAGAAACAAAAGGGAGGAAATGCTGAAGGCCGAACCTACAGAGGACACAACAGCAGCCACTGCCTTTGCTGGTTTGTAAGAGTGATGCAGACTTCTACATACTTCTTAGCTTGTA
The DNA here is from genome assembly GCF_950005125.1 of Chionomys nivalis. Classification (NCBI taxonomy): domain Eukaryota; kingdom Metazoa; phylum Chordata; class Mammalia; order Rodentia; family Cricetidae; genus Chionomys; species Chionomys nivalis. The sequence continues at coordinate 132,656,515 of NC_080087.1, read as the reverse complement.
GCATACCTCTGCAGTGTTTACTGATGGGCAGCAGCCTGTTGTGGATAATCTTTTTGTACACTGTGAAAATGTTTCACTCTGATTGGTCTAATCAAAAGAAGAACGGCCAATCACTAGACAGGGTTTCCAGGCACAGAGGATGCTGGGGAGAGAAAGGGTAGATACTCCAAGTATGCAAAGGAAGCACGGTGGGCCCTATGGAGTAAGGTGATAAGGCCTTGAGGCAGAAAGTAAATACAAAGGAATGGGTTAATTTAAGTTTCAAGAGCCAGTTAGAAACAAGTCTAAACTATCAACTGAGCTTTCATAATTAATAATAAGTCTTCATGTCATTATTGGGGAGTTGATCGTATGACAAAAAAAGTCTGACTACAAATGACATCCAACCATTTGTTATGTGGGCTCAAATATCCAAATACAGGACCTGAGAAAGTGGGAAAAAAAGTTATAGGCAAAGAGCCAGACGTAACTTCTTAGTTCTGCAGTCTGTCAGCCTGGTGCTCAGTGTCATACAGAGGCACAGCCACCGGCTGATGCCTGCAGGCTGGAACCATCTACCACCACCATGTGCCAGCGCTGTGAGCTAAGCTGACCCATGCAGGTGGCTGACCTAACAGTTTAAGATTTGTCTCACACGATCATAGAATGTTGCAAATACTTAGTAAAGACAGATACAGATGGAAAGAACCTCTAAACAGGTTATAGTGTGTTCAAAAGTGTGCACAGGCTTAAGAAAGAAAAGAAAATGGTATCAACAGTCATAGAAAAAAGAAAAGCATTTATAAATAATAATAAAAAAAGCAAGAGAGGCAGGCGGATCTCTGTGAGTTCGAGACCAGCCTGGTCTACAAGAGCTAGTTCCAGGACAGGAACCAAAAGCTACCGAGAAACCCTGTCTCGAAAATCCAAAATAAATAAATAAATAAATAAATAAATAAATAAATAAATAAAGCAAGCCATGCAACCAACCTATACATTTTAAAGATGTTTTAGCTTCAAAATGGAAGCAAAAAAAAAAAATGTTACTATGAGGTTATGCTTTTACTTCCAAGGAAATAAAAGGCTGTGGATTTATTCAAGGTCAAAAGAGCTCAGATTTGATTGGGTGAGTACCCTTTGAAAATCCTGACTACAGACATGAAGAAACAACCTAGAAAATCAACAAGGCAGGTGATGTACATTTTAATGCTCAAACATAAAACAAGAAATCACCTTTGGCTGGCTTGTGTACAGTGCACACTCTATACTTGTGTTAATGCAGTTATATATGTTATCTTCAAAAGTTTGTGTGTTTTCAGAGCAAGGGGACCAGACACCAATGAAAGTGGGCGGTCCAAGTGATTCAGTCTCTCAGAGTGCCCCTATTTCAGTTTCCTCAGAGTTCTGCATCCAGAACAGCTTTAAGGCTGTTAGCTGAGATGGTCCAGCCTCAAAGACTATTCTAGCCAGGATTTGACCATTATCCAGTTTTCTCAGGGTCCCTTAAAAATGCCAGTGCCCCCAGGAAGCAGCCTGAAGAACATTATGGCCACTTTCAGAAGAGGTAGGGTGGGAGGTTTCTGTTATTGTTAAGGGGTTTGTTAAGCTAATCAGAGGAGATTAGCTACAGGGATCTTTTCCTAAGGGAAAAAGGGAGACTATAATATAGAACCAGTGAGATAAAAGGGTGGATCATTGAATCTACTTTTGAACAACCACTAGTCTTAAATATTTTACATTGATTTGGATTTTTGTATATTGATGCAATTTAAGAATTTTGTGACACTGTATATATGTTTCTATCTTGTTTAAGAGATTGTACCTATGCAACTTATTTAAAAATGAAATGTAAAGTTTTAGTCCTTGAAAGCTATTTAGGAGAACAAAGAAATACAGGTTTTTGTCAATCATCTATAACAATTAAACTTATAGTCATGTCAGATGTGTTTTCAAGGTCAATTAGAGACATTTTAAAAAGATTGTCTTCAAATACTTTGGAGACCTACAGAATATAGCATTTTAATGTTTTAAGAGCACAAAGATTTTCATGACAGTGAGACATGTCTGCTCTTGGAAGCACCAATTTACTTCATAAAAGAAAGATGGCCACTGAAGAACCTCCACAAGGTGTTTGCTTTCTTTATGGCAAAAATTAGCTATTTGGGCAAGAAACTGTTCTTGTCTCAACTGCTGACAGTATGCTGTCCAAATTGGACAAGCAGGATATCAAAGAAAATGACTGCTGAGCTTTTTAAAGACCAGGTACAACTTTCTGCTTTATAGGAAAGTCTGTAAAATATTCTAGACTGAAAGGCCAAAGATGGAAGCCACCAGAATTACAGAGGAACCTTGGGTGACTATCCAGGAAGCCAGCTGTTTTGTCATTTTTTATAGTTTTGGAAGGTGCTTGCTTTGCACTTCCTATGCACTCAAGTAATATTTTATCCTCCTTGGTTCTATGATAGGAACTCCAGACTAGAGAGTTATAGTTTTATAGTTTTCCTTGTTACCAAATCCAGAAAAGAAACTTATATAAGAGATGTAATGTTTAGAAGGTTGAGAAACATAAAAGCTTAAGTTGTTTATCTAAAAAAATGTTTTAAGGTCTAAAAAGATATTTTTAGGATGATAATACAAGTTATGAAAAATGGTTTAGATATAAATTTTGGGCTAAGATAGGATATATAATGGAATATTTTCTATAAATTTTCAAAATGCAAATGGACTGGGCATTGTAAATGTAATTCTTACCTGATAATTGTTTTTATCACATACAGTTTTACTGCACTGGAGTTAAAACTTTTTCTTTTTTATCTAGACAAAAAAGGGGAAATGTTGTGGAATAGTCTTTTTGTACACTGTGAAGATGTGCCACTCTAATTGGTTTAATAAAAATCTGAATGGCCAAAAACTAGGCAGGATTTCCAGGCACAGAGGATGGTGGGAAGACTAGGGCAGAGATGCCAGGGACACAAAGCAAGCAGGATGGGCACTAGGGAGACGAGGAAATAAAGGAGAAAGTAAATTAATAGAAATGGGTTGATTTAAGTTATAAGAGCCAGTCAGATACAAGCCTAAGGTATTGGCTGGGCTTTCATAATTAATAATAATAAAATTAATAATTAATAGCAAGCCTCCATGTCATTATGTCATTACTGGGGAACTGATAGCCCTGTCGAAAACTCTGACTACAGTGTTCTTTCGGCATTCCTGGTTCTGCTTGGTCTCCTGAAGGTTGGGTCTCCTTGCACATTTGCATACTGACTCTGAGTTTTCACTATTGGTGTTCAGTGCTCATCCACAGCCTTCCAGGTCAGTATCAAAGACTTCAAGATTTCCTGCAATACCTTCTCTTCACAAAGCCTGGCCTGCCTCCCTGTCCCTGTCTAGAATAGATTTGGATTTCTTTTTCTCAGCTGGATACAGAGATGAAAACACCATGAGCCTTTCTAGCGACCTGGCTCTTCTTGATTCTACTGAACTGCTTTCTAAAGGCTGCAATCCCTTGTCTGCCTCTCTAGTACATTCACAATAAATATTGTTGAGTTTTTGAGTGAGCAGTTGGATAATGAATGAATGAATGCTTGCATTATGACCCTGTTAAAACCTACACAAATCATATACCATGCTATGATCTAAACAGAGCATTAAGACAAGAATTATTGCCAGGCAGTTGTGGCACATGTCTTTAATCCCAGCACTCGGGAGGCAGAGGCAGGCAGATTTCTGTGAATTGGAGACCAGCCTGGTCTATAATAGCTAGTTCCAGGACAGGCTCCAAAGCTACAGAGAAATCCTGTCTTGAAAAACCAAAAACCAAACCAAACCAAAACAAAACAAAAAAACAAACCAAAAAGCCAAAACAAAAAACAAAAACCCCAGGAATTATTACCTTCACTCATTATCCCCAAGGAAACAATCTCTCCAGGTGGTGAGCCATGATACCAGTACTTCAGTGTGGTGGCTATGCTGTGTGCAGCCAAAATGCCACCAAATTCCTTTCCAGTGCTGCTCAAGTTCCGAAGCTTCATCACAAACTCTTTCGTTACCCACTCACTGCAAGAAAAGAGAAAAGCAATTTCCCAACAGAGAGAGGGATGGAAAGGATATCCTCTGAGCCCTGGAACTCAGCACAGAGAGCTATATGTGCCATCTAGACAGCAATGTGACCCAATACCCTTTCTTCTGGCGTCCTCATTACCTATGAAAGAAATGCAATTGGGCAGAAAGGAACAATTAAATTTCAGTCTGAAGTGTAGTAGTAAATTATGGAACACTGAAAAGATACCATAGGCTACAAGAAAAATTTCTTTTATTCTAAGTAATTAATTATATGTTGATGCTTTCTTGGGATCGATCAGACCCTTCATTTAAAATCAAATACATTCATTAAACAGTGAATCATTCACAATGAGATTTGGGGTAACATGTTTTATGGTCTTGAAGAATAAACTCAGGAAAGAGCTGAGCTGGATGAGAGCAAGGCTTGCCTGATTAGCCAGTCAGAGAATGGTCCCAGATCCCTGCAACATTGACCCTGTGCAGGTAACACATGCAAAGGACCGGGGTTTCAGGAGAGGGAGACCAGCACACCCGGTTCCTTGGCATGTATACCATCCCCCTGGTCTGAAGAGGGCGGGGCAATAAAGGATGGGGGAAAAGGAAATGCTGCACTGGGGAACCAGGGCAGAGATCAGAACGGTGCTTCAGGGAGCTCGGGCTGCCTCTCCTTTCTCATCATTATATGGGTGTTAAGATGAATTCATCAATTTCCCCATTTCTTCTATATGTGACAGGCCACATCACCATTTCCATTCTATCAGTAGAGACACGGAGGCACAAATTTGATGTAACTTCCTTAAAGCCACACAACTAATAAATGATGTTGAATTCCACCTCAGGAGGTTTCCTGTTCCTGGGACACATGGCTTCTCAGCTCTGCCTCTCTTGGGACTTATGGTAAACCTGACAGTGGCCTGCTCGTCATCACAACTCCTCTTCCTCCAAATGCTCAACTACTTTCTCCTTGATATACACCTGTCTTTATATTGACATCTGCTTTGCATACACCTACTTTAGAGACAACTTTGACAGAATACATAAACTACCTTCTGGGCGACTTGAAATGTAAAAATTCATGATTTTAAACCAAATCAAATGGGGATGAGAGCCAATAAGTTACTATTCTGTGGATTTTTCTGATTCTTTGGTAGAAAACAGAAAAAAATGTGCATAAACAATACAAGTTATTTTATACAAATTTTACAAGATGTTTCAATAGTGCTTTCAACTGTTATATATCATTATATTATTATCTAAGTCTATATACACTATATTATTATCTAATGTTAGTATATTTCACTTAAAAATATACTGTACCTGTCAAAAATCAAGTTTAACACCGAGTGACAATATCCAGGAGGTCCCTTAATAGCACTGTCATAGTCATAAACTTTGGCTTTCCTCAGATCAATGTAGTTATTTCCACTGATATTGCCCCAAATTATTACATCTTTGATGCCTATACAGAACAGAAACAGAAATAATCATAATAAGGGCCATCAATATAAAATGTACTTAAATGCAAAGCTTTGTATATATTTGTTTTAGGGTTGAGCCAATGAATCCAAGCTCTCTAGCCTGTGCTGAAACTGGGGTTCACCTCCCTAATTATCAGGGCTTGGTTGTCACTAATACTGCCTTGGGAATCATGGGCTAGATGGGTAATTCAAGCAATACCAAGAACCTGCCCTGAGAGATTGCTAATGGAAATTGTATCCTTTGTGTTGCTCAACCTCTCTCTCTCTCTCTCTCTCTCTCTCTATATATATATATATATATATATATATATATATATGTCTTTCACACACACCCCCACACACGGCTGTGTAATGCACAAGTGTGTACGGGTGAGCGTGCTCGTGTAAGCTAGAAGTTGCATTGGGAATCTTCCTCAGCCACTCTTCACTGTATCTTTTCAGAAGGGACGCGGCTGGCTGGCCAGTGAGTCCTGGAGATGTGCCTGTGTCCATCCCGGTGTGCTAGGGTTACATGTAGTTATGCGTGTAGTCGCACCTGATATTTTACTGACTGAGATGTTTCTCTGACCCTAAGGGAAACTTTTCAACTGTTTGGATTTTGAAAATGCACTTTTGATTCTAGACTGAAATAGAAATGTACATAAATGACAACTCTCTGGTGGGTTTCATCACTTGCAAAATAACATTGTTCATGGGAGGTACTTTTAGAAACAAGGTTTGGACCAGGCAGTGGTGGCGGGACACACCTTTAATGCTAGCACTCGGGAGGCCGAGGCAGGCAGATCTCTGTGAATTCAAGGCCAGCCTGGTCTATAGAGTAAGTTTCAGGACAGCAAAAGCTACACAGAGAAACCTTGCTTCGGAAAAACAAACAAACAAAACAAAGAAAGAAAAAAACAAGGTTTAAGAGAAAACAAATCAGCCAAAAGGATAGAGGGGATGAATGAGAAAACAATCCTACAGAGTTATATATGTTAGCTATATGATAGAGGGGATGAATGAGAGAACAATACTACAGAGTTATATATGTTAGTTATATATCTAAGGAGAAAAATAAAAGAATAGGAGCTGAGGAAAATAAGAATTGGAATTTAATATTTTGATTTTGCAACTGTTGATTTTCTAGAAAGGTTTACACAATTTAAAAAAGAATTTTATTTATTTACTCACTTATTGTTTTAGTTAGGGTTTCTATTGTAATGAGATCATGAGTAAAGCTATTGTGATGGAAAGGGTTTATCTGGCTTACAGTTCAACTCTGTAGTCTACCATTGAAGGAAGTCAGGAGCTGATGCAGAGGATACAGAGAAGTGCCCTTTACTGGTTTGCTCCCTTTGGCTTTCTTTAGCACAGAAGACCACCACCCACAATGGGCTGGGCCCTCTCCCATCAATCACTGATTTAAAAATGCCCTACAGGCTTGCCTACAGCCCGATCTTATGGAGGCATTTTCTCAGGTGAGGTACCTTCCTCTCAGATGACTCTAGCTTGTATCAAGTTAACATACAACTAACCAGCACATCTATGTACTTAAAATCTGTGTCCAGGAGATTAAATTCTTGTCTGTTCGAATAAGCTTTAGGGTAAATGTGAATCTGCATGCAAGAAGACAGAAGTATTCTGAGCATTCCTGCCAAGAGATGACTGACAGCACTGTCTGGTCCTCGCTGGCATCCTGTGCTGCACTGACTTAAACGACTGTCAGTTCACGTCCACTGTCTCCCCAACTTTTGTTTCCAGCGTGCCTGTAATTTCATCCTTAGGGATGCTGTTAGTCTAGACATAAAGGACCAGCTCTAGGGATGCAGAGCTAAAATACACTAAATGTGATCCAGTCTCATTTTCATATGATTCTGATATCTATCGAAAGATCAATAACAAAATTTAATTAGATATAATAAACCTGTAGGTTTAATCTCTTTTTAAGTTTTACCATGCATCAGGCAACTCTTATGGGCACTTTTGAAATACTGACTGTGGTGGTTTGAATGATAATGCCCTCATAGGCTCATATGTTTGACTACTTGGTCCCAGCTGGTGGAACTGTTTAGGAAGGATTTGGAGGTGTGGCCTTGTTGGAGGAGGTGTGTCCCTGGGGGTGGGCCTCAAGTTTATAGGTCAGATGTAAGCCCGCAGCTACTGCCCCAGCAGCATGCCTGCCTGCTGCCATGCTCTCTGCCGCCATGATCATGGTCTGACCCCCTGAAACTGTAATCAAGCCCCCAATTAGATGCTTTCTTTTATAAGTTGCCTTGGTCAAGGTGTCTTGTGACAACAGAAAAGTGACCCTGATGTTGTCTCTTTGGATCTTCACATTAATTCCAGGAGGGAGTTGCTGTTTTTTAAAAATGATAATTCTGAGGACAGCAAGTGTGGAAGGAGGCAAAGCTGTTTTTATAAAGCCTTGAGAATTTGTAAACAACACACACTACTTTCCCCATTTTTATTGTGGGAAAAGTGGGATATTAGGTTAAATTATTGCTTGACTAATAGATATCTTATTACAACAAATATTTGCTAATTTTATAATGATGGGCAAAGTCACAAAAGTAGATGAAGAGAAGTTTGCACAGCCCCTCTCCTCACCCACAGGCTCATATTCCAGGGTTGCCTCAGTTAAACACTTTCTCTTTTTATGGAGGATGCAGCAGGTTCGGTGCTTGCCTGGGCTTTCGGGCCTGCTAGGCAAGAGTTCTACAACCAACCTACAATTCTGTCCCTGCACTTGATTATATGAAAAATTCCAAAAATAAGCAGTAGGTAACTTTTAGGTCACTTTAATTATTGTATGTTGTTATTTTTAACTTATTAAGTTATCACTCTTTACTGCTGTTAGTCTTTTATGGCCCCGAGTTCATGAATTAAACTGATCACAATATATGTATATGTGTACAGGAAAAAGCTAGTTGGGAGGATGGGGTTGTCAAGTGGCATCCCCCAATGAGGGAGGACCACACTGGCTCCACCCATCACTCCTAAGACACTCCTTACATCTCTTTTCTACTTCTGTGTCACACACCCTAGGTGGTCCTTAGGACGCAGTTTTTCTTTCCCCGCCTTTTGAACCCATGTATCAGAACACAAACAGGACGGTAGGCGCTCACTCACTGGCTGAGGTTGTTTTCATCTTCCGGGCCACTGCTGCTTTTGCTTGGCCTTCCACCCCCAGAGCCACTGCAATGATGTTGTGCGCGATATTAGGGGCATATTGCATAAGCAAGGCTGTTTTAAGATTCACAAAGGTTTTCCCGCCCACGATGACCTTGACGGACTTGTGAGCATTTTTTTCCATCAGGTAACCGTAGAGGCGGCACAGCGGCACCCTGCTTCTTAGGCAGCTCTCCAGAGTGTACACTTCCTCGTCTGTGCTGTCGTCCAGGATGACGATGACTTGGGCCCGGAGGAAGGCATCCTCCGTGTTCGTGCAGAGGGAGACGCTGCGGAGGACGGGCGATGCCAAGTCCTCGATTTCCACCACTAAGCTTTCCAGGTAGTTTTCCATCTGCTCCCGGTCAAACAGGGTCAGGCTGATCTCTCTGTGCGTCCCAAACACTTCTCCACTTATCAAGATGGGGATTATGTGGTAGCATGCAGTATTGCTCGCACTGATTAAATGCAAAAGTTGAATGGAAAATGGTTAGGTCCTTTGCTCCTTTACACGTTTCACTCTTAACAGATATTTCTGTGTGTGCTCCACAGCATGAGTCACTGTTTTCCACGGAAATCCTCCCACCTGCACAGACATGCCTAGAGATCCCAAGTGGAATGAGAACGTCTCACTCCTCACACATCTTGGCATCTAGGGATACCACAAAGTAAGAGCTGACTGGTGTATTGGATGTTTCAAATGAAAGAGCTTGCTCACGTGCAGAAAACAAAGCAAGAACAAATAACTAAGCGGGCCAAAGCTCCCTTCAGACTGCTCTGCTTCTCTGTGGAAAGAAAAAGGTGCCTGCTTCCGTTAGCCACAGCCTTTTCCATCTTTATCTAGGAGTGAATGCCTTT